>NC_141542.1:127900000-128220000 GCF_021556685.1 Rattus norvegicus | reverse complement strand
ACTTCAGCAAAGTGGCTGGGTATAAAATTAACTCAAATAAATCAGTTGCCTTCCTCTACACAAAAGAGAAACAAGCCGAGAAAGAAATTAGGGAAACGACACCCTTCATAATAGACCCAAATAATATAAAGTACCTCGGTGTGACTTTAACCAAGCAAGTAAAAGATCTGTACAATAAGAACTTCAAGACACTGAGGAAAGAAATTGAAGAAGACCTCAGAAGATGGAAAGATCTCCCATGCTCATGGATTGGCAGGATTAATATGGTAAAAATGACCATTTTACCAAAAGCAATCTACAGATTCAATGCAATCCCCATCAAAATACCAATCCAATTCTTCAAAGAGTTAGACAGAACAATTTGCAAATTCATCTGGAATAACAAAAAACCCAGGATAGCTAAAGCTATCCTCACCAATAAAAGGACTTCAGGGGGAATCACTATCCCTGAACTCAAGCAGTATTACAGAGCAATAGTGATAAAAACTGCATGGTATTGGTACAGAGACAGACAGATAGACCAATGGAATAGAATTGAAGACCCAGAAATGAACCCACACACCTATGGTCACTTGATTTTTGACAAAGGAGCCAAAACCATCCAATGGAAAAAAGATAGTATTTTCAGCAAATGGTGCTGGTTCAACTGGAGGGCAACATGTAGAAGAATGCAGATCGATCCATGCTTATCACCCTGTACAAAGCTTAAGTCCAAGTGGATCAAGGACCTCCACATCAAACCAGACACACTCAAACTAATAGAAGAAAAACTAGGGAAGCATCTGGAACACATGGGCACTGGAAAAAATTTCCTGAACAAAACACCAATGGCTTATGCTCTAAGATCAAGAATCGACAAATGGGATCTCATAAAACTGCAAAGCTTCTGTAAGGCAAAGGACACTGTGGTTAGGACAAAACGGCAACCAACAGATTGGGAAAAGATCTTTACCAATCCTACAACAGATAGAGGCCTTATTTCCAAAATATACAAAGAACTCAAGAAGTTAGACCGCAGGGAAACAAATAACCCGATTAAAAAATGGGGTTCAGAGCTAAACAAAGAATTCACAGCTGAGGAATGCCGAATGGCTGAGAAACACCTAAAGAAATGTTCAACATCTTTATTCATAAGGGAAATGCAAATCAAAACAACCCTGAGATTTCACATCACACCAGTGCGATTGGCTAAGATCAAAAACTCAGGTGACAGCAGATGCTGGCGAGGATGTGGAGAAAGAGGAACACTCCTCCATTGTTGGTGGGATTGCAGACTGGTAAAACCATTCTGGAAATCAGTCTGGAGGTTCCTCAGAAAATTGGACATTGAACTGCCTGAGGATCCAGCTATACCTCTCTTGGGCATATACCCAAAAGATGCCTCAACATATAAAAGAGACACGTGCTCCACTATGTTCATCGCAGCCTTATTTATAATAGCCAGAAGCTGGAAAGAACCCAGATGCCCTTCAACAGAGGAATGGATACAGAAAATGTGGTACATCTACACAATGGAATATTACTCAGCTATCAAAAACAACGAGTTTATGAAATTCGTAGGCAAATGGTTGGAACTGGAAAATATCATCCTGAGTGAGCTAACCCAATCACAGAAAGACATACATGGTATGCACTCATTGATAAGTGGCTATTAGCCCAAATGCTTGAATTACCCTAGATCCCTAGAACAAACGAAACTCAAGACGGATGATCAAAATGTGAATGCTTCACTCCTTCTTTAAATGAGGAAAAAGAATACCCTTGGCAGGGAAGGGAGAGGCAAAGATTAAAACAGAGACTGAAGGAACACCCATTCAGAGCCTGCCCCACATGTGGCCCATACATATACAGCCACCCAATTAGACAAGATGGATGAAGCAAAGAAGTGCAGACCGACAGGAGCCGGATGTAGATCGCTCCTGAGAGACACAGCCAGAATACAGCAAATATAGAGGCGAATGCCAGCAGCAAACCACTGAACTGAGAATAGGTCCCCTATTGAAGGAATCAGAGAAAGAACTGGAAGAGCTTGAAGGGGCTCGAGACCCCAAAAGTACAACAATGCCAAGCAACCAGAGCTTCCAGGGACTAAGCCACTACCTAAAGACTATACATGGACTGACCCTGGACTCTGACCCCATAGGTAGCAATGAATATCCTAGTAAGAGCACCAGTGGAAGGGGAAGCCCTGGGTCCTGCTAAGACTGAACCCACAGTGAACTAGTCTATGGGGGGAGGGCGGCAATGGAGGGAGGGTTGGGAGGGGAACACCCATAAGGAAGGGGAGGGGGGAGGGGGATGTTTGCCCGGAAACCGGGAAAGGGAATAACACTCGAAATGTATATAAGAAATACTCAAGTTAATAAAAAAAAAAAAAAAAAAAAAAAAAAAAAAAAAAAAAGAAAAATCAAACAAACAAAACAACTGTAGGTAGAGGCAATTGGATCTCTGTGAATTCGAGGCCAGCCTTGCCTACATATTGAATTCCAAGACAGCCAAGGCAACACAGAAAAGCCCTGTCTTACAAAAAACCAAAGTAAAACACAGAAACAAAACCCCTTAGAAACACAAACAAATAAAAACAACCCCAAGCAAAACAGAAAGTTACAATTACTGATAGACTAAGAAATGAAACTTATCTTTATATATTTCTTATCTTTTTCTGCTGATTGAAGTACTTTTCTTTCTTTCTTTCTTTTTTTTTTCATTAACTTGAGTATTTCTTATATACATTTCGAGTGTTATTCCCTTTCCCGGTTTCCGGGCAAACATCCCCCTCCACCCTCCCCCCATTGCCGCCCTCCCCCCAACAGTCTAGTTCACTGGGGGTTCAGTCTTAGCAGGACCCAGGGCTTCCCCTTCCACTGGTGCTCTTACTAGGATATTCATTGCTACCTATGAGGTCAGAGTCCAGGGTCAGTCCATGTATAGTCTTTAGTTAGTGGCTTAGTCCCTGGAACCTCTGGTTGCTTGGCATTGTTGTACATATGGGGTCTCGAGCCCCTTCAAGCTCTTCCAGTTCTTTCTCTGATTCCTTCAACGGGGGTCCTATTCTCAGTTCAGTGGTTTGCTGCTGGCATTCGCCTCTGTATTTGCTGTATTCTGGCTGTGTCTCTCAGGAGCGATCTACATCCGGCTCCTGTCGGTCTGTACTTCTTTGCTTCATCCATCTTTTCTTTTTTTTTTTTTTTTTTTTTTTTTTATTAACTTGAGTATTTCTTATACACATTTCGAGTGTTATTCCCTTTCCCGGTTTCCGGGCAAACATCCCCCTCCCCCCTCCCCTTCCTTATGGGTGTTCCCCTCCCAACCCTCCGCCCATTGCCGCCCTCCCCCCATAGACTAGTTCACTGTGGGTTCAGTCTTAGCAGGACCCAGGGCTTCCCCTTCCACTGGTGCTCTTACTAGGATATTCATTGCTACCTATGGGGTCAGAGTCCAGGGTCAGTCCATGTATAGTCTTTAGGTAGTGGCTTAGTCCCTGGAAGCTCTGGTTGCTTGGCATTGTTGTACTTTTGGGGTCTCGAGTCCCTTCAAGCTCTTCCAGTTCTTTCTCTGATTCCTTCAATAGGGGACCTATTCTCAGTTCAGTGGTTTGCTGCTGGCATTCGCCTCTATATTTGCTGTATTCTGGCTGTGTCTCTCAGGAGCGATCTACATCCGGCTCCTGTCAGTTTGCACTTCTTTGCTTCATCCATCTTTTCTAATTGGATGGCTGTATATGTATGGGCCACATGTGGGGCAGGCTCTGAATGGGTGTTCCTTCAGTCTCTGTTTTAATCTTTGCCTCTCTCTTCCCTGCCAAGGGTATTCTTGTTCCCCTTTTAAAGAAGGAGTGAAGCATTCACATTTTGATCATCCGTCTTGAGTTTCATTTGTTCTAGGCATCTAGGGTAATTCAAGCATTTGGGCTAATAGCCACTTATCAATGAGTGCATACCATGTATGTCTTTCTGTGATTGGGTTAGCTCACTCAGGATGATATTTTCCAGTTCCAACCATTTGCCTACGAATTTCATAAACTCGTTGTTTTTGATAGCTGAGTAATATTCCATTGTGTAGATGTACCACATTTTCTGTATCCATTCCTCTGTTGAAGGGCATCTGGGTTCTTTCCATTTTCTGGCTATTTTAAATAAGGCTGCGATGAACATAGTGGAGCACGTGTCTCTTTTATATGTTGAGGCATCTTTTGGGTATATGCCCAAGAGAGGTATAGCTGGATCCTCAGGCAGTTCAATGTCCAATTTTCTGAGGAACCTCCAGACTGATTTCCAGAATGGTTTTACCAGTCTGCAATCCCACCAACAATGGAGGAGTGTTCCTCTTTCTCCACATCCTCGCCAGCATCTGCTGTCACCTGAGTTTTTGATCTTAGCCATTCTCACTGGTGTGAGGTGAAATCTCAGGGTTGTTTTGATTTGCATTTCCCTTATGAGTAAAGATGTTGAACATTTCTTTAGGTGTTTCTCAGCCATTCGGCATTCCTCAGCTGTGAATTCTTTGTTTAGCTCTGAACCCCATTTTTTAATAGGGTTATTTGTCTCCCTGTGGTCTAACTTCTTGAGTTCTTTGTATATTTTGGATATAAGGCCTCTATCTGTTGTAGGATTGGTAAAGATCTTTTCCCAATCTGTTGGTTGCCGTTTTGTCCTAACCACAGTGTCCTTTGCCTTACAGAAGCTTTGCAGTTTTATGAGATC
The DNA here is from genome assembly GCF_021556685.1 of Rattus norvegicus. Classification (NCBI taxonomy): domain Eukaryota; kingdom Metazoa; phylum Chordata; class Mammalia; order Rodentia; family Muridae; genus Rattus; species Rattus norvegicus. The sequence goes on along the minus strand of NC_141542.1, from coordinate 128,215,297 downwards.
CCATTTGTCGATTCTTGATCTTAGAGCATAAGCCATTGGTGTTTTGTTCAGGAAATTTTTTCCAGTGCCCATGTGTTCCAGATGCTTCCCTAGTTTTTCTTCTATTAGTTTGAGTGTGTCTGGTTTGATGTGGAGGTCCTTGATCCACTTGGACTTAAGCTTTGTACAGGGTGATAAGCATGGATCGATCTGCATTCTTCTACATGTTGACCTCCAGTTGAACCAGCACCATTTGCTGAAAATGCTATCTTTTTTCCATTGGATGGTTTTGGCTCCTTTGTCAAAAATCAAGTGACCATAGGTGTGTGGGTTCATTTCTGGGTCTTCAATTCTATTCCATTGGTCTATCTGTCTGTCTCTGTACCAATACCATGCAGTTTTTATCACTATTGCTCTGTAATACTGCTTGAGTTCAGGGATAGTGATTCCCCCTGAAGTCCTTTTATTGGTGAGGATAGTTTTAGCTATCCTGGGTTTTTTGTTCTTCCAGATGAATTTGCAAATTGTTCTGTCTAACTCTTTGAAGAATTGGATTGGTATTTTGATGGGGATTGCATTGAATCTGTAGATTGCTTTTGGTAAAATGGCCATTTTTACTATATTAATCCTGCCAATCCATGAGCATGGGAGATTTTTCCATCTTCTGAGGTCTTCTTCAATTTCTTTCTTCAGTGTCTTGAAGTTCTTATTGTACAGATCTTTTACTTGCTTGGTTAAAGTCACACCGAGGTACTTTATATTATTTGTGTCTATTATGAAGGGTGTCGTTTCCCTAATTTCTTTCTCGGCTTGTTTCTCTTTTGTGTAGAGGAAGGCTACTGATTTATTTGAGTTAATTTTATACCCAGCCACTTTGCTGAAGTTGTTTATCAGCTTTAGTAGTTCTCTGGTGGAACTTTTGGGATCACTTAAATATACTATCATATCATCTGCAAATAGTGATATTTTGACTTCTTCTTTTCCGATCTGTATCCCCTTGACCTCCTTTTGTTGTCTGATTGCTCTGGCTAAAACTTCAAGAACTATATTGAATAAGTAGGGAGAGAGTGGGCAGCCTTGTCTAGTCCCTGATTTTAGTGGGATTGCTTCAAGTTTCTCTCCATTTAGTTTAATATTAGCAACTGGTTTGCTGTATATGGCTTTTACTATGTTTTTTTTATTTCTTTTAATAGTTGGGAAATGTACCTGAGCCCGTGGAGACTCACAAGCATGTTTTAGGATAGAGAAAAACCTTTTGAAATTTTTTTGTTTGTTTTTAGGGGGATGGCAGTGCTTTATCCATCACGAGGAGGTCAGTAATATCAGAAGAGATGTCTATCCTCAACAGTCGAGTATTTGAGCAAAATTTAATTGTTTCCCTTTCCTTGGAGTGTGGCTGCCCTTTGTGCTAGGTTAAAAGAGTTTTATTTTCTGGGTTATTACAAAGGCAGTACAGATAGACCCTTAGGACTTTTTGGATTGTGGACTTTATAGTCTTTTCCTGCTAAGACACAAGTGACCGGAGTAGTTAATATCTGTCTTCTAAGCTCATACCAATACTGTCCAAACTTTTCCACAAAATAGAAACAGACGGAGCACTACCAAATTCCTTCTATGAAGCCACAATTACTCTTATACCGAAACTACACAAAGACCCAACAAAGGAAGATTACTTCAGACCAATTTCTCTTATGAATGAATATCAATGCAAAAGTACTCAATAAAATTCTTGCAAACCGAATCCAAGAGCACATCAAAACGATCATCCATCATGATCAAGTAGGCTTCATCCCAGGGATGGTTTAATATATGAAACTCCATCAATGTAATCCACTATGTAAACAAACTCAAAGATAAGAACCACATGATCATTTCATTAGATGCTGAGAAAGCATTTGACAAAATTCAACACCCCTTCATGATAAAAGTCCTGGAAAGATCAGGAATTCAAGGCCCATATCTAAACATAGTAAAGCAATATATAGCAAACCAGTAGCTAACATCAAACTAAATGGACAGAAACTTGAAGCAATCCCACTAAAATCAGGGACTAGACAAGGGTGTCTACTCTTTCCTTACTTATTCAATATAGTACTCGAAGTCCTAGCCAGAGCAATCAGAGAGCAAAAGGATGTCAAAAGGATACAAATTGGAAGGGGAGAAATAAAAATATCACTATTTGCAGATGATATGATAGTGTACTTAAGTGACCCCAAAAGTTCCACCAGAGAACTACTTAACCTGTAAACACCGTCAGCAAAGCGTCATGGTATAAAATTAACTCAAATGAATCAGTAGCCTTCCTCTACTCAAAGGATAAACAGACTGAGAAAGAAATTAGGGAAATGACACCATTCACAATAGTCCTAAATAATAAAAATATTGTGGTGTGACTTTAACCAGCAAGTGAAAGATCTGTATGACAAGAACTTCAAGTCACTGAAGAAAGAAATTGAGGAAGATCTCAGAAGATGGAAATATCTTCCATCCTCATGGATTGACAGAATTAATATAGTAAAGATGGCCATGTTGCCAAAATAATCTACAGCTTCAAAGAAATCCCCATCAAAATTCCTCCTCAATTCTTCATAGAGATAGAAAAAGCAATTTGCAAATTCACTTGTAATAACAAAAAACCCAGGATAGCGAAAACTATACTCAACAATAAAAGAACTTCTGGGGACTCACCATTCCTGACTTCAAGCAGTATTATAGAGAAATAGTCATAAAAACTATATGATATTGGTACAGAGACAGGCAGGTAGATCAGTGGAATAGAACTGAAGACCCAGAAATGAACCCACACACCTATGGTCACTTGATCTTTGACAAAGGAGCTAAAACCATCCAATGGAAGAAAGATAGCATTTTCAACAAATGGTGCTGGTTCAACTGGTGGTCAGCATGTAGAAGAATAAAAATTGATCCATTCTTATAACCTTGTGCAAAGCTTAAGTCCAAGTGGACCTCCACATCAAACCAGATACACTCAAACTAATAGAAGAAAAACTAGGGAAGCATCTGGAACACATGGGCACTGGAAAAAATTTTCTGAACAAAACACCAATGGCTTATGCTCTAAGATCAAGAATCGACAAATGGGATCTCATAAAACTGCAGAGCTTCTGTAAGGCAAAGGACACTGTGGTTAGGACAAAACGGCAACCAACAGATTGGGAAAAGATCTTTACCAATCCTACAACAGATAGAGGCCTTATATCCAAAATATACAAAGAACTCAAGAAGTTAGACTGCAGAGAGCCAAATAACCCTATTAAAAATGGGGTACCGATTCTGGAAATCAGTCTGGAGGTTCCTCAGAAAATTGGACATTGAACTGCCTGAGGATCCAGCTATACCTCTCTTGGGCATATACCCAAAAGATGCCCCAACATATAAAAAAGACACGTGCTCCACTATGTTCATCGCAGCCTTATTTATAATAGCCAGAAGCTGGAAAGAACCCAGATGCCCTTCAACAGAGGAATGGATACAGAAAATGTGGTACCTCTACACAATGGAATATTACTCAGCTATCAAAAACAATGACTTTATGAAATTCATAGGCAAATGGTTGGAACTGGAAAATATCATCCTGAGTGAGGTAACCCAATCACAGAAAAACACACATGGTATGCACTCATTGATAAGTGGCTATTAGCCCAAATGCTTGAATTACCCTAGATGCCTAGAACAAATGAAACTCAAGACGGATGATCAAAATGTGAATGCTTCACTCCTTCTTTAAAAGGGGAACAAGAATACCCTTGGCAGGGAATAGAGAGGCAAAGATTAAAACAGACACAGAAGGAACTCCCATTCAGAGCCTGCCCCACATGTGGCCCATACATATACAGCCATCCAATTAGACAAGATGGATGAAGCAAAGAAGTACAGACCGACAGGAGCCGGATGTAGATCGCTCCTGAGAGACACAGCCAGAATACAGCAAATACAGAGGCGAATGCCAGCAGCAAACCACTGAACTGAGAATAGGTCCCCCGTTGAAGGAATCAGAGAAAGAACTAGAAGAGCTTGAAGGGGCTCAAGACCCCATATGTACAACAATGCCAAGCAACCAGAGCTTCCAGGGACTAAGCCACTATGTAAAGACTATACATGGACTGACCCTGAACTCTGACCTCATAGGTAGCAATGAATATCCTAGTAAGAGCACCAGTGGAAGGGGAAGCCCTGGGTCCTGCTAAGACTGAATCCCCAGTGAACTAGATTGTTGGGGGGAGGGTGGCAATGGGGGGAGGATGGGGAGGGGATCACCCATAAAGAAGGGGAGGGGGGAGGGGGGTGTTTGCCCGGAAACCGGGAAAGGGAATAACACTGAAATGTATACAAGAAGTACTCAAGTTAATAATAATAAAAAAATGGGGTACAGAGCTAAACAAAACATTCTCAGCTGAGGATTATCAAATGGCCAAAAAACACCTAAAGAAATGTTCAACATCCTTAGTCATCAGGGAAATGCAAATCAAAACAACTGTGAGATTCCACCTCACACCAGTCAGAATGGCTAAGATAAAAAACTCAGGTGACAGCAGATGTTGGCAGATGTGGAAAAAGAGGAACACTCTTCCATTGTTGGTGGGATTGCAAACTGGTATAACCACTGTGGAAATCAGAAAAGTGGAGGTTCCTTAGAAAAGTGGACACTGAACTACCTGAGGACCCAGCTATACCTCTCCTGGGAATATATCCAAAAGATGCTCCAACATACAAAACAGACACGTGCTCCACTATGTTCATAGCAGCCTTATTTATAGTAGCCAGAAGCTGGAAAGAACCCAGATGCCCTTCAGAAGAATGGACATAGAAAATGTGGTACGTCTACACAGCGGAGTACTACTCAGCTATCAAAAACAATGACTTCATGAAATTCATAGGCAAAAGGAATGAACTAGAAACTATCATCCAGAGTAAGGCAACTTAATAACAGAAAAACACACTTGGTATGCACTTATTAGCCAAAAACTCGAATTACCCAAGATGCAATCCACAGACCACAGGAAGCTCAAGAAGAAGGATGACCAAAATGCAGATGCTCCCACTCCTTAGAAGGGGAAAAACATATCCATAGGAGGGGATATGGAAGGAAAGTTTAGAGCAGCGACTCAAGGAATAGCCATTCAGAGCCTGTCCCTCATGTGGCCCATATATATACAGCCAGCAAAACTAGATAAGATTTATGAAGCTAAAAAATGCATGCTGAAAGGGACCAGATGTAGATCTCTCCTGAGAGACACATCCAGAACATGTCCAATACAGAGGTCAGTGCTAGCAGCAAACCACTGAACTGAGAGCAGGACCCCCTTAGGGGGAATTAAAGGAAGGATTGAAAGAGTTGACAGAGCTTGCAACCCCATAAGAACAACAATGCCAACCAATCAGAGCTTTTAGTGTCTAAACCACTACCAAAAGACTATACATGGACTGACCCAAGGCTCCAACTGCATATGTAGCAGAGAATAGCCTTGTTGGGGCACCAGTGGAAAGGGAAGCCCTTGGTCCTGCCAAGGTTGGACCCCCAGTGCAAGGGAATATAGGGGGGCTATAAGGGAAATGTATGGGGGGAATACCTGTATGGGGGAGGGGGAGGCGAGAGGATGGGGGCTTATGGATAGGAAAACAGGAATAACATTTGAAATGTATGTGAAGAAATGTATCTAATAAAAAATTAAAATATATCTGTCTTCTAGGTGACATGAATCATAAAATTTCTTATTTTTTTACCTGTTTAGGATAAGGGAATCTTTTTGACTCTATTAGCTATATCTTCTCTAAGAGGTACATGTCTTCCTCTATTTCTGTATAATGTAGACTGAATTACGAGGATGAAGTTTTAGAAACATGTCTATAGCATTGTGTAGGCTGTTTTTGTTTGTATTTTGGTAGTAGTGGCCACAGAATCTTTTTCCCCCCTTAACATTTATTCTTTCATACATTATACTCTGACCACAATGTCCCCTCCATAACATCCGGTCTCTTCCTCTCCACCTCCCCTTGTCCTTATTATGAGTCTCTGATGACAGTTGGGTTAGGCACTGATCTATGAGTATAGCAGAATATCATTAAGAATCACTTCAGTCTCTCTCTCTCTCTCTCTCTCTCTCTCTCTCTCTCTCTCTTTCTGTGTGTGTGTGTGTGTGTGTGTGTGTGTGTGTGTGTGTGTTTCCAGTCGTGTTTGGTTCTATCTTGGGTCCCTCTGCTGTCCTGCCTCTGGTTACTGATCATCAGGTAATATCAGGCATGGGCTCCCTCTTGTGGCCTGGGCCACAAGTTGGATTTGGACCATTGGTTGACCCATAATTTCTGTGTTACCATTGCCCTAGCACTTCTTGAACGCAGGGCAGATTGTAGGTTGTATGCTTTGTGTCTGGGTTGATGTTCCAGTCTTATGGCTAAGAGCCTTGCCTGGTTATAGAAAATGGCTAGTTCAGGCTCCACATTTCTCTGTTACTAAGATACTTTGCTAGAGTCACTCTTGGAGATTCCAGGGAATTTCTACTGTACCAGGTTTTTACATTACTACTCAAATGTCCCCCCCAACTTCAGTCATTTTCCCACTACTCTCTCCCTTTGCCTTTTATACTCTCCTGTCATATCCCTCTAGTTCCCATCCTTATCCATCTCTAGTCTACCCCAAAAATCTATTCTATTTCCCCTTTCCAAGGAGATAGAGATGTCTCCCTTTTAACTCTCCTTGTTACTTAGCTTCTCTAGGTCTATATATTATAGTATGACTGCCTTTTACTTAAAAGTTATTGTCACGTGCTCCACTATGTTCATCGCAGCCTTATTTATAATAGCCAGAAGCTGGAAAGAACCCAGATGCCCTTCAACAGAGGAATGGATACAGAAAATGTGGTACATCTACACAATGGAATATTACTCAGCTATCAAAAACAACGGCTTTATGAAATTCGTAGGCAAATGGTTGGAACTGGAAAATATCATCCTGAGTGAGCTAACCCAATCACAGAAAGACATACATGGTATGCACTCACTGATAAGTGGCTATTAGCCCAAATGCTTGAATTACCCTAGATGCCTAGAACAAATGAATCTCAAGACGGATGATCAAAATGTGAATGCTTCACTCCTTCTCTAAAAGGGGAACAAGAATACCCTTGGCAGGGAATAGAGAGGCAAAGATTAAAAGAGACTGAAGGAACACCCATTCAGAGCCTGCCCCACATGTGGCCCATACATATACAGCCACCCAATTAGACAAGATGGATGAAGCAAAGAAGTACAGACCGACAGGAGCCGGATGTAGATCGCTCCTGAGAGACACAGCCAGAATACAGCAAATACAGCGGCGTATGCCAGCAGCAAACCACTGAACTGAGAATAGGTCCCCCGTTGAAGGAATCAGAGAAAGAACTGGAAGAGCTTGAAGGGGCTCGAGACCCCATAGGTACAGCAATGCCAAGCAACCAGAGCTTCCAGGGACTAAGCCACTACCTAAAGAATATACATGGACTGACCCTGGACTCTGACCTCATAGGTAGCAATGAATATCCTAGTAAGAGCACCAGTGGAAGGGGAAGCCCTGGGTCCTGCTAAGACTGAACCCCCAGTGAACATGATTGTTGGGGGGAGGGTGGCAATGGGGGGAGGGTTGGGAGGGGAGCACCCATAAGGAAGGGGAGGGGGGAGGGGGATGTTTGCCCGGAAACCAAAGAATTATTATTAAGTATTAAATAAATTTAAAAAAATCCAATAAAAAATAAAAAATAAAAAACAAAAAACCAAAACAAAACAAAAGTTATTGTCAGCTTATATGTGAGTACATACCATATGTGTGTTTCTGAGTCTGTGTTCCCTAACTCAGGATGATCTTTTCTAGTTCCATTTTTTTGCCTGCAGTTTCGTGATGTCACTGTTTTTAACAACCGAATAATACTCCATTGTGTAAATGTACCACATCTTCTCTGTCCATTCTTTGGATGAGGGACATATAGGTTGTTTCCAGTTTCTGAATATTATAAATAAAGCTGCAGTTAGCATGGCTTAATAGGGTTTCTGTGGTAGGATGGAGCATTCTTTGGGTATGTATCCAAGAGTGGTATAGCTCAGTCTTGAGGTAGATTGCATAAGTGACCCCAAGTTTTTGAGGAACTGCCATATTGATTTCCATAGTGGCTATACAAGTTTGTACTCACACCAGCAATGGAAGAATATTCCCCTTGCTCTACATCCTTACCATCATGAACTGTCACTTGTGTTTTTGCTCTTAGCCAGTCTGACAGGTCTAAGATGAAATCTCAAAGTAGTTTTGATTTTCATTTCCCTGACAGTTAAGGATGTTGAACATTTCTTTAAGTGTTTCTTAGCCATTTGAGATTTCTCTGTGGATAACTCTCTGTTTAGATCTGTACCCCATTTTAAAAATGGATTATTGGGCTTGTTGATGTCTAGTTTCTTGGCTTCTTTATATATTTTGAATATTATCCTTCTGTCAGGTGTGGTGTTGGTGAAAATCTTTACCCATTCTGTAGGCTACCCTTTTGTTCTATTGACAGTGTTCTTTGCTTCACAGAAACTTTTCAGTTTCATGAGATTCCATTGATTGATTGTTGTTATTTGTGCTTGTGTTATCAGTGTTCTGTTCAGGAAGTTGTTTCCTGTGCTGGCACAGCTATTGAAATTGGCAAAAGTTATGAAGCCAGTACAGCTGTTTGACACAATTCCAGGTAAGCTGAATGCTGTAATTTCTATCATTCTATCTCTCTTTTGGGTTTTGCTCTCTGTGTTGCATTCTTCAGGACTTTCTGCATTATTATTCATTTTATATCTTTTCCTGAGAAAGTTATGTCTGAGTCTTTTAAGGAAAATCCTAAAATTAACTTTACTTGGCTCTATTTGGAAGTCTTCCTTATGCCCAAGGGATCATTAAACACAGATAAGCACATAGCTAGATGAGGCCATTACTCCCGGAATCTTCTTGGGATATCTGCTCCTGGTCAAACTCAAACAGTATAATTTGTGCAGGGTAAACAGATAATTTACAAATTATGACTGGCCAGGAGAATAGGTTACAGATTCAAAGCCTCTCACAATATGCTTAAAGCTCTCTGAAAATGTAGATTAAAGATAGGGAACAATACAGGGCACACCCTCAGAGGAATAGAACTCAGTAAATAAGATAGATCAACTAAACTTTTTCTATTTTATAATGTAGATAATAATCTATATAATAAAAGAAGTTAGGTATTAGTATTTACTATTCATTAAAAAACTGGTTTAGATATTTTCTGTTTGTCTGGAGTGATTTACAAAGGCAGGCTATCCTATAATGTGTTTGCTTTGGAGGAGACGTTCTTTAGATTCTTTAAATTAGAGTTATAGGTTGATAATAAAAATAAAATCTGTTCTATTTGTATTACCTAATTGTGACTGAACTTGTAACCCTGAGCATGTAATGAAACATCGAACATATAATCTGCACTTCTGGAATAATTATTACTCTGTGTTTGTTCTGTGGAATTTGTATGAATAAAGAAGAACCTGATTGCTAGTCAGAACTTTGAGATTCCCAACTCACCTCACTGACTCCTCCCTCCACTTGTCAACTCCTTATGTCTCCTCAGGAAGGAACTCTGTCAAGGAGCCAGGGCAGACCCTGGCACTATGCCAATGTGTTCAAGGCTATTCCCAGCTTTCTCTTCTATTAGGTTCAGTGTATCTGGTTTTATGTTGAGGTCTTTGATATACTTGGACTTGAGTTTCGTGCAGGGTGATAGAAATGGTTCTATTTGCATTTTCTACAGCCTGACATCCAGTTAGACCACCACCATATGTTAAAAATGTTTTATTTTCTCCATTGTGTGGCTTCTTTATAAAAAGAAACTGAGTTTACATAAGTGTGTGGATTCATACTCAGGTCTTCAATTATATTCTAAAGATCATTATGTCTCTTTCTGTGCCAATACCTATTGTAAAAGGTGTTGTTTCCCTGAGTTCTTTCTCAGTCACTTTGTTATTTGTGTATTAGAAGGCTACTGACCTTTTTGAGTTCATTTTGTATCCAACCACTTCATTAAAGGTACTTTTTAATTGTTGGAATTCTCTGGTAGAAATTTTGGGTCACTTATGCACACTATTATATTATATGCAAATAAAGACACTTTGACTTCTTCCTCTTCAATTTGTATACCCTTGATCTACTTCAGTTGTCTTATGGCTCCTGTTAGTATTTCAATTACTGTATTGAATAGAAATGGAGAAAATGAACAGCCTTGTCTTCTTCTTGAGTTTAGTGGAGTTGCTTTGACTTTCTCTCTATTTAATGTTGGCTATTGGCTTGCTTTAAATTGCCTTTAGTATGTCTATGAATGTCCATTATCTTTCCACTCCCTCCCAGATGTTCATTATAAATAGGTGTTGGATTTTGTCAAAAGCTCTTTCAGACCATATGTTTTTTCCCATTTTGTTTATATGTTGGATTAAATTGACTGATTTTTTTTTGTGTTGAACCATTCCTACATCTTTGGGATAAAGCTTACTTGATCTTTTTGATGTGTTCTTGGATTCAGTTTGTGAGTATTTTATTGAGTATTTTTGTAGGTATGTTCATGAATGAAAATTAGTCTGTAATTTTCTTTCTTTGTTGAATCTTTGTATGGTTTGGGTATCATTGTGACTGTGCCTCATAAAATCAATTTGGCAATGTTCTTTCTGTTTCTGTCTTGTGGAATAATTTGAGAAAGACTGGCATTATCTCTTCCTTGAAAGTCCAGTACAATTAATTCTGTGTTAAAACCATCTGGCCCTGAGCTTTTGTTTTTTGGGGAGACTTTTTTTTTTATTAACTTGAGTATTTCTTATATACATTTCGAGTGTTATTCCCTTTCCCGGTTTCCGGGCAAACATCCCCCTCCCCGCTCCCCTTCCTTATGGGTGTTCCCCTCCCAACCCTCCCCCCATTGCCGCCCTCCCCCCATAGACTAGTTCACTGGGGGTTCAGTCTTAGCAGGACCCAGGGCTTCCCCTTCCACTGGTGCTCTTACTAGGATATTCATTGCTACCTATGGGGTCAGAGTCCAGGGTCAGTCCATGTATAGTCTTTAGGTAGTGGCTTAGTCCCTGGAAGCTCTGGTTGCTTGGCATTGTTGTACTTTTGGGGTCTCGAGCCCCTTCAAGCTCTTCCAGTTCTTTCTCTGATTCCTTCAATAGGGGACCTATTCTCAGTTCAGTGGTTTGCTGCTGGCATTCGCCTCTATATTTGCTGTATTCTGGCTGTGTCTCTCAGGAGCGATCTTTGGGGAGACTTTTAATATGACTATTTCTATTTCCTTAGGGGTTATGGTTTATTTAAATTGTTTATCTGATCTTAATTTAACTTTGGTAAATGATATCTATCAAGTAAGTTATCCATTTCTTTTAGATTTTCCAATTTTGTGGAGTACATTTTGAAGTATGATTTAATGATACTTTGGGTTTCCTCAGTGTCTGTTCTCCTTTTTGTTTCTGATTTTGTTAATTTTGATATTATTTATTTGTCTTTTCATTAGTTTGGGTAAGTGTTTGTCTATCTTGTTGATTTTCTCAAAGAACCAGCTCTTCATTTCATTGATTCTTTGTATTCTTTTTGTTTCTATTTTATTGATTTTGGCTCTCAGTTTGATTAGTTCTTGCTGTCTATTCTTCTTGGGTGTGTTTGCTTCTTTTTGTTCTAGAGCTTTTAGGTGCTAGTCTAAGATATCTCTTATTTCTTTATATAGGCACGTGTGTTATGAACTTTCCTTAGCACAGCTTGCATTGTGCCCTATAAGTTTGGTTATGTTGTGAGTTCATTTTCATTGAATTTTAGGATGTCTTTAATTTTTTTCTTTATTTCTGCCTTGGTCTAGCAGTCTTTCATTAGAGAGGTGTTTGGTTTTCATGGGTTGCAGGCTTTCTGTTGTTGTTGAAATCCAGTTTTAGTTCATGGTGGTCTGATACGATGCAGGTAGTCATTTACATTTTCTTGTATCTGTTGAGAGTCGCTTTGTGTGGTAAGTTTTGGAAAATGTTCCATGAGGTGCTGAGAAGAATGTGTATTGTTATATGTTTGGTGAAATGTTCTATAGATATCTGCTAAGTATATTTGGTTTATAATGTCTATTAACTCCAGTATTTCTCTGTTTAGTTTTTGTCTACATGACCTCTCCATTGGTGAAAATGGGGTATTGATGATGTCCACTATCAATGTGTGAAGGTTGATATGTGATTTAAGCTTTAGTAGTGTCTCCTTTACAAACATGAGTGTCCTTTTGTTTGGGGCATAGATATTAAGAATTGAAAGACCTTTGGATGATCTTTCCTTTTATAAGTACAATGTGTCTTTCCCTGTCTCTTTTTGATTAATTTTGGTTTGAAGTCTATTTTGTTAGATATCAGAATGGTTTCAGTAGCTTGTTTCTTAGGTTCATTTGCTTGGAAACTTTTTTCCAACCTTTTAGTTTGAGGCAATGTCTATCTTTGAAATTGAAGCGTGTTTCTTATATGCAGGAGAAGGATGAATCTTGTTTTCACATCCATTTTGTTAGACTTTGTTTTTTTAATTTGGAAATTGAGTCCATTGATATTGAAAGATATCAGTGACCAATGATTGCTAATTTGTTGTTGTTGTTGTTGTTGTTGGGGTGGTGGTGGTGGTGGTTGTGGTTTGCGTGTGTGTGTGTGTGTGTGTGTGTGTGTGTGTGTGTGTTTGCTTCTCTTCTTTTGTCTTTTGTTGGTGTGAGATTGTTTTCTGTGTTTTCATAGATGTATTAGCCTCCTTGGGTTGGAGTTTTTCTTCTAGTATCTTCCGCAGGGCTGGATTTGTGGATATATATTGTTTAAATTTGACTTTATTGTGGAATATCTTGTTTTCTTTAAGTAGGGTGATCGAAAGTTTGGCTGTGTATCATAGTCTGGGCAGGCATCTGTTATCTCTTAAGGCTATAGGATATCTGTTCAGGCCCTTCTGGTTTTAGAGTCTCCAATGAAAAGTCAGCTATAATTCTAATAGGTCTGCCTTTATATGTTACTTGGTCCTTCTTTCTTGTAGCTTTTAATATTCTTTCTTTGTGTTGTATGTTTAGTGTTTTGATTATTATGTGGTGAGTGAACTATCTTTTTTTATTTTATTTTATTTTTATTTTTTATTTTTTTTATTAACTTGAGTATTTCTTATATACATTTCAAGTGTTATTCCCTTTCCCGGTTTCCGGGCAAACATCCCCCTCCCCCCTCCCCTTCCTTATGGGTGTTCCCCTCCCAAACCTCCCCCCATTGCCACCCTCCCCGCATAGTCTAGTTCACTGGGGGTGAACTATCTTTTATTTGGTGTCTGTAACCTTTTAATACTATTATAGTCATACCCTTCTTTAGGTTAGGAAAATTTTTCTTCTGTGATTTTGTTGAAAATAGTTTCTGAAACTTTAAGCTGGGATACTATTTCTTCTATTTCTATTATTTTTTGGTTTGGTTTTTCCATTGTGTTTGAGTTTTCCTGGATATTTTGTGTCAGGAATTTTTTTAGATTTAACATTTTCTTTAACCTCTGTATCAATTTCTTCTATAGCATCTTTTAAGCCTTGAAATTTTCTCTTCCATTTCTTGTATGCTGTTGGTGATGCTTGCATTTGTACTTCCTGCCCATTATGTAGGTTTTTCATATCCAGAATCCCCTAGTTTGTGTTTTATTTATTGATTATATTTCCATTTTGAGGTCTTGAACAGTTTTATGCATTTTCTTTACTTATTTTTTTCTTGGCTTTCTTTAGGGGATTTATTCATTTAATCATTTATTTTAAATGTTTGTGTTTCTTGGATTTCTTTTAGGGATTTGTTCATTTCCTCTTTAAAAACTTCTATTATTGTCATAAAGTAGTGCTTCAGCTGTGTTAGAATATTCTTGGCCTGCTGTAGTATGATAGCTATACTCTGGTGGTGACATGTTGCCGTGTCTATTATTGATAGTGTTCTTACACTGGTCTCTAGGCATCTGAGTTTGGTAATTATAGGTTTAGGCACAAATTTCTGAGCTTGTCTTTGTTGGATGGGTATTTTCCCCCCTGGGTAATTGTGTCTTCTCTGGTCTTCTAGCCTGAGTGGCCTGCAGTTCTGGTAGCCAATGAGTCCTCTCTTGGGTTTCTTGCAGCCTGAGTGACCTCTGGAGTTCTGAGTGCTTATGATGCCTCTGGGGTTCTGGAAACTGTCATGGCTTCTTATGTAAACAGGGGGCTTCTACTAGAGTTATAGGATTGGGTATGTGGAAAGGGGGTGCTATTAGGGGAAGGCTGGGCTGACTTGGAGGAAGTTTTATTGGTCTTACAGTGAGGGACTTACCTGGGGTTCTGGGTGATAATGTGGTCTCTGGTAGAACAGGGTACTTCACTTGGAATTGTGGGCAGGGATATGGTGACATTGTTAACCAGAAGCCCAGGTAAGTCCCCACCCACAGACAGTCAACACTTCCTCATAGCCCATCTAATCACCCAACAGCACCCACTTTGACACCATATAACAAAATTACATGAACTCTAAGTACCCAGTAAAAATCAAATAGAGAGTTTACATTCCTATGAGATGTAAATAAGTCTCAGTGGCACAGAAGATTAAAAGGTGATGTTGCTATGCAGATAAACAGTGTTATCAACAGTTTTTACTTTTTAATTTATAGTGAGGTTAAACTCTATGTCCTGTTCTTACTTCTATATACAAAAGAAAAGAAAAATTGAATAAAAGAGGAGAGGAAAAAGGACGGAGAGAGGGAGAGAGGGAGAGAGGGAGGGAGAGGGAGGAAGGGAGAGAGAGAGAGAGAGAGAGAGAGAGAGAGAGAGAGAGAGAGAGAGAGAGAGAGAGAGAAAACACGCACACTGAGGTACTTACATAGAGTTCCTTCCAGGGTCAGGCACAGTAGGTCGATACAGTGTAATCTGGTTACTCATGCTGAGATCCTCACCTAGATCAGATGTCAAAGGTCCATCCAGTGCAAAGTATAAAGACAAAGATACATAAAGCATTTGAGTTTCACCTATTTTGGCCCTGAAAGTAAGGAATGTCTCTTCCTGAAAACATTATATAGTGATGATCCCGAATTAAGATGGGAAATTGAGTCTCACCAGGAGATATGGTAATAGAGTGCTGAGGTGGTTACAGAATTTGTGGGCAGTATAGAGATAGGGGCTGTAGTGGACACCTTTAATTGTGTAGGATCAAGAGACTTTATAATCAGTCAGTTATTTCTAATGTGCTTTGAATCTAGAATGTATTCCTATTGGGAATACTTTCTTCTATCCTCACCCCAGATAGGTTGTTTTCTCCTAGGCAAGCCATGTGCTGTTCGATTTGACTGAGGAACTGGTACAGATTTCTCTAGGGAATTTCTATATTTGGCACCAGTGACACTCATTAATCATTACTTGGGTCTTTGGCCAGAAAGTGGAAACAGAGACAAAGGCAAAATGTGAGCCAAAAGTAGAGCAGAGCAGCTGAGGGAGATTGTGGAAAACTCACCAACAATGCTTCAGAAGAATCCTAGATGAGCCTCCAAAGAGACGTGAGCAGTGACAGGGACCTAGACACAGTTTGCACTGTCAACCTCAGCAGTCCAAGAATTTCCTTTTTCATCTTTACAGTGTTGACCTAAACAATCACTGGATAAAAGCATTTCAGAATTAGCCGATATAAAGAGCTGGGATTTCTTTAGAGATATTTCAATACCGACCTTCAACCAGCACAAGGGTTAAGAGAGGTATTGAAAAAGAAAGTAAGACTTACATCAGAGCATAGCTATGGGCATCTTAAAGAAGGGTGATATTGGGGCTGGGGATTTAGCTCAGTGGTAGAGCGCTTACCTAGGAAGCGCAAGGCCCTGGGTTCGGTCCCCAGCTCCGAAAAAAAGAACCAAAAAAAAAAAAAAAAGAAGGGTGATATTGATGACTGGAAAAGTGAAAATTTGGATATAAATATATATATTTTCCCTCCTGGGTAATAAAATAATCTCTGTGGAGGAAACCCCAAACATTAAGAACAAAGTAATATTCAGCAGCCAGCACTCTTTTTTAATATTTTATTTATTTTAAAGTTTTTACTTATTTATCTGTGTGAGTATACCGTTGCTGTCTTCATACACAGCAGAAGAGGGCATCAGATCCCATTACAGATGGTTGTGAGCCACCATGTGGTTGCTGGGAATTGAACTTAGAACCTCTGGAAGAACAGTCAGTGCTCTTAATTGCTGAGTCATCTCTCCAGCTCCAGTCAACAGTCTTAACTTTCAAGTCATTAAAATCCTAAGTCAGTGTTTCCTACCCAGCATTTATAGTTTATTTATTATTATTATTTTTATTATGGCACATCTTATGGGAAACTCAAAGACAACCAATGAACAATAGAGTGCTCAAGTAAATTAAAGGAATACTAGGCTAAACAAATAACATGAAAAACCTTTATTTTTGTGTGTTTGTCTTTGGCTTTCCCAAAGAAGGCCTAAGTTTTTAAGCTTTTTAAACTCCTTGGACCAGAGAACACAATCAGGAAAAATTGGAATGACCTGCAAATAAATTTAAATAAATCTATGCTTCAAAATGACTGGTCTGTTTGAGTTGCCTAAGTATCCTTGGTAATTACTAAAATGAAGTTAAATTATTTTTTGTCACTTTTGCATTCTTATCAAGTTATATGTGTGACAATTCCTAGAACTAAGGCTCAGGGATCTTGGAAGAGGACCTGTGAAGTCTGTAAGACCTAGAGGACCAGAATCTGCTGAGAGACTGAGTCTTCTATGTAGAACAGGAAGCTATACCCACAAAATTTCAACAATATGGTTGCCTAAACAGGACCTGTGTAATGACAACACCAGCTAACATACTTTTGGTTGAGAGTAAGCTCATAAGATCCTACCTTTAGCTAAAGAACTATAGGTGATCCGTGACTGTTGAGAGAAAAGTCTTCTCAAGAATGAGACCTAATGGGTTGGGGATTTAGCTCAGTGGTAGAGCGCTTGCTTAGCAACCACAAGGCCCTGGGTTCGGTCCCCAGCTCTGAAAAAAAAAAGAATGAAACCTAATTGTTTATCTTATAGCAAATGGCCAACCTTTAAACATATATACACTAGCAAAACTAAGTGCACCCAGCGGGTTGTATTTATATATTTATATGTATGTATATATGCAAACATAATAAATAAAGAGATAAAAGCAAAACACTAGAGTTACATGAAAATAGAAGGGGATCTTGGAGATGGAGGAAGAGAAACAAGTTGGGGAGCAGAATATAATAATAGCAAATTGAAACTAAGTCTATTATATGTGTATGAAATGTCATAATGAAACCAAGTATTTTTTATAATCAATAAATACTAATAAAAGTGAGAAATACTTTAATAGGCCACCTAGTCATACATAAGTATGGCTATGTGTAATATATGATACTGTTCTTTTTTCATTTATTTATTTACTTACTTTATATCCCAATATTTGCCCTCCAGTTTCCTTCTAATCTCCCCTCCCATAGCTCCCACCCCCATTCTTCTCTCCCCTTCTCCTTTGAGAAGGGGAGTCCCCTCCCTGGGTATATGATACTGTTCTTATGTGCATGAATATCCTATTATATTCACATACATATATGAACAAAGCATAATAGTACTTTTGTATTGTTTTCTGAGACCTTGCAATGTCTGAACTCATTTTCTCTTCTCTCTATACAAAAAGAGGAAATAGGTAATTTTAGAAATAATAAGTATTATAAATGATTGCTGTATAAATCATTCAAATAGGTAGATTTCTTGACTCCGAGTGCTCAGTCACATTTTGTTTATTGAAATTAAAATAAAGTTTTATAAAAAGCCAGGATTTTGGGTGTTGTTAAAAACGGATTTTTTTCCCAGGAATATTAGGTCCCCAAAGTATTCTATTAATAAGTATTGTTCATATTTAGAAAGTATAATGAAAGTTATCCCTAGGAAAAAAATTCTTTTAAAGGATTATGTATGTGTTTTATGTTTTTGGGTACTTTTTCTGCATGTATATCTGCACACCAGAAGATTGCACCAGACAGTTGTCAGCAGCCATGTGGGTGCTGGGAATTGAACTCAGGACCTTCGAAAGAGCAGTGCACACTCTTAACGGAGTCATCTCTCCAGCTCCTAAGAAGATTTTTTTTTTATTCAACAGGAAATTAATTCTTATGTGTATTGTGAGGAAAGAGTACAGTTTCATTGCTATCATGAACCAATACTAATTATTCCAGCACCATTTACTGATTAGTAACTCTTCACTCTATATGTTTGTAGTGCCATATTTATCACAGAGTACATTTTCATGTAAGGAGTATATTGCTAGAATTCTATTCTACTCTCCAAATCAATCAACCTCTTTACTAATACTATATTGTGATAATTGTTATTATCTTATAACACACTTTGGCATATATGAAGGCAGGTCTCTTTGCTTTACTCTACAGGATGAGAACTTTTTTTAAAGCTGGTTAAGTAGCCATCAAATTTGACAGCGACCCCTGGAGACTGGATGTTTAAATTGTCATGGGCAATATATCATTAATTTTCTTTTAAATCTATCTATCATCTATCTGTATCTATCATCTACCTATCTGTCTGTCTATCTACATCCTAAATGTTCTTCCCCTTCCTGTTCCCCTCTTGTCCTTCCCCAGAGTCCTTTCCCCTATGCTCCCTCCCCTTCTCCTCTGAAAGGGTGGCCCCCAGATATCTCCCCACCCTGGTACATCAAGTCTTTGACAGATTAGGTACATTCTCTCCTACTGAGGCCAGACAGGGAAGCCAAGGAAGTTGAGTTGAATATCTGCCTCATAAGTGCCTGGGGCCTTGGTCCAGTGCATGTATGTTCTTTGATTGGTGGCTTAGTCTCTGAGAGCTCCCAGGGGTTCAGGTTAGTTGATTCTGTTGGTCTTCCTATGGGGTTCCCTTTTGTTTCAGGGCTTTTCTTTCTTTCTCCAGCTCTTCCATAATGTCCCCAACTCTGTACAAAGTTTGGCTGTGGGTAGCATTATCTGCTGCTGGGTAGAGTCTCTCAGGGAACAGTGATGCTAGGCTCCTGTCTGCAAGCATAACAGAGTATCATTAATAGTATCAGCGATTGTTGTTTGCCCTTGGGATAAGTTTCAAGTTGGGCCAGCTTTTGTTTGGCCTTTCTTCAGTCTGCTCCATCCCTGTATTTTTTTTTTTTTATGGATATCTTGTTTTTTTTTTATCTTTTTTTTTTATTAACTTGAGTATTTCTTATATACATTTCGAGTGTTATTCGATATTCGGTATCCGGGCAAACATCCCCCTCCCCCCTCCCCTTCCTTATGGGTGTTCCCCTCCCAACCCTCCCCCCATTGCCGCCCTCCCCCCAACAGTCTAGTTCACTGGGGGTTCAGTCTTAGCAGGACCCAGGGCTTCCCCTTCCACTGGTGCTCTTACTAGGATATTCATTGCTACCTATGAGGTCAGAGTCCAGGGTCAGTCCATGTATAGTCTTTAGTTAGTGGCTTAGTCCCTGGAACCTCTGGTTGCTTGGCATTGTTGTACATATGGGGTCTCGAGCCCCTTCAAGCTCTTCCAGTTCTTTCTCTGATTCCTTCAACGGGGGTTCTAATCTCAGTTCAGTGGTTTGCTGCTGGTATTCGCCTCTGTATTTGCTGTATTCTGGCTGTGTCTCTCAGGAGTGATCTACATCCGGCTCCTGTCGGTCTGCACTTCTTTGCTTCATCCATCTTGTCTAATTGGGTGGCTGTATATGTATGGGCCACATGTGGGGCAGGCTCTGAATGGGTGTTCCTTCAGTCTCTGTTTTAATCTTTGCCTCTCTCTTCCCTGCCAAGGGTATTCTTGTTCCCCTTTTAAAGAAGGAGTGAAGCATTCACGTTTTGATCATCCGTCTTGAGTTTCATTTGTTCTCGGCATCTAGGGTAATTCAAGCATTTGGGCTAATAGCCACTTATCAATGAGTGCATACCATGTATGTCTTTCTGTGATTGGGTTAGCTCACTCAGGATGATGTTTTCCCGTTCCAACCATTTGCCTACGAATTTCATAAAGTCATTGTTCTTGATAGCTGAGTAATATTCCATTGTGTAGATGTACCACAATTTCTGTATCCATTCCTCTGTTGAAGGGCATCTGGGTTCTTTCCAGCTTCTGGCTATTATAAATAAGGCTGCAATGAACATAGTGGAGCACGTGTCTTTTTTATATGTTGGGGCATCTTTTGGGTATATGCCCAAGAGAGGTATAGCTGGATCCTCAGGCAGTTCAATGTCCAATTTTCTGAGGATCCTCCAGACTGATTTCCAGAATGGTTGTACCAGTCTGCAATCCCACCAACAATGGAGGAGTGTTCCTCTTTCTCCACATCCTCGCCAGCATCTGCTGTCCCCTGAGTTTTTGATCTTAGCCATTCTCACTGGTGTGAGGTGAAATCTCAGGGTTGTTTTGATTTGCATTTCCCTTATGAGTAAAGATGTTGAACATTTCTTTAGGTGTTTCTCAGCCATTCGGCATTCCTCAGCTGTGAATTCTTTGTTTAGCTCTGAGCCCCACTTTTTAATAGGGTTATTTGTTTCTCTGCGGTCTAACTTCTTGAGTTCTTTGTATATTTTGGATATAAGGCCGCTATCTGTTGTAGGATTGGTAAAGATCTTTTCCCAATCTGTTGGTTGCCGTTTTGTCCTAACCACAGTGTCCTTTGCCTTACAGAAGCTTTGCAGTTTTATGAGATCCCATTTGTCGATTCTTGATCTTAGAGCGTAAGCCATTGGTGTTTTGTTCAGGAAATTTTTTCCAGTGCCCATGTGTTCCTGATGCTTCCCTAGTTTTTCTTCTATTAGTTTGAGTGTGTCTGGTTTGATGTGGAGGTCCTTGATCCACTTGGACTTAAGCTTTGTACAGGGTGATAAGCATGGATCGATCTGCATTCTTCTACATGTTGACCTCCAGTTGAACCAGCACCATTTGCTGAAAATGCCATCCCCTTTCCATTGGATGGTTTTGGCTCCTTTGTCAAAAATCAAGTGACCATAGGTATGTGGGTTCATTTCTGGGTCTTCAATTCTATTCCATTGGTCTATCTGTCTGTCTCTGTACCAATACCATGCAGTTTTTATCACTATTGCTCTGTAATACTGCTTGAGTTCAGGGATAGTGATTCCCCCTGAAGTCCTTTTATTGTTGAGGATAGCTTTAGCTATCCTGGGTTTTTTGTTATTCCAGATGAATTTGCAAATTGTTCTGTCTAACTCTTTGAAGAATTGCATTGGTATTTTGATGGGAATTGCATTGAATCTGTAGATCGCTTTTGGTAAAATGGCCATTTTTACTATATTAATCCTGCCAATCCATGAGCATGGGAGATCTTTCCATCTTCTGAGGTCTTCTTCAATTTCCTTCTTCAGTGTCTTGAAGTTCTTATTGTACAGATCTTTTACTTGCTTGATTAAAGTCACACCGAGGTACTTTATATTATTTGTGTCTATTATGAAGGGTGTCGTTTCCCTAATTTCTTTCTCGGCTTGTTTCTCTTTTGTGTAGAGGAAGGCTACTGATTTATTTGAGTTAATTTTATACCCAGCCACTTTGCTGAAGTTGTTTATCAGCTTTAGTAGTTCTCTGGTGGAACTTTTGGGATCACTTAAATATACTATCATATCATCTGCAAATAGTGATATTTTGACTTCTTCTTTTCCGATCTGTATCCCCTTGACCTCCTTTTGTTGTCTGATTGCTCTGGCTAGAACTTCAAGAACTATATTGAATAAGTAGGGAGAGAGTGGGCAGCCTTGTCTAGTCCCTGATTTTAGTGGGATTGCTTCAAGTTTCTCTCCATTTAGTTTAATGTTAGCAACTGGTTTGCTGTATATGGCTTTTACTATGTTCAGGTATGGGCCTTGAATTCCTATTCTTTCCAGGACTTTTATCATGAAGGGGTGTTGAATTTTGTCAAATGCTTTCTCAGCGTCTAATGAAATGATCATGTGGTTTTGTTCTTTCAGTTTGTTTATATAATGGATCACGTTGATGGTTTTCCGTATATTAAACCATCCCTGCATGTCTGGGATGAAGCCTACCTGGTCATGGTGGATGATTGTTTTAATGTGCTCTTGGATTCGGTTTGCCAGAATTTTGTTGAGTATTTTTGCGTCGATATTCAAAAGGGAAATTGTTCTGAAGTTCTCTTTCTTTGTTGTGTCTTTGTGTGGTTTAGGTATAAGAGTAATTGTGGCTTCGTAGAAGGTATTCGGTAGTGATCCATCTGTTTCAATTTTGTGGAATAGTTTGGATAATATTGGTATGAGTTCTTCTATGAAGGTTTGATAGAATTCTGCACTAAACCCGTCTGGACCTGGGCTCTTTTTGGTTGGGAGACCTTTAATGACTGCTTCTATTTCCTTAGGAGTTATGGGGTTGTTTAACTGGTTTATCTGTTCCTGATTTAACTTCAGTACCTGGTATCTGTCTAGGAAATTGTCCATTTCCTGAAGATTTTCAAGTTTTGTTGAATATAGATTTTTTATAGTAAGATCTGATGATTTTTTGAATTTCCTCTGAATCTGTTGTTATGTCTCCCTTTTCATTTCTGATTTTGTTAATTTGGACGCACTCTCTGTGTCCTCTCGTTAGTCTGGCTAAGGGTTTATCTATCTTGTTGATTTTCTCAAAGAACCAACTTTTGGTTCTGTTGATTCTTTCTATGGTCCTTTTTGTTTCTACTTGGTTGATTTTTTTTTTAAGGAGGACAAATTTTGGTTGAAAGTTTTGTGGATGGGTTGGTGTCCTTATCTTTCCATTAAGGGTCTTGCTTGGTTACAGGAGGTAGCCTCTTCAGGTTCCATGTCCCTCACTGTTAGGCATCTTGGCTAAGGTCACCTGCATTGACTCCTTGGAGTCTTTCCTATCTTAGGTCTCAGACTTCCTAGAGCTCCCTCTTCCCCCACAACCTCTCCCCCAGTTGCAGATTTCCATTCAGCCCCTCTTCTGGCTCTTCACATTCCTGATCCTGCCTCCCTTTTCCTCTCATCCTTCCTTTTCCTGCCCAGTTCTTTTCCTCCCTCTGCCTCCTATGACTCTTTTGTTCCCCCTTCTAAGTGTGACTCAAGCATCCTTACTTGGGCCTTCCTTCTCCTTTAACTTCTCTGGGTCTGTGGAATATATCATCGGTAATCTGTACTTTATGGCTAATATCCACTTATCAGTGAGCACATACCATGCCTGTCCTTTGGCGTCTGGGTTACCTCACTCAGGATGATATTTTCTAATTCTATCCATTTGCCTGAAAAATTCATGATGTTCTTGTTTTTAATAGCTGACCAGTATTCCATTGTGTAAATGAACCACACTTTTTGTATTCATTCTTTGGTTGAGGGACATCTGGGTTCTTCCCAGTATCTGTCTATCATGAATAAAACTGCTATGAATATGGTAGACCAAGTGTCTTGGTGGTATGGTGGAGCATCTTTTGGGTTTATGCCCAGGAATGGTATAGCTGGGTCTTCAGGTAGATCTGTTTCCAATTTCTTGGGGACTGCCAGATTGATTTCCAGAGTGGTTGTACAAGTTTACAATTCCATCAGCAATGGAGGAGTGTTCTCCTTGTTCCACATCCTTGTCAGCATCTGCTGTCCCTTGAATTTTTGATCTTAGCCATTCTGATTGGTGTAAAGTGGAATCTCAGGGTTGTTTTGATTTGCATTTTCTTGATAACTAAGGATGTTAAACATTTCTTTAAGTTCATCTTGGCCATTTGAGATTCCTTTGTTGAGAATTCTCTGTTTAGCTCTGTACCTCATTTTTAAATTGTGTTTTTTGTTTTTTTGGAGGTTAATTTCTTTAGTTCTTTCTATAATTTGGATATTAGACATCTGTCAGATGCAGGGTTAGTGAATGAAGCCTCAAGTTAAAGAAAGCAAGCATTTGTTCCCTTTTCTAAAGGGGCAGGGATAGCATCTCTGAGCCCACTCGAATTGTTTGCTGCCCTAGAGGGTGTCCTGTCATTCTGTCTTTCAATTGTATCTTCTCAGAGCAGCAGGGATCCACAAATGGTTCTGTCTGAGAATTGTCTTACTGAAGTCCTTGGGTTGCTTGGGGATTATTTTGAATAGCATGAGAAAGCTCTTCCTTCCAAATGAACACTGTTTCTCTAATGAGAAAATGATCAACATTTGAAATGTCCCCTCGGGAATGTATTGGCAAAACACTTTTCTTCCTCTGGACTCTTGTGTTTTAACTAGCAGGAAAGTACAATGGTGAATGTATGAGGAGACACAGGGAGATTCTACCAGCCAGGTCTGAAGACTTTTGGAGAAATATTTCTTCATGGCATGTTTTGTGCTGGCTATGTGTTTTATTTTAAGGTGTGAGTTGAGAGATGGGTTGCAGAAGAGCTATCCCATAAAACCCTTGATGAAATGAATTGTTGTTTCTGGAAACATTTGGAATGTATATTCAAATGAGATAAATATCAAGTAATTTCTCAGTAAACAGAATAGATACAAGTTAAAGGCAAATGTTACACAATTGTAAAAGAATATGAAGCAAGAAGCAATCAAAGCTTTTAATTCAGTTTTGTTGCTGGTTTAAGATTTCTGTCTTTATAATAGTTACTGTCTTCTTGGAATGGATCAGACAGGATGTACACATGCTTAAAAATATCAGTGATGATCAACATAGACATTCAGAATGACCTTAAGGCTCTGTGCACATCAAGGTTATATTGGTGTTGTTTTTTTGATGTTTTGTGTAGAGTTGAAACTGACTTGGTTCCCATTATTTTTGGCAGCAGCAGTAAGTAGATCAAAGGACCTGTGGACCTGTGGATGCACATGTAGGTGGCCTGTGGGTACACATGCAAGCCATCTAGGAATTGTGGTCAGAGTGAGTTGATTTTGTAATCGAAGGAGAAACTTGTGCCCAGTGAAAGAAAATAGAGTAATATTTCAAAGACTCTTCAGCCCACATTTTTTTGAGATGTGCCTGTGACCAACGTTAAAACTGTTCCATGAGAGTCTGTTACTGACTGGAATTAGTTTTAAGCTGAGTTTGCATTAGAGATGAAGTGGTGCTTGATGGCCAGGGGATGTCAAGGTGCACTGTGCAGCAGAAAGGAAACTGCAAGGTTTGTTTTAGATTCAGTCTTTCCTTTGCCTCCTGAATGTGAAACTGGAGTGACTCAAGAGTGCTTACACTGAAACAGTTGTCTTGTGTCTAGTGCAAAACACACTTGGATTAACAAAACAAGTAAAGGAAAGGAGATGCAGAAAACACAAACACAAAACCAGATACATGGCAATGGCCATCAGATTTTATTGTCTGTTGTAAATGCCGATACTGCTTAAGTGAGACACTGTTCATAGCTGTTGGCTAAGCAGTCATTTAATTTAATTTGGGAAGGAATAGGCAGTTATGCAGAAGCTGATTCTTCCTTGGCCAGCAAGGAGTCCATATTCGTTCAGTCTGAAATTCTTGTGTTATTGGAAGTGTGAGGTACACGGCACAGTTCTTTTGTACCTATTAAGCATGTTCTCATAAGCAGTATCAGTATTGTGGATAGACATTCTTATTAGTATGAGTAACCTCAAGCAGAAGGGCAAGGAGTGATTAGAAAGCCAGCATCTTTAATACTACCTTTTTCTTTCCTGCCTCTCTCTGCTCAGCAGGCTCAGTCTTTCCTGTTAGCTGCTTCTCCACTTAGCTGGGGCCGTGGCAGCAGGCAGCTTCGCCTATCCTTTTGTAGTTTGGAACAGACAAAGATGTGTCCCCATCACCTTAATTAAGCAATCTTCAGGCAATAGAGGACCTTCACTGGTATTATGTTGCTCATGTATCCACATTTTGGACCAATTGCTACTCAATTATCACTAACTAAATTTAATTTAGTGAAAAAGTTGTCAATTGTGAAGACATGCCACTTGGGTATTAACATTGTGCTTTATTTTTACCGTTTTTTTTTTTTTTTACATGTCTCCTTTATCTGGTTCATTTCTACTCATCCAACGTTTGCTTCAGGGCTTAGGAGGAGATGGCTCAGTGGGTAACATACTTGCCATGCAAGAAGATCTGAGTTAGAATTCCAAAGATCCATATAAAACCAGACACATTAGTATCTGTAATCCCAGTGAATCTCATGGCATCTAGCTTATGGCTTATGCAATGGGAAACAACAGAAGACTCTGACTCAATTAAGGTGGAAGACAAGGACCTTCGCATGCATGCCATGGCACCCACAATATCTGTACACACACACACACACACACACACACACACACACACACACTCTCACATACACACTCACACTCACACACACACTCACACTCACACACACACTCACACTCACACTTACACACACTCACACTTACACACACAAACACTCACACACACTCACACGCACTCACACTCACACTTACACACACACACTCACACACACACACTCACACACACACTCACACACACACTCACACACACTCACACACACACTCACTCACACTTACACACACATTCACACACTCACACACACTCACACACACACTCACACACTCACACACACTCACACACACTCACACACACACACACTCACACTCACACTCACACTTACACACACTTTTTTTTATTTTGAGGAAGATATGGCTTTTCAAAAGACCCCAGGATTGGTTGTATGTTCTTTATTTGGTGTTTTATAATACTCCCTTTTGTGTACTTTTTCTGAACTTAAACTTGTTTACTACATTCAAACTTAAACTCTGAGTTCTCTGAGAGGAGCCACAACTGAGGTCTTTGTTTCAATTAGGTGGTGAAGCCTACACGGCAAAAGTCACCTTTTGATGAGCTTTTGTTACATGTCACATATAATTGGAGGGACTCCACAGGCATTAATTCTTGCAGTCAGAGTGGGTTTTCTGCCATTTCTGTTTAACAGGTGAGGAAACGGAGGCACAGGGAAGTTAAATGGCAAGCTAAGGACATACAGCAGATAAATAAGTAGTAGGAATGGGTTTCAGGTGTAGTCTGTCTGCCCTGAGAATTCAATGCTAGGTTGATAGGTTTTAGGTTTCCTCAGGTGGGTTTTAATTATGTTGTGCAGTCATAGGATCATAATCTTTTCCATAGCTCTCTGTTGATATTGAACAGACAAAACACTTTCCTTCTCGTATCTATTTCTACTCTATAAGTGTCAATCACCCTTCCATTCTTGCCTCACCAATGTCAACATCAGAAAACCCCTTTGAGCCAGCCCAGCAAGTGTAGGTGCAATGGAGTTACGGGCTCAGACATAGCTTTTGCCCCCACATAGCATGATGGCCCGCCCATTCACCTAGCTGGATAAATGTAATTTACATAGTCTGTGCTGAGTACTTACTCAGTGACTACAGCCGACAAAGGTTTGAAGTACTGCAGTATTTTATAAAGTGGAAGAAGTCCTGGACTTGAGACCATGAGATAAAGCATGCTCTTATAGCATTGATGATGGTGATGACTTAGTCCTTTTGGGATGAATGGTATCTATTGCAGAGCAAGCCTTGTTTGGTGTTGAGGAATGGCCTGGATCCTAGTTCTGCTGTTTTTTTTTTTTTTAACATAGACACCACCAGTAAGCCACTCACCCCTGTCTATTCTACAGATCCTTCACTTTCCTGGCTTTGCTGTGTAATCTACAGAGCACAGTAGGCTCCTGTTGAATGTTTGTGGCAGAGGTCTTAGCATCCTGCAGTGGGTGTCCTTTCTAAATGTCTAACGAGAATCTTCAGGCTGATTTCTCATGGTATCGTGTTGCAATTTCTCAAGCATCTGGAGGGGACCATAGTATTTAGCATTTTACTTTAAAGATGTGCTTAACCAACTGTGTTATCATCTGTGACAAATTTCTCTTTGGGAAATCTTTACCTCTGCTATGTGTTGGAGGACCCCAAAGATGAACACTGCCAGGACTCAGCCAAATTTCTATTCCAAATCTGTCAAGAGAAATCAGGTACTGCATTTCACACTTCTCTAGAATCAGCAAGCATTTCACTGAGAAGTTGGCCCACAAAAATCTCCCAGTGATTCCAAGCTGGTTCACCATTTTTATTTACAACTGAACAAAAGCCAGGATGGTCCATGGTTTCCTTCCTCTTATACTCTGTTCTCCCTGGCTCCTACAGATCTGTTTTTCTTTCTTTCACATTGTTGATGCCATGACACCTGCCTCTTCTTATTGCCTCAGATCCCTTTGTTACAGGCCATGGAAATCTGGAGGTGAGGCTGGCGATAGAAAATAATCTTACTGATTATTCTATTCTCCTGGTGAGGAGGTGGATGAGAAGTTCAATGTCTTCCCCCGATTCCTGTTTGGGCTCAGTCCATGCCTGTTCACAGACTTCAATCTTCTCTATCCTCTTCTGCCTGGCTCCTTTCTCCACAACTGCACTGTAGCAAAATTGCTAAGTAGGGCACTGTGTGGACTAATTTTAGTTCTCATTTTGCTTTGTAGTGATACTCAGCATCATCGATTATAATAATATATATATATATATATTTGTTGGGCATATTTGAGGCTTACAACACAATGTTACAGATGGTAAAATGGTTATTATAGGTAAGCAGATTAATACATCTACAATCTCATCTAGTTAATTTTTTGGTAATAGGAATAGCTAAAATTTGTCTATTTAATAAATCCCTAATATACTATTATTACTTAGTTATTAGGCCTGAGGCTGTACAGTAGATTTCTAAATCTGTCGAATTTATGTATTTGACAGTTTGCATCCTCTGACTGCATATTGCATTTCTCCTTGTCTACTTCTAGTGGTATATAGTTTTTCTTTGCCTGCGTATTTGAGCTAGCTTCCCCTCTTCCTTCTTAAAACAAAACAAAACAAAATATTTAAGGGCTGGTGAGGTGGTGATCCCTGTGACACATGGTGAAAGGAAAGAACCAACTTTACAAATTGCTCTTTGACTTACAAGCACACTATGCCCCACTCACCTACCCACAATCAAAATTATTAAACTTAACAAAAAATTTTAAATAAAATTACTATTATTTGAGGAGTGTGTGTGTGTGTGTGTGTGTGTTATGTTTATGGGTTTTCACAAGCTACAATTGCCTATGGAGGCCAGAGGACAATTTTAAGAAGTCTATTCTCAACCGCCTTCGGGGACCTGGAGGCCCCCATGGTGGGCCAAGTGGTGGGATGAGAGGCCCTCCCTATGGAGGCATGGTGCAGAAACAAGGCTTTGGTGTGGGCAGGGAGATTACAACTCCAAGGCAATGAATTGCTTGGTTCAAACTCCACACAGCACACAGCTCCTGCAGAATGGTGAATTCCTTCAACCAGCCTTTGGTGTCTCGGAGTAGTCTATTATAAACTGCTTGAGTGTATACAATTTTAATTTCACTGTGTTCATGGTATGTGCTCCCCAACCCCCTTTCCTCCCTTGATCCTTTAGTCCTTCATTCCCAGTTTTCTGGAATGATACTCTAGGAGGAATAGATTTGTAAAGAAGAGGAGGAAAGACTGACTTCCTGCTCACGCTGCATACACAGACTGGAGTTTCACAGCCATTCCCCAGAAGAGCTTGTCTTGGTTTCACTGACAATGGATTTTCATTTGTTGGGAGACACAGGATTTGATAAACATTTTGGAAGTGGGAAAAATCAAGTCACGACTCCTTTCTGGTGTGGAAAAAAAATGCCTTTTGGTAACTGCCACTGGGTCGTTGCAGGTGTGACTAACTGAATGAAAGATGTTTCCAAAACTTTGCTCTTTTGACATGTGATTACCAAACAATTCTAAACCTTCACTTTTACCATTGGATTTTTAAATTGTGATGTAGCCTGTCAATGTCTAGAACACAGTTAAAGACTTTTGTTGAACTGTTAGATTTTTTTTTTGAGGTAGAGTTTTTCATGTTTTATTTGTATTTGTAAAAAAAGAAAAAGAAAAGAAAAAGAAAAAGAAAAAAAGGACAAAAAAATTTCATGAGGAAACAAACCCTTAGATCTGATAACAAAACCAAGCAAAACTGTGCCTTCTATTTATCTTTGATTCCGGTCCTGGCAACTGTTTAAAGAAAAGTAATAAAGATTCTAGATTTGTTTTCAGATTCAGAGTATGTGGGGGAACTTCAGAATTTTTTTGATCACATGTATGTGTCATGTTAACTTTGTTCTGCCTTATCCTAAAGTCACACCTCAAACTGGGATGCTTTTGAGGAAGGTGCTTCTGTGAGGCCTGTAATCTCAGTGGCTCTGTGTGCCATGTTCTACTCTACTGTCTGTCTGGGTTCCTGGTGGGTCATAAGAAGGATTTGGTTGATGTGCTCCAGGGTCTGCATTTTTTTCTTTAAATCATAGCCATATGGTAAATTTTCTATTTTGTTATGGTTCTTTTTTACTGATGGACATGCAGTGGTTGTTTCTTGGAAAAAGGCCAATTTTTATTAAAATATTTCTGGACGAAAACTTCAGAAGAAGAAGAAGAAGAGGAGGAGGAGGAGGAGGGGGGGATGAGGAGGAGGGGGAGGAAGAGGAAGAAAGAAGAAAGAAGAAAGAAGAAGAAAGAAGTCGTCAATCCTGTTCTACCACATAGGTCCTGGGGATTGAACTCAGGTTAGCAGGCTTGCAGGGAGGCACCTTTTATTCACTAAACCATTTTACCAGGTCCTCTCTCTTTCTTCTTTCCTTCCTCCCAACCTTTTTTTGACAGGGTTTCAGGTAGTTCAGAGTTTCAACCTTGTTATGTGACTGAGAATGACCATCAACTTTTTAATTCTTCTGTCTCTGTTTCTCAAGTACCAGCATGACAGTTGTGCTACCAAAATTTGTTTCATTTTTACTAGCTTTGGGGATTACTGTGTTGTTTTCCCTAATGGCTGCATCAATCTACATTCAGCAGCACGCTAGGCTTCCTTTTCTGCATACTCTTGCCACCATCCTTGATCACAGAGTTACTTCCTCTTTACTTCTCTGGCACCAAACACCATGTATTCCTCACATCCTGTTGGGATTTCCTTCCTATTCCCCTTGACCTACATGGCAAAGCAGAGCTCTCCTCTATGTTTCTTGTATATGTCCGCATCACTCCTCAGCTGTAGTTACTAGTCATGTTTGCTGTAACTTCATTTGTTTGATTTCTGTTTTGAGCTTTAGACATTGTGGCGATGACAACCAAAATTAAACTCAAGACTACTGTTTTCTTCCATTCTCAATCGGTCCTGACTTTGGTATACAGTGTTCGTTTGATACACATCCATCTCCCCTGGTTCCCAGAAAATGACCATTTGAATTCAAGCTTATCACTGCTACTTCCAAAATTCATTTTAGTGTAAACCAACATTTCCTGTTAGTGTCACCATAGTGTGTGTGTGTGTGTGTGTGTGTGTGTGTATGTGTGATAGAGAGAGAGGAAAAGGAAAGGAGGGAGGGAGAGAGGGAGGAAGGGAGGGAGGGAGAGAGAGAGAGAGGGAGGGAGGGAGAGAGAGAGAGAGAGAGAGTCAGGGAGTCTATATATATAGCCCAGACTGGCTTCAAACCCATGGTCCTCTTCCCTTTCATCTTGGGTAACAGGTGTTTGGGCTATCATGTTCAATATTACACACACACACACACACACACACACACACACACACACACACACACACTTCCTGTTAGTGTCACCATAGTGTGTGTGTGTGTGTGTGTGTGTGTGTGTGTGTGTGTGTGCCTAGTGCCAGAGGATGTAAGAAGAGGGCATTGCATTCCCTGAAGTAGGAGTGTTGCAAGCAGTTGCGAGCTATCATGTAGGTGCTAGAAACTGAAACTGGGCCTTTTGCAAGAACTGTAGGTGGCCCAAATTAGACATCTTTTCAGATTCTGCAACTTTCAAAATATATTTTTATTCTTTGAAATTATATTATATTTTTTCCCCTTTTTCCCTCCAGCCCCTCTCACATATCTTTCCTGGTTTTCTCCAAAGTTCATGGTCTCTTATTCTTTAATAGTTGTTGCATACTCTCTTGCATGTTCCTAATAGATAAATACATGCAACCTGCTCAGTCCAAATACTATTTATTCTTCTATAAATATGATTTCAGAGCTGACCAGTTGGTACTCCTGAAATTGTAGGTTTTTAAAAATAACATTCACACACACACTGTTTTATTACTCTGATTCTTTCAATACTCTGTACTCAGAATAATATTTTAAAAGGGAAAAATGTTTGGGCAAGTCCTCATGTTTCATTGTATTTAGGATAAAACACAAAGTAAATAGCAGCCAAGACTGCCCAACCCTGTGCTTAACAACTCTGTCTTTTCTTTGTTTATGATATTCCATGTGCTGAGGCTTCTTTCTTTTCTGAGAATGGCTCTTACTCTTTTACTCTAAGACTATGGTTGCCCTATTCTTTATTTTGCTGACTCCTACATGTCCTTCAGATCTCAGGAATGAGACATAAGGAGCATTATTGACTCTTATAGCATCAACCACAATATACTTGTTGCCTGTCAAGGTTCATGCTTAACAGCCAGGCATTGAGGTGGAACTCAGTACCTGATGAAAGCCAAAAGCTGACTGGCTATTTAATTCTCTATTGCTATTCTGAGGCCAAAGGCTGATGGCTTCTGGCAATTAACTCTCTCTTACTGTTTTGTAGGCCAGAACTGAAGGCTCCTGACAATTTGGCTCTCTCTTGCTTTCACGAGGCCAAAAGCTGATGGCTTCTGGCAATTAACTCCTGATGATAGCAGCAGGGGATTAAGAAAAGTTACTTGGGCTCTTTACTCTTTAACTCAGGGGCCCCTAGCTGGCCAGGTGAGAGTCTCTGAGTTCATTAACTCTTCATAAGTCGGAGAGAAAGGAAAAGGAAGAAAGAAAGAAAAGAAAAGTAAGTAAGTGAGAAAGAAAGAAAGAAAGGAAGAAAGAAAGAAAGGAAGAAGGAAAAAGAAAAGAAAGTCAGGCACACACACATTGGATGAAGCAGAAAAGGGCTACATTGCCACTTTATTTTTGTTCTTGGTTTTTATACCTTCTCAGACAAAAATCACCCCATTGAAATGATCAGGTAGAACTATTACAACAGGATAATTGATTACATGGGTTTTAGAACACTTTTATATTTCATTAGTTCATAGTAAGTTTAAAGCAATAGTTCATGTCATAGGTCGATAAGGTGTAAGGAGTCACAGCAGAATTGTTTACACGTCTTTTCATTATGACTAAATATTCCTTACCTATTTTCTAGTACCACAAGTTCATTATAAGTTAAAACAATTGTTTTTAATGTTACAAGTTAGCAAGGTTTTGTCGACACAAATCATCTGCCATGTGCCTTATTATTTTGAAGTCTTATATAGATAAACTAGTCAATCATTGATTTTCTGTCCTTGTGCCTTCAAAAAATTATCCCCCTCCCCCAGTTTATAACCTTTATGACCAAGATTAGTACCATTCCTAACCTAGAAGAAATGTTTTCTATGATCGTAAATTTGGTCCAAGCCTATTTTTCTTTTCCTAGTGAGATTAGCTCAAAACACAGAATTCTGTCTGTTGCTTTTTTATTCTACAGGGGGTTTAAAATTACTTGAATCGATTTGGGAATTCTATAAAATTATTATCAGGAATTATGAAATCATCAATTTGTCTAAATAGCATTATTACATGAAAGTACATCTTCATATTGATTTGCAGAAAATTTGCCCAGAAGGGTGGGCTGATGCTCAAGATTCATTAGGCTATGCAATAGTGGTGGAAAGGCATATTAGTAGCAAGAAGCAATCCTGGGGTGAAGTCTCTGGAGTTCATGCCCCTGAGTGCATCCATTGCAGCCATGCAAAATGGTAGGTAACTCACTTGCTTGCCACAGCTTTTCCTACATGGCTCTTGTCATTGCCCTACTATACTGTGAACTCTGGTATGGTCAGGGTAAAGTCTGCCTTCCAAACTCTGTATCATTAGCGCTCAGCACATTCTGTCATGTGATCCATTTTGCATGTGTATAAAAGTTTCATAAAAATGCTCTGGGATGGGTTTTCTCACTACTTTGGTTACTTGTTTATTCATTCTGCACACATCTAGGCATTTTAAAATCTAAGGCAAGAATAAATTATTCTCTTTGTGCATGCATATGTATATGTGTATGTGTGTGAGTGTGTGTGTGTGTGTGTGTGTGTTATGTACACACAAGTGTGCAAATACACCAGGCCAGTAGTGGATGCCAAATGTCTTCTATTGTTTTTTTGCCAGCCTTATTGTTTTTTGCTTGTTTGCTTGTTTAGTTTTTGAGACAGGATCTTTGGTCATGCTCATCTTTCACATATATGCTGGGGAACTCAGGCTGTCTTAGTCTCACAACAAGCCCTCTTGGGGCCATCACCCCTAGTCTGCAACTATTATTTTTAACATCTATCAACTCTTCCATATCTAAATACTCATCAGCAAGCTATATTGAGTTCCCCAGAGGAGCAGTCCCTGACAAGGACCATGTTTGTCCCATCTATGTTGGCTAGTCTTATGTTAACTTGATACACAAACTAAAGGTATCTGAAAGGAGGAAACCTCAATTGAGAAAAAAGCTCTATAAGATCTAGTTGTAAGGCATTTTCTTAATTAATTAGGGAAGGGCCTAACCCATTATGGGTGGTTCCTGGGATGGTGGTCCTGGGTTCTATAAGAAAGAAGGCTGAGCAAGTAAGAAATAGCAGCACTCCTCCATGGCCTCTGCATCAGCTCTAGCCTCCAGGTCTCTGCCCTGATTTAGGTTCTGTTCAGATTTCCTTCAACAATAAACAGCAATATGGAAGTGTAAGCCAAAATAAACCCTTTCCTCCTCAACTTGCTCTTTGGTCATAATGTTTCATTGTCGCAACCCTAACTCACCGGCAAATTATTTTAATACTCATCAGCAGATTTTATTGAGTTCCCAGGGGAGCAGTCCCTGATAAGGACCATGCTGGTTCCATCTTTCAGGCTACGTGGATAGAATAGGTTCAGGGACACAGTTTCTTTTCTCTGTGCCCTGCACAATTCTATCTCATTATGACTTCATTCTTTGTAAGTTTTTCTATATAATAAAGGAACTGTGTGTGTTTGGACAAACAAACATCTCTCAGACAACTATGGGCTAACTCTTAAGAGCCATTTTTTTTGAAATTCATTATTTAAACACTGTGGCTTTTCGTATAGCATATGGTCTTGAATTTATAAGCTCCCTGTTTCAGCCTCTTGGAGGTGCAGGTATGGGTCACCACACCCAGCCCTTTCTGACTGCTTCCTTATAACAACCTCTGATAGTGGGTTTTATCATTCTTGTAAGAACATAGAGATTTAAATGGCTTTCAATCACAGAGCTGAAGCCTCTTTCTTTTTGTTCTGATATGATGTTTGCATTTTCTAAAATTGTGAATGCATGTTTAAGAGCAAGCATATGGCCATGTTGAGTGATGCCTGGTAAATTCTTTTGGAAGACATGTTTGAAAGGATTCTGTTTTGCGAGAGTAAGATACTGGAGCTTCAGAGACCCTGCAGATTGCCCAGAACTTAGCTGTGCCATGTGCATTGAACAATTCATTCCTTACCCAGCCAGGCAGAAATATGGCTCCACCCTTTGAGACAGACATCTGTTCAAATATAAATTTCCTGTTTGGTGGGGCTTCTGTTCTATTGAAGTAAAGGTCTCGATACGGCCGAACAAGTCAATCATTATAAACCTTGTTAGTGTGACAGCCCCCTGTGTATTGTTAACTGGAAATGAAACACAAACACATGAAACCCCTGCAGTATCTGCTTCACGGTGCATAAATCTACCGTGCATCATGTCACTTGAAATTTGATGGCAATCTACCAAATGGCAGAAAAGACTTCATAACTCAGAGGGCTATGCAAATGAGCACAGGCTTGGAACAATAAGGTGAGGGGACACAGCCTGTCCTTTGCCCCCCCTCCCCCACATCCTTCCCAGAGAGCATTCCCTAGGGTAATTTCTTAGTGGCAACTGGTGAATTATCCAAATACAAATGATCAGTGTTCAGTTCTACAGGCGTATCTGGGTTCAGATGGACTTTAAATAAAATGGAAGCATTCTTCCTGCTCCTCACCCTCCAAGCTGGAGTGAAACCTTCTCAGACCCTCATTAAGCCTTCTCAATTGCTTTCCTCAGCTCACTTTGCCTTTTATTTAAACCTCAGAAATGAGGGATAATCTGCTGTTAGTTATGCTAAGATAAAGATGCTTATGTAGCCCCCTTTCTCCCCCTTCTTCCCAATTTATGGAAAGTCTGTGGGAAAGCCTTTTTTTTTTTAATTTTAGGTCTGAACTAGCTCTCTAGGCTGCTGCTAATAGGTCTGGACTGAGGCTGAATTATTTACCATTACTTATATTTTCTGGTAGACACAGCATCTCTCTCTTCTCTCTCTCTCTGGCTCTCCTGGGAAGATTTGTAAATTGTCAGAATCAGACCTGGAAGTGTTAAGGAATCATTCAAGCCAGTCGATTGTGGATTAAATCATCAGGCAGTTGGCCTTCTGAATCTGTTCTTCTGGGTCATGGCCCACCCTTGTCAGGGTTACCCCCGAAGGGAGCTGGGACAAGCCTGTACAGTCATTAACAGTTCATGGGAGGAGGAAGCTGGCTGAAGTCTGGGGAGGCTGGGCTCTCTCAGCACATAAATGGCCACACCAAGCAGAACAAGCAGAAGGCTGGCAAATGAAGCAATCACTTGGAATGGTGGCCGGATTATACAGGGAATGCTTCCAGCAAAATCACTGCCTACCTCATCAAGTTGTTTTGAGAGAATCTAGAGGCTCTGTGTCTTGCTTTCTTTGTTTCTTCTCTGTCTTTCATATGTGTGAGTGTGTACAAATGTGTTTGTGGGGTGTACATATGTGTATGTGCATATGCATGTGTGTGTGCTTGTGGAGGCCAGAGGTCAGTATTAGGTACCTTCCATAGAGCTGAGACTATAACATGTGCGACTATGCCTAGCTTTTTACATTATCATTAGGGATCTGAACTCAGGTCCTCATGCTCATAGGGTAAGCATTTACTGACCAAGCCACCATTTTAGCCCCAGTTGTGAATGTCTATGGGTTGAAAGTTAAGAGGGCTATAAGAGTATGACAACCACACTTGAACAACTTTCATCTTTTGGTAATGGTTATTGTTAAGAAAGGGTCTCAATTTATATTTCAGGCTGACTTGAAACCTCACCATGTAGTTCAAGTTAGCCTTCAGTCAGTGCCATTTTCTGTTTCACCACCACCCTCCCTCCCCAGTGATAGGAATGTACCACAATGCACAGCTTCAATAATGATTATTTTAATTAATTAATTAATTAATTGAGAAAGACACTGTGTAGTCAGGACTATTCTTGAACTTGCTATGTGAGTGAGACTGGCTTTGAATTCCCAATCTTCCTTGCCTTCATTTCTCAAGGGCTGGGATTGCATATATGTGCCATAATATTAATACTTCCTGAGAAACATTTTTTATTTATTTATTTATTATTTATTTATTTATTTATTTTATTTATTTATTTATTTATTTCATTTTGAGACAGGGTGGCCTGGAACTTCCTAAGTAGACCTGGCTGATCTTGAACTTAGGTTTTCCTACTGCCTATGCCTGCTGAATGTAAGCTTACAAACATTTGCCACCAGGCCTTAAAAACACTAATGATCTTTTCCCTTGTTGCCAGATATAATGTTTCCTTCATGGTTAAATGCTGATTTTTTGAGTAAAAGAAGAATTTATTAAATTTTACAACAGTTCATTATCATTCATCACTAGTAAGAAATCTCTAATTTTTGAGAGTGTAAATATGGAAAATATATTTCGCTCAACTCTATATCAGACTCTATATAAAACCTGTTTCATAAGTTTGAAACATCCACCCAATGGATGAACACTTTCTTCAAGTCTTCTAACTTCATTGCACCTCAGTATCAAACCCCAGCAGATTCTAGTTCTTGTTGGTTAAATGAAGAAAACAGTCTCTCTTTGGAAAACAAATGATTTTTTTTTTGTCTTGAAGAACATTTTACTTTTCAGGAA
Source organism: Rattus norvegicus (assembly GCF_021556685.1). Lineage (NCBI taxonomy): Eukaryota > Metazoa > Chordata > Mammalia > Rodentia > Muridae > Rattus > Rattus norvegicus. The sequence goes on along the minus strand of NC_141542.1, from coordinate 128,177,309 downwards.
AGTTCTTGGTTTCTCAGTAGAAACAGTTTATTTTTTTCAGGATGAGAGACTTCCTCCCTTATAATTTCACATGATTCAGAAATGCCTATACTTCTATAGATTTCAGAGCATATGCATGCTATGCAAGTCTCTACAATGCAGATGCATTCTATAGGTTTCAAAAGGCTTTTATGGGTTTGGGGAGCCAAGAACGTGTCACTTCAATTTCGGGTTGAACTTTACTAAGAAGGAGAAGGATGGCATGTTAAACATTTTCTTTTGAGGAGAGAGCAAGTTCCCTTAACATTGTTAATCATTAAAAATGTTTGTTTATATTTTTAAAGAACTGTGTGTGTGTGTGTGTGTGTGTGTGTGTGTGTGTATGTGTGTGTGGAGGTGCTTACAAATAGAAGAGGGCATCTAATCTCCTGTAGATGGAGTTAGAGATGGTTATGAACTCCTAACACAGGTTACCATTTTCTAGGGCTTCCTACTAACTAGAGATTTTTTTTTTTTTATTAACTTGAGTATTTCTTATATACATTTCGAGTGTTATTCCCTTTCCCGGTTTCCGGGCAAACATCCCCCTCCCCCCTCCCCTTCCTTATGGGTGTTCCCCTCCCAACCCTCCCCCCATTGCCGCCCTCCCCCCATAGACTAGTTCACTGTGGGTTCAGTCTTAGCAGGACCCAGGGCTTCCCCTTCCACTGGTGCTCTTACTAGGATATTCATTGCTACCTATGGGGTCAGAGTCCAGGGTCAGTCCATGTATAGTCTTTAGGTAGTGGCTTAGTCCCTGGAAGCTCTGGTTGCTTGGCATTGTTGTACTTTTGGGGTCTCGAGCCCCTTCAAGCTCTTCCAGTTCTTTCTCTGATTCCTTCAATAGGGGACCTATTCTCAGTTCAGTGGTTTGCTGCTGGCATTTGCCTCTATATTTGCTGTATTCTGGCTGTGTCTCTCAGGAGCGATCTACATCCGGCTCCTGTCGGTCTGCACTTCTTTGCTTCATCCATCTTGTCTAATTGGGTGGCTGTATATGTATGGGCCACATGTGGGGCAGGCTCTGAATGGGTGTTCCTTCAGTCTCTGTTTTAATCTTTGCCTCTCCCTTCCCTGCCAAGGGTATTCTTTTTCCTCATTTAAAGAAGGAGTGAAGCATTCACATTTTGATCATCCGTCTTGAGTTTCGTTTGTTCTAGGGATCTAGGGTAATTCAAGCATTTGGGCTAATAGCCACTTATGAATGAGTGCATACCATGTATGTCTTTCTGTGATTGGGTTAGCTCACTCAGGATGATATTTTCCAGTTCCAACCATTTGCCTACGAATTTCATAAACTCGTTGTTTTTGATAGCTGAGTAATATTCCATTGTGTAGATGTACCACATTTTCTGTATCCATTCCTCTGTTGAAGGGCATCTGGGTTCTTTCCAGCTTCTGGCTATTATAAATAAGGCTGCGATGAACATAGTGGAGCACGTGTCTCTTTTGTATGTTGAGGCATCTTTTGGGTATATGCCCAAGAGAGGTATAGCTGGATCCTCAGGCAGTTCAATGTCCAATTTTCTGAGGAACCTCCAGACTGATTTCCAGAATGGTTTTACCAGTCTGCAATCCCACCAACAATGGAGGAGTGTTCCTCTTTCTCCACATCCTCGCCAGCATCTGCTGTCACCTGAGTTTTTGATCTTAGCCAAACGCACTGGTGTGAGGTGAAATCTCAGGGTTGTTTTGATTTGCATTTCCCTTATGACTAAAGATGTTGAACATTTCTTTAGGTGTTTCTCAGCCATTCGGCATTCCTCAGCTGTGAATTCTTTGTTTAGCTCTGAACCCCATTTTTTAATAGGGTTATTTGTTTCCCTGCGGTCTAACTTCTTGAGTTCTTTGTATATTTTGGAAATAAGGCCTCTATCTGTTGTAGGATTGGTAAAGATCTTTTCCCAGTCTGTTGGTTGCCGTTTTGTCCTAACCACAGTGTCCTTTGCCTTACAGAAGCTTTGCAGTTTTATGAGATCCCATTTGTCGATTCTTGATCTTAGAGCATAAGCCATTGGTGTTTTGTTCAGGAAATTTTTTCCAGTGCCCATGTGTTCCAGATGCTTCCCTAGTTTTTCTTCTATTAGTTTGAGTGTGTCTGGTTTGATGTGGAGGTCCTTGTCCACTTGGACTTAAGCTTTGTACAGGGTGATAAGGATGGATCGATCTGCATTCTTCTACATGTTGCCCTCCAGTTGAACCAGCACCATTTGCTGAAAATACTATCTTTTTTCCATTGGATGGTTTTGGCTCCTTTGTCAAAAATCAAGTGACCATAGGTATGTGGGTTCATTTCTGGGTCTTCAATTCTATTCCATTGGTCTATCTGTCTGTCTCTGTACCAATACCATGCAGTTTTTATCACTATTGCTCTGTAATACTGCTTGAGTTCAGGGATAGTGATTCCCCCTGAAGTCCTTTTATTGTTGAGGATAGCTTTAGCTATCCTGGGTTTTTTGTTATTCCAGATGAATTTGCAAATTGTTCTGTCTAACTCTTTGAAGAATTGGATTGGTATTTTGATGGGGATTGCATTGAATCTGTAGATTGCTTTTGGTAAAATGGCCATTTTTACCATATTAATCCTGCCAATCCATGAGCATGGGAGATCTTTCCATCTTCTGAGGTCTTCTTCAATTTCTTTCCTCAGTGTCTTGAAGTTCTTATTGTACAGATCTTTTACTTGCTTGGTTAAAGTCACACCGAGGTACTTTATATTATTTGGGTCTATTATGAAGGGTGTCGTTTCCCTAATTTCTTTCTCGGCTTGTTTCTCTTTTGTATAGAGGAAGGCAACTGATTTATTTGAGTTAATTTTGTACCCAGCCACTTTGCTGAAGTTGTTTATCAGCTTTAGTAGTTCTCTGGTGGAACTTTTGGGATCACTTAAATATACTATCATGTCATCTGCAAATAGTGATATTTTGACCTCTTCTTTTCCGATCTGTATCCCTTTGATCTCCTTTTGTTGTCTGATTGCTCTGGCTAGAACTTCAAGAACTATATTGAATAAGTAGGGAGAGAGTGGGCAGCCTTGTCTAGTCCCTGATTTTAGTGGGATTGCTTCAAGTTTCTCTCCATTTAGTTTAATGTTAGCAACTGGTTTGCTGTATATGGCTTTTACTATGCTTAGTTATGGGCCTTGAATTCCTATTCTTTCCAGGACTTTTATCATGAAGGGGTGTTGAATTTTGTCAAATGCTTTCTCAGCATCTAATGAAATGATCATGTGGTTCAGTTCTTTCAGTTTGTTTATATAATGGATCACGTTGATGGTTTTCCGTATATTAAACCATCCCTGCATGCCTGGGATGAAGCCTACTTGATCATGGTGAATGATTGTTTTGATGTGCTCTTGAATTCGGTTTGCCAGAATTTTATTGAGTATTTTTGCGTCGATATTCATAAGGGAAATTGGTCTGAAGTTCTCTTTCTTTGTTGTGTCTTTGTGTGGTTTAGGTATAAGAGTAATTGTGGCTTCGTAGAAGGAATTCGGTAGGGCTCCATCTGTTTCAATTTTGTGGAATAGTTTGGATAATATTGGTATGAGGTCTTCTATGAAGGTTTGATAGAATTCTGCACTAAACCCGTCTGGACCTGGGCTCTTTTTGGTTGGGAGACCTTTAATGACTGCTTCTATTTCCTTAGGAGTTATGGGGTTGTTTAACTGGTTTATCTGTTCCTGATTTAACTTCGATACCTGGTATCTGTCTAGGAAATTGTCCATTTCCTGAAGATTTTCAAATTTTGTTGAATATAGGTTTTTATAGTAAGATCTGATGATTTTTTGAATTTCCTCCGAATCTGTAGTTATGTCTCCCTTTTCATTTCTGATTTTGTTAATTTGGACACACTCTCTGTGTCCTCTCGTTAGTCTGGCTAAGGGTTTATCTATCTTGTTGATTTTCTCAAAGAACCAACTTTTGGTTCTGTTGATTCTTTCTATGGTCCTTTTTGTTTCTACTTGGTTGATTTCAGCTCTGAGTTTGATTATTTCCTGCCTTCTACTCCTCCTGGGTGTATTTGCTTCTTTTTGTTCTAGAGCTTTTAGGTGTGCTGTCAAGCTGCTGACATATGCTCTTTCCTGTTTCTTTCTGCAGGCACTCAGCGCTGTGAGTTTTCCTCTTAGCACAGCTTTCATTGTGTCCCATAAGTTTGAGTATGTTGTATCTTCATTTTCATTAAATTCTAAAAAGTTTTTAATTTCTTTCTTTATTTCTTCCTTGACCAGGTTATCATTGAGTAGAGCATTGTTCAATTTCCACGTATATGTGGGCATTCTTCCCTTATTGTTATTGAAGACCAGTTTTAGGCCGTGGTGGTCCGATAGCACGCATGGGATTATTTCTATCTTTCTGTACCTGTTGAGGCCCGTTTTTTGACCAATTATATGGTCAATTTTGGAGAAAGTACCATGAGGAGCTGAGAAGAAGGTATATCCTTTTGCTTTAGGATAGAATGTTCTATAAATATCCGTTAAGTCCATTTGGCTCATGACTTCTCTTAGTCTGTCTACATCACTGTTTAATTTCTGTTTCCATGATCTGTCCATTGATGAGAGTGGGGTGTTGAAATCTCCCACTATTATTGTGTGAGGTGCAATGTGTGTTTTGAGCTTTAGTAAGGTTTCTTTTACATATGTAGGTGCCCTTGTATTTGGGGCATAGATATTTAGGATTGAGAGTTCATCTTGGTTGATTTTTCCTTTGATGAATATGAAGTGTCCTTCCTTATCTTTTTTGATGACTTTTAGTTGGAAATTGATTTTATTTGATATTAGAATGGCTACTCCAGCTTGCTTCTTCTGACCATTTGCTTGGAAAGTTGTTTTCCAGCCTTTCACTCTGAGGTAGTGTCTGTCTTTGTCTCTGAGGTGTGTTTCCTGTAGGCAGCAGAATGCAGGGTCCTCGTTGCGTATCCAGTTTGTTAATCTATGTCTTTTTATTGGGGAGTTGAGGCCATTGATATTGAGAGATATTAAGGAATAGTGATTATTGCTTCCCGTTATATTCATATTTGATGTGAGGTTATGTTTGTGTGCTTTCATTCTCTTTGTTTTGTTGCCAAGACGATTAGTTTCTTGCTTCTTCTAGGGTATAGCTTGCCTCCTTATGTTGGGCTTTACCATTTATTATCCTTTGTAGTGCTGGATTTGTAGAAAGATATTGTGTAAATTTGGTTTTGTCATGGAATATCTTGGTTTCTCCATCAATGTTAATTGAGAGTTTTGCTGGATACAGTAATCTGGGCTGGCATTTGTGTTCTCTTAGGGTCTGTATAACATCAGTCCAGGATCTTCTGGCCTTCATAGTTTCTGGCGAGAAGTCTGGTGTGATTCTGATAGGTCTCCCTTTATATGTTACTTGACCTTTTTCCCTTACTGCTTTTAATATTCTTTCTTTATTTTGTGCGTTTGGTGTTTTGACAATTATGTGACGGGAGGTGTTTCTTTTCTGGTCCAATCTATTTGGAGTTCTGTAGGCTTCCTGTATGTCTATGGGTATCTCTTTTTTTAGGTTAGGGAAGTTTTCTTCTATGATTTTGTTGAAGATATTTACTGGTCCTTTGAGCTGGGAGTCTTCACTCTCTTCTATACCTATTATCCTTAGGTTTGATCTTCTCATTGAGTCCTGGATTTCCTGTATGTTTTGGACCAGTAGCTTTTTCTGCTTTACATTATCTTTGACAGTTGAGTCAATGATTTCTATGGAATCTTCTGCTCCTGAGATTCTCTCTTCCATCTCTTGTATTCTGTTGGTGAAGCTTGTATCTACAGCTCCTTGTCTCTTCTTTTGGTTTTCTATATCCAGGGTTGTTTCCATGTGTTCTTTCTTGATTGCTTCTATTTCCATTTTTAATTCCTTCAACTGTTTGATTGTGTTTTCCTGGAATTCTTTCAGGGATTTTTGCGATTCCTCTCTGTAGGCTTTTACTTGTTTATTAATGTTTTCCTGTGCTTCCCTAAGTGTGTTCAGGTCTTTCCTGAAGTCCTCCAGCATCATGATCAAATATGATTTTGAAACTAGATCTTGCTTTTCTGGTGTGTTTGGATATTCCATGTTTGTTTTGGTGGGAGAATTGGGCTCCGATGATGGCATGTAGTCTTGGTTTCTGTTGCTTGGGTTCCTGCGCTTGCCTCTCGCCATCAGATTATCTCTAGTGTTACTTTGTTCTGCTATTTCTGACAGTGGCTAGACTGTCCTATAAGCCTGTGTGTCAGGAGTGCTGTATACCTGTTTTCCTCTCTTTCAGTCAGTTATGGGGACAGAGTGTTCTGCTTTCGGGCGTGTAGTTTTTCCTCTCTACAGGTCTTCAGCTGTTCCTGTGGGCCTGTGTCTTGAGTTCACCAGGCAGCTTTCTTGCAGCAGAAAATTTGGTCTTACCTGTGGTCCCGAGGCTCAGGTTTGCTCGTGGGGTGCTGTCTAGGGGCTCTCTGCAGCGGCAGCAACCAGGAAGACCTGTGCCGCCCCTTCCGGGAGCTTCAGTGCACCAGGGTTCCAGATGGTCTTTGGCTTTTTCCTCTGGCGTCCGAGATGTGTGTGCAGGGAGCAGTCTCTTCTGGTTTCCCAGGCCTGTCTGCCTCTCTGAAGGTTTATCTCTCCCTCCCACGGGATTTGGGTGCAGAGAACTGTTTATCCGGTCTGTTTCCTTCAGGGTCCGGCGGTGTCTGTGGCAGGGGTCCTGCCGCTCCTGGGCCCTCCCCCACGGGAGCCCAGAGGCCTTATACAGTTTCCTCTTGGGCCAGGGATGTGGGCAGGGGTGAGCAGTGTTGGTGGTCTCTTCCGCTCTGCAGCCTCAGGAGTGCCCACCTGACCAGGCGGTTGGGTCTCTCTCTCACCGGGTCTGGGAGCAGAGAGCTGCTGCGGGCCGGGATCCGCGGGTGTGGGACTTTAACTAGAGATTTTATAATGCACAGAATGTTACCTTCATTGTTTTGCAGACGAGGAAGCTGATGTTCAGAGAAGTCATATGACCTCTCCATGATTTCCTCAATAAGAAATGACAAAATCAAGATGGAGCTTGGCTAGGCCTGACTTTCAAGCCTGATCATTTGCCCACTGTCCTCTCTCCTTGTCAGTGACTCTGTCTATCTTGTTATGACTTTACCTAGCATTCCATATTCTGCTTGGTACAGGGCAGGAACTTAAGGAAGATTTGGAAGGTTTACAGAGCAGTGCTAAAGCACACAAAAGAAGTAAGTATCCTGTTGGAAGCTAGTGAATAGATCATTAGGTTAAATTTATATGGTTAGATGCAGGACTTTTGGGGATTTTTCCTCCTGTCTAGGACATATGGTTCAGTTTTCTCTATTTAGCTTATTTATCTAAACTTACCTTTGGTAAACTGAGATAAAATTGAGTTTAAGGAGAAGAGTGTTCAAATGATATGGATGGGAGCATTCCTAGCTCTGAAGACCCTAAGTGGCTGGCTCTGCAAGTAGGACTGTGACTGCCATTGGTTCCTTGACATTTGGTCTTCTTAAAGGCTTGGGTAAAGCCTTTAAGACCTTGGGAAAAGCAAGGGGAGGCCTTTATCTCTGAGGCAGCATTTGCTCAGCTTGTGCCTTCATAAGTGCAGGCTTGGAAATGTGACTTATTATCTCTCATTAGAAGATGACTCTAATTTACAGGCCTTAGAATGAAGTTATGTGCATGCTGCACTTTTGAACTCATCATTGAGTATATTAAATCATCAAAATGCTGTTTGTGCAGCAGGTGTACTGGTGACTTGAGCTCAGACAGGGCCTTGAGTATGAAATGTCAGTGTGGTGTCATTATTCCTTCTTCTTTTAGGCTTGTATTTCTCCCTCAGTAACATCTGTTCATGTTTGTTACCGAACCCCTGGGGATCACTTGCCCCAAATCATGCTTCACTTCACAAAATTGCCATTTTGAGGATAATTTCATGCCACTCTGCTGATTGGAGTGTGAAGGTTCTCCTTAGGAGGGAGAATGATCCTAGGTTCTTGTGGACTCTAGACTTCCTCCTGACTATTTGACTTTCTGTCTTAGTTACAGTTTTACTGCTATAACCAGACACTATGACCAAGGCAACTCTTATGAAGACAACATTTAATTGGCTTACAAGTTCAGAGATTCAGCTCATTATTATCAAGGTGGGAGCATGGCAGCATCCAGGCAGGCATGGTGCAGGAGGAGCTGAGAGTTCTACATCTTCATCTGAAGGCCACTAGGAGAAAACTAGCTCCTTTGCTTAGGAAGAGGATCTCATGCCCACCTTTACAGTAACATATACTTCCTCTAACAAGGCCACACCTATTCCAACAAGTCCATACCTCTTGATAGTGCTACTCTCTGGGCTGAGCATATACAAACCATAACATTCCACTCCCTGACCCCCATAGGCTTGTTCAAACACATGGGCCTATGGGGACCATACCTAGCCATAGAATAATAAAACATATATTTACTCCATCTTCCAAAGTCCCCATAGTCTATATCAGTCTCAACAATGTTAAAAGTTCAAAGTCTCTTCTGAGATTCATCCAATCACTTAACTGTAATTCCCAAAGCAAGACAGGAAACCAACTGAGCAAACTCTATACTCTGTGTCTCCATGACTGATGTCAAAGCAGTATTCTTTTTCATGTTTGTTGACTACAACAAACTTCTTTCTCCTGGGATGGTTCTACTCCCTTTTAGCAGCTTATCTCACAGCTCTGGCATCTTTAACATTTTGGGGTATCCCAGGCAACTTCATCCTCACAGTTTCTTGTTCCAATGTCTTGGATCCACACATGTTGTGTGATCTTCTGGGCTCCTCCAAAGGGCTTGGGTACATTTCCAGTGCTACATCCTCTGTAGCACTTTAGGGTCTGGTTGATTCCACTCCACTGCTACTACTGTTCTTAGAGACAGTACTGACATCTATAGTTCACTGGAGTCTTCTGATGCAACTAGACTTCACCAATATCCTCTCATAGGCTTTCTTCATGATGCAAAGCCTCAACTTCTTTGCAAGACCCCTTGAGTACTGTGCCCTCAAATGCAACTGAGGCTGCACCTTCACCAATGGCCTTCCCTGACTTCTCACAGTGCCAAGCCTCAGCTGCTCTCCATGACCCCTTTATACCCTCAAATCCAGTACCACCTGGATAATTTTTACAAACTACCAAGTCCATCTGCAGCATGAGGTACAACCTTGGCTATCTCTAGAACACAGCCTCTTTGTGCTCTCAGAAAACACTTCCCAGAAGATTTCACCTCCGTGATGCTGGTCTTTTCTTAATCACCACTAATTTCTTAGCTCCAGCTAACCAACATCAACTGTCCCAGTTGTCCCTTCTATTTTTGACTCTAAAGGCAGAGCTACCTTTAAAGGCTGAAGCTACCAAGTTCTGCTGTTCGCTGAGGCTGAAACATGGCCTCCCTTATTCTATTACCAGCTTTCTGTTTTCCAACTCCCTCAATGCCTAAGCTTGGCTGTTCTGGAACTTGCTGTATAGATTGATTTTGAACTCAAAGCTCTGCATGGCTCTGTATTCTGAATGCTGGAATCAAAGGCATGTACTACCATGTTTGGACCTAAACTTAGCTGGGTGGGATCTTGCCCTAAAGTCACCACTCCCTTAATCTGTTCATCTCCTTAAACACAGGATTCAGCTCCATTTTACTTCCTGGTGCCCCTTTATTACTTGAACCATATATTTTATAGTTTTTCCTTTCTAAGATTGCTATGCTTGATTAAAACACTCTTCATGAGACTTAACCAGAGAACAAAGTGTCAATTGGGCTTTCTTGAGACTTCCTTAGTTAATGCAATTAATATAAATTTCTTTACCTTAGCCTCAGGTAGAATCTTCAGACAAGGGCAAAATGTAGCCACATTCTTTACCAAAATATCACAAGAACAGTCTCTCAGCCACATATTAAAATTCTTCTTTGAAATCTCTAGAGTCAGCCTTCCACAGTTCAAACAACAACATCTTCCCTATTCCTCCTAGGATAGTCCCTAAAGCCCCACTTAAAGCATTTCACTGCTTTCCAAATCCAAAGTCTCCAAATCTACATTTTTCCAAACAAAAGCCTGGTCAGGCCTATCACAGAAATATCCCAGTTTGGGTACCAACTTTTGTCTTAGGTTTTACTGTTGTGAACTGACATTATGACCAAGGCAACTCAGATAAGGACAACATTTAATTGGGGGTTCAGAAATTCAGTCCATTATCATCAAGGTGGGAGCATGGCAGCATCCAGGCAGGCTGGAGCTGAGATTTCTAAATCTTCATCTGAAGGCCACTAGGAGAAAGCTAGCTCCCACCAGCTTAGCAAAAGGGTCTCATGCACCCCTACAGTGACATACTTCCTCCAACAAGGCTACACCCACTCCAACAAGGCCACACCTCCTAATAGTGCCATTCCCTGGGCATATTCAAACCACCACACCTTCTAATATAATTTAAAACTTAGCCTTTCAGACAAGCAAGTCCCTAATATGGAAGTCTGGAAAATGTCAATGAGAACAGGACCACTCCTGTTACTGCTGTACCTGGTGGTCTTGGGGCTGTATCATTGACTAGGACTTCCATTCTACTTAGGATACCATGCTGGGTGGCTTAAGTGGCAGAATTTTAGCATCTCAGTTCTGAAGATCAAAGGTTAGAGAGTAAAATCTCGCCAAGATTAATTAATTGCTCTTGAGAGCTGTTGGGGAGACTATTCCTAGCTTCTAGTGGTTGAAGAGCAAAGAGAATATTTGTTGCTTCTTGGTAGATGCTGTGTCTTAGTCTTCACTTGCATCTTCTCAGGACATTCTTTCTGTGCTCAAGTTTCCCTTCTCAGGACACTGACTCTGTTGAACTATGTCATTGATGACCTCATTAATTTGACCAAAGGTAAAGATATTATCCAAATTTGGCTACTATCACAGGTTTGATGGTGGGGATCCAGTACATCTTTAAAAATTAGTTGTGTATGTCTGCATTTGTGGAAATGTATACCATGCATGTGATGATGCTGAAGGAAAAAGAAAGAGGGCATCAGATACCCTAGAATGGGAGTTACAGGTGGTTGTGAGATGACTAATGTGAGTGCTGGGAACAAGGAGTGCTTTTAATTTCTGAGCCATCTCTCCAGCTCTGAGAATGATATTGAAAAGTTCATCTATGTTATAATGTGGATCATTTTACATGTTCCCTTTGTTCAGCATATTATACCTTGCTTCTTTAATGACTGAATACTATGCTATCTTATCGATCTATCTCACTGTATTTATCCTTATGAGATAATGAGTATTTGGCTATTTCCACATTTTAACTTTTGTGAACAGCACCTTTATGAACTCTTGTGTACTATAATGTTTTGCATGTAATTATGTTGAATATCTTTTAATGAGCAGAGTGATTATTTACATATTTTTAGATGAATGCAATTGTAGTACATTTAGATTTTTCAAGGTTTGTCCTTGCTTACTCAGTAAACATTACTGTCTGCACTTCTATCAGTTAGGCATGGAAAACATGGAAGAAATTTCACACTGAAAGTATCCATGTGTGTACTTTTAGCAAGATTTGACTCTAAAGGCAAATTTTCAAGGACCATGGAGCTTTAGGTGAGAATGGCAGTGTTAGGACACGAGGTGAATGAAATGGAGGGGTAGGACAGAAAAGTGAATCAAAGTTACTTGGCCTCTGATTTAGCCCTCCACAGTTTGGTTTCTCACCCAGAAGTTAGGATTCCACAAATAAGACTTAGAATGATGTAACAAAGATTTCAGTGATGAACATAGAGAAATACCACCTCTGTGAAGCCTAAGAAAACACAGAATTCCTTCTTCTGTTTGTTTGTTTCTGGATCTCACTGGTAAATTCCAGAGCAAATGCTGAGAACTGCATAGTGGCCAACAGGAAGTTGAAACTGAGTTGATTCACAAACAGGGTGTGCATAGCGGTTCCCGTGGTGGATTCTGGATGTTTTAGAGGCCATCTGTGTGGTAGCTTCAGCTAACAATATTGCTTCTGTACACAGCATCATGAATGATCTTTCCAGATATAGAAGGTGTTATACCAGGGCAATGTTAGGATCACAGCAGAGGGAAAATGGTGAGTGGTACTTGGTGACCTAGAGGATCAGCTAAGTGACCCTGGAGGACTCCCAAGTGGGAAAAATTTGAATACATTTGGAGAATCCCGATGAAAGCAGAGAAATTTAGTTTTATTGTTAACTTTACCCTCCTTTTACACCTTGACTGGCATACTGTGGGGAAAGGATAGGCTTATAGATAAATAAAATATAGTCTTTCCCTTGGATAAGTATAAAGTATAGTGATATCAAGATCATTATTAAGAAAGGTAGTAACTGTGAGAGAGAGACCCAACAGCCTGGTCAGGTGGGCACTCCTGAGGCTGCAGAGCGGAAGAGACCACCAACACTGCTCACCCCTGCCCACATCCCTGGCCCAAGAGGAAACTGTATAAGGCCTCTGGGCTCCCGTGGGGGAGGGCCCAGGAGCGGCAGGACCCCTGCCTGAGACACCTCCGGAAGCTGAAGGAAACAGACCAGATAAACAGTTCTCTGCACCCAAATCCCGTGGGAGGGAGAGCTAAACCTTCAGAGAGGCAGACAAGCCTGGGAAACCAGAAGAGACTGCTCTCTGCACACACATCTCGGACGCCAGAGGAAAAAGCCAAAGACCATCTGGAACCCTGGTGCACTGAAGCTCCCGGAAGGGGCAGCACAGGTCTTCCTGGTTGCTGCCGCTGCAGAGAGCCCGTGGGCAGCACCCCACGAGCAAACTTGAGCCTCGGGACCACAGGTAAGACCAAATTTTCTGCTGCAAGAAAGCTGCCTGGTGAACTCAAGACACAGGCCCACAGGAACAGCTGAAGACCTGTAGAGAGGAAAAACTACATGCCCGAAAGCAGAACACTCTGTTCCCATAACTGACTGAAAGAGAGGAAAACAGGTCTACAGCACTCCTGACACACAGGCTTATAGGACAGTCTAGCCACTGTCAAAAATAGCAGAACAAAGTAACACTAGAGATAATCTGATGTCGAGAGGCAAGCGCAGGAACCCAAGCAACAGAAACCAAGACTACATGGCACCATCGGAGCCCAATTCTCCCATCAAAACAAACATGGAATATCCAAACACACCAGAAAAGCAAGATCTAGTTTCAAAATCATTTTTGATCATGATGCTGGAGGACTTCAAGAAAGACGTGAAGAACTCCCTTAGAGAACAAGTAGAAGCCTACAGAGAGGAATCGCAAAAATGCCTGAAAGAATTCCAGGAAAACATAAATAAACAAGTAGAAGCCCATAGAGAGGAGACACAAAAATCCCTGAAAGAATTCCAGGAAAACATAAATAAACAAGTAGAAGCCCATAGAGAGGAGACACAAAAATCCCTGAAAGAATTCCAGGAAAACACAATCAAACAGTTGAAGGAATTAAAAATGGAAATAGAAGCAATCAAGAAAGAACACATGGAAACAACCCTGGATATAGAAAACCAAAAGAAGAGACAAGGAGCTGTAGATACAAGCTTCACCAACAGAATACAAGAGATGGAAGAGAGAATCTCAGGAGCAGAAGATTCCATAGAAATCATTGACTCAACTGTCAAAGATAATGTAAAGCAGAAAAAGCTACTGGTCCAAAACATACAGGAAATCCAGGACTCAATGAGAAGATCAAACCTAAGGATAATAGGTATAGAAGAGAGTGAAGACTCCCAGCTCAAAGGACCAGTAAATATCTTCAACAAAATCATAGAAGAAAACTTGCTAACCTAAAAAAAGAGATACCCATAAGCATACAAGAAGCCTACAGAACTCCAAATAGATTGGACCAGAAAAGAAACACCTCCCGTCACATAATTGTCAAAACACCAAACGCACAAAATAAAGAAAGAATATTAAAAGCAGTAAGGGAAAAAGGTTAAGTAACATATAAAGGCAGACCTATCAGAATCACACCAGACTTCTCGCCAGAAACTATGAAGGCCAGAAGATCCTGGACTGATGTCATACAGACCATAAGAGAACACAAATGCCAGCCCAGGTTACTGTATCCAGCAAAACTCTCAATTAACATTGATGGAGAAACCAAGATATTTCATGACAAAACCAAATTTACATAATATCTTTCTACAAATCCAGCACTACAAAGGATAATAAATGGTAAAGACCAACATGAGGAGGCAAGCTATACCCTAGAAGAAGCAAGAAACTAATCGTCTTGGCAACAAAACAAAGAGAATGAAAGCACACAAACATAACCTCACATCCAAATATGAATATAATGGGAAGCAATAATCACTATTTCTTAATATCTCTCAATATCAATGACCTCAACTCCCCAATAAAAAGACATAGATTAACAAACTGGATACGCAACGAGGACCCTGCATTCTGCTGCCTACAGGAAACACACCTCAGAGACAAAGACAGACACTACCTCAGAGTGAAAGGCTGGAAAACAACTTTCCAAGCAAATGGTCAGAAGAAGCAAGCTGGAGTAGCCATTCTAATATCAAATAAAATCAATTTCCAACTAAAAGTCATCAAAAAAGATAAGGAACGACACTTCATATTCATCAAAGGAAAAATCCACCAAGATGAACTCTCAATCCTAAATATCTATGCCCCAAATACAAGGGCACCTACATACGTAAAAGAAACCTTACTAAAGCTCAAAACACACATTGCACCTCACACAATAATAGTGGGAGATTTCAACACCCCACTCTCATCAATGGACAGATCATGGAAACAGAAATTAAACAGAGATGTAGACAGACTAAGAGAAGTCATGAGCCAAATGGACTTAACGGATATTTGTAGAACATTCTATCCTAAAGCAAAAGGATATACCTTCTTCTCAGCTCCTCATGGTACTTTCCCCAAAATTGACCATATAATTGGTCAAAAAACGGGCCTCAACAGGTACAGAAAGATAGAAATAATCCCATGCTTGCTATCGGACCACCACGACCTAAAACTGGTCTTCAATAACAATAAGGGAAGAATGCCCACATATACGTGGAAATTGAACAATGCTCTACTCAATGATAACCTGGTCAAGGAAGAAATAAAGAAAGAAATTAAAAACTTTTTAGAATTTAATGAAAATGAAGGTACAACATACCCAAACTTATGGGACACAATGAAAGCTGTGCTAAGAGGAAAACTCATAGCGCTGAGTGCCTGCAGAAAGAAACAGGAAAGAGCATATGTCAGTAGCTTCACAGCACACCTAAAAGCTCTAGAACAAAAAGAAGCAAATACACCCAGGAGGAGTAGAAGGCAGGAAATAATCAAACTCAGAGCTGAAATCAACCAAGTAGAAACAAAAAGGACCATAGAAAGAATCAACAGAACCAAAAGTTGGGTCTTTGAGAAAATCAACAACATAGATAAACCCTTAGCCAGACTAACGAGAGGACACAGAGAGTGCGTCCAAATTAACAAAATCAGAAATGAAAAGGGAGACATAACTACAGATTCAGAGGAAATTCAAAAAATCATCAGATCTCACTATAAAAACCTATATTCAACAAAACTTGAAAGTCTTCAGGAAATGGACAATTTCCTAGACAGATACCAGGTATCGAAGTTAAATCAGGAACAGATAAACCAGTTAAACAACCCCATAACTCCTAAGGAAATAGAAGCGGTCATTAAAGGTCTCCCAACCAAAAGGAGCCCAGGTCCAGACGGGGTTAGTGCAGAATTCTATCAAACCTTCATAGAAGACCTCATACCAATATTATCCAAACTATTCCACAAAATTGAAACAGATGGAGCCCTACCGAATTCCTTCTACGAAGCCACAATTACTCTTATACCTAAACCACACAAAGACACAACAAAGAAAGAGAACTTCAGACCAATTTCCCTTATGAATATCGACGCAAAAATACTCAATAAAATTCTGGCAAACCGAATTCAAGAGCACATCAAAACAATCATCCACCATGATCAAGTAGGCTTCATCCCATGCATGCAGGGATGGTTTAATATACGGAAAACCATCAACGTGATCCATTATATAAACAAACTGAAAGAACAAAACCACATGATCATTTCATTAGATGCTGAGAAAGCATTTGACAAAATTCAACACCCCTTCATGATAAAAGTCCTGGAAAGAATAGGAATTCAAGGCCCACACCTAAACATAGTAAAATCCATATACAGCAAACCAGTTGCTAACATTAAACTAAATGGAGAGAAACTTGAAGCAATCCCACTAAAATCAGGGACTAGACAAGGCTGCCCACTCTCTCCCTACTTATTCAATATAGTTCTTGAAGTTCTAGCCAGAGCAATCAGACAACAAAAGGAGGTCAAGGGGATACAGATCGGAAAAGAAGAGGTCAAAATATCACTATTTGCAGATGACATGATAGTATATTTAAGTGATCCCAAAAGTTCCACCAGAGAACTACTAAAGCTGATAAACAACTTCAGCAAAGTGGCTGGGTACAAAATTAACTCAAATAAATCAGTAGCCTTCCTCTATACAAAAGAGAAACAAGCCGAGAAAGAAATTAGGGAAACGACACCCTTCATAATAGACCCAAATAATATAAAGTACCTCGGTGTGACTTTAACCAAGCAAGTAAAAGATCTGTACAATAAGAACTTCAAGACACTGAGGAAAGAAATTGAAGAAGACCTCGGAGGATGGAGGGATCTCCCATGCTCATGGATTGGCAGGATTAGTATAGTAAAGATGGCCATTTTACCAAAGGCGATCTGCAGATTCAGTGCAATCCCCATCAAAATACCAATCCAATTCTTCAAAGAGTTAGACAGAACAATTTGCAAATTCATCTGGAGTAACAAAAAACCCAGGATAGCTGAGGCTATCCTCAACAATGAAAGGACTTCGGGGGGAATCACTGTCCCTGAACTCAAGCAGTATTACAGAGCAATGGTGATGAAAACTGCATGGTGTTGGTACAGAGACAGACAGATAGACCAGTGGAATAGAGTTGAAGACCCAGAGATGAACCCACACACCTATGGTCACTTGATTTTTGACGGGGCAGCCAAAACCATCCAATGGAAAGGGGATGGCATTTTCAGCAAATGGTGCTGGTTCAAGTGGAGGGCAACAGGTAGAGGATTGCAGATCGATCCATCCTTGTCACCCTGTACAAAGCTTGAGTCCAGGTGGTTCAAGGACATCCACATCAAACCAGACACACTCAAACTAATAGAAGAAAAACTAGGGAAGCATCTGGAACACGTGGGCACTGGAAAAAATTTCCTGAACAAAACACCAATGGCTTATGCTCTAAGATCAAGAATCGACAAATGGGATCTCAAAAACTGCAAAGCTTCTGTAAGGCCAAGGACACTGTGGTTAGGACAAAACGGCAACCAACAGATTGGGAAAAGATCTTTACCAATCCTACAACAGATAGAGGCCTTATATCCAAAATATACAAAGAACTCAAGAAGTTAGACCACAGGGAAACAAATAATCCTATTAAAAAATGGGGTTTTGAGCTAAACAAAGAATTCACAGCTGAGGAATGCCGAATGGCTGAGAAACACCTAAAGAAATGTTCAACATCTTTACTCATAAGGGAAATGCAAATCAAAACAACCCTGAGAATTCACCTCACACCAGTGAGAATGGCTAAGATCAAAAACTCAGGTGACAGTAGATGCTGGCGAGGATGTGGAGAAAGAGGAACACTCCTCCATTGTTGGTGGGATTGCAGACTGGTAAAACCATTCTGGAAATCAGTCTGGAGGTTCCTCAGAAAATTGGACATTGAACTGCCTGAGGATCCAGCTATACCTCTCTTGGGCATATACCCAAAAGATGCCTCAACATATAAAAGAGACACGTGCTCCACTATGTTCATCGCAGCCTTATTTATAATAGCCAGAAAATGGAAAGAACCCAGATGCCCTTCAACAGAGGAATGGATACAGAAAATGTGGTACATCTACACAATGGAATATTACTCAGCTATCAAAAACAACGAGTTTATGAAATTCGTAGGCAAATGGTTGGAACTGGAAAATATCATCCTGAGTGAGCTAACCCAATCACAGAAAGACATACATGGTATGCACTCATTGATAAGTGGCTATTAGCCCAAATGCTTGAATTACCCTAGATCCCTAGAACAAACGAAACTCAAGACGGATGATCAAAATGTGAATGCTTCACTCCTTCTTTAAATGAGGAAAAAGAATACCCTTGGCTGGGAAGGGAGAGGCAAAGATTAAAACAGAGACTGAAGGAACACCCATTCAGAGCCTGCCCCACAGGTGGCCCATACATATACAGCCACCCAATTGGACAAGATGGATGAAGCAAAGAAGTGCAGACGGACAGGAGCCGGATGTAGATCGCTCCTGAGAGACACAGCCAGAATACAGCAAATACAGAGGCAAATGCCAGCAGCAAACCACTGCACTGAGATTAGGTCCCCCGTTGAAGGAATCAGAGAAAGAACTGGAAGAGCTTGAAGGGGCTCGAGACCCCAAAAGTACCACAATGTCAAGCAACCAGAGCTTCCAGGGACTAAGCCACTACCTAAAGACTATACATGGACTGACCCTGGACTCTGACCTCATAGGTAGCAATGAATATCCTAGTAAGAGCACCAGTGGAAGGGGAAGCCCTGGGTCCTGCTAAGACTGAACCCCCAGTGAACTAGACTATGGGGGGAGGGCGGCAATGGGGGGAGGGTTGGGAGGGGGACACCCATAAGGAATGGGAGGGGGGAGGGGGATGTTTGCCCGGAAACCGGGAAAGGGAATAACACTTGAAATGTATATAAGAAATACTCAAGTTAATACAAAAAAAATAATAGTAAATTAAAAAAAAAAAACTCAGGTGACAGCAGATGCTGGCGAGGATGTGGAGAGACAGGAACACTCCTTCATTGTTGGTGGGATTGCAGACTGGTAAAACCATCTGGATATCAGTCTGGAGGTTCCTCAGAAAATTGGACATTGAACTGCCTGAGGATCCAGCTATACCTCTCTTGGGCATATACCCAAAAGATGCCTCAACATATAAAAGAGACACGTGCTCCACTATGTTCATCGCAGCCTTATTTATAATAGCCAGAAACTGGAAAGAACCCAGATGCCCTTCAACAGAGGAATGGATACAGAAAATGTGGTACATCTACACAATGGAATATTACTCAGCTATCAAAAACAACAAGTTTATGAAATTCGTAGGCAAATGGTTGGAACTGGAAAATATCTTCCTGAGTGAGCTAACCCAATCACAGAAAGACATACATGGTATGCACTCATTGATAAGTGGCTATTAGCCCAAATGCTTGAATTACCCTAGATCCCTAGAACAAACGAAACTCAAGACGGATGATCAAAACGTGAATGCTTCACTCCTTCTTTAAATGAGGAAAAAGAATACCCTTGGCAGGGAAGGGATAGGCAAAGATTAAAACAGAGACTGAAGGAACCCCATTCAGAGCCTGCCCCACATGTGGCCCATACATATACAGCCACCCTATTAGACAAGATGGATGAAGCAAAGAAGTGCAGACCGACAGGAGCCGGATGTAGATCGCTCCTGAGAGACACAGCCAGAATACAGCAAATACAGAGGCGAATGCCGGCAGCAAAACACTGAACTGAGAATAGGTCCCCCGTTGAAGGAATCAGAGAAAGAACTGGAAGAGCTTGAAGGGGCTCGAGACCCCAAAAGTACAACAATGTCAAGCAACCAGAGCTTCCAGGGACTAAGCCACTACCTAAAGACTATACATGGACTGACCCTGGACTCTGACCCCATAGGTAGCAATGAATATCCTAGTAAGAGCACCAGTGGAAGGGGAAGCCCTGGGTCTTGCTAAGGCTGAACCCCCAGTGAACTAGATTATGGGGGGAGGGTGGCAATGGGGGGAGGGTTGGGAGGGGAACACCCATAAGGAAGGGGAGGTGGGAGGGGAATGTTTGCCCAGAAACCGGGAAAGGGAATAACACTTGAAATGTATATAATAAATACTCAAGTTAATAAAAAAAAAAAAAAGAAAGGTAGTAACTGTTTAGTAGTGGGTACCTTGAATAGGCTCTTCCACATGTCAGAATATACAATCATCCCTAAAGTGGGATCAGTAAACTTATTCAGACTCTGAGATTACTCATTATTTTTCTAAATTGGATACTTTATTTACATTTCAAATGTTATCTATCCCCTTTCCTGGTTTCCCTCTACAACCCCCGCATCCTATTCCCTTTACCCTGCTTCTATGAGGGTACTCCCTCACCCACCCACCAACCCACTCCCACCTTACCACCTAGGATTTCTCTACATTGGGGCATCAAACCTTCACAGGAGCCTTCACGGGCCTCCCATTCCATTGATGCCAGTTAAGGCCCCTTCAGCTTCTGCAGTCCTTTCCCTAACTCCTCCATTGGGGGTCCCTGTGATCAGTCTCATGGTTGGCTCTGAGCATTCCCATCTGTATTGGTCAGAATCTGACAGAGCCTCTCAGGAGATAGCTGTATCAGGTTCCTGTTAGCAAGCACTTCTTGGCATCAGCAATAGTGTCTGGGTTTGATGTCTGCATGTGGGATAGATCCCCAGGTGGGGCAGTCTCTGGATGGCCTTTCCTTTAGTCTCTGCTCCACTCTTTGTCCCTGTATTTCCTTTAGACAGGAGCAATTCTGGGTTAAAATTTGGAGATGGGTGGGTGGCCCCATCTGTTTACCTGGCAGGGAGTGGGTGTGAGCATGCCTAACCTCTGGGTAGGGTCTAGATAGGTTCTCCCTCCTCTTTGTGGGGGTATTTCAGCTAATGTTATCCCCATGGGGGCCTGGGAGGCTCTTCGTTTCCTGGCATCTGAGTTTTCTGGTTGCTAACCCCAGTTCCCCATCTCCCATTGCTGTACACCTTTGTTCAATTTCCTGCCCCTCTGTACATCTCCTCCATCTCACCGCATATCTGACCCTGCCCCTCTTTACTCCCTCCCCATCCTGTTATCCTCCCGAGTCCCTTCTACCCTCTACATCCCTTGATTATTTTGTTCCTCTTTCTAAGTAGGAGTGAACCAATCATCCTTTGGTCTTCCTTCCTCTTGAGATTCATGTGGTCTGTGAGTTGTATCCTGGGTACTCCAAGCTCTTTCCCTAATATCAACTTATCAATGAGTACATACCATGTGTGTTCTTTTGTGACCGAGCTACCTTACTCAGAATGATATTTTCTAGATCCATCCATTTGCCTAAGAATTTCATGAAGTCATTGTTTTTAATAGCTGAGTAGTATTTTATTGTTTCAACGTACCATATTTTCTCTGTCTATTCCTCTGTTGAGGGACATCTGGGTTGTTTCCAGTTTCTGGCTATTATAAATATGGCTGCTATGAAAATAGTGGAACATGTGTTCTTATTACATATTGGAGCATCTTTTGGGTTTATACCCATGAGTGGTATAACTTGGTCCTCTGGTAGTACTATGTCCAATTTTCTGAGGAACTGCAAGACTGATTTCCACAGTAGTACCAGCTTGCAATCTCACCAGAAATGGAGAAGTGTTTCTATTTCTCCACATCCTTGCCAGCATCTGTTGTCACCTGAGTTTTTGATCTTTGCAGTTTTGACTGGTGTTAGGTGGAATATCAGGGTTGTTTTGATTTGCATTGCCCTGATGACTAAGGATGTTGAACATTTCTTTAGGTGCTTCTCAGCCATTCAATATTCCTCAGTTGAGAATTCTATGCTTAGCTTTGTTCCCCATTTTTAAGTAGAGTTATTTGGTTCTCTGAAGTCTAACTTCTTGAGTTCTTTGTATATTTTGGATATAAGGCCTCTATCTGTTGTAGGATTGGTAAAGATCTTTTCCCAATCTGTTGGTTGCTGTTTTCTCCTATTCACAGTGTCCTTTGCCTTACAGAAGCTTTGCACTTTTATGAGGTCCCATTTGTCAATTTTTGATCTTAGAGCATAAGCCATTGGTATTCTGTTCAGGAAATTTTCCCCAGTGCCCATATGTTTGAGACTTTCCCCCACTTTTTCTTCTATTAGATTTAGTATATCTGGTTTTATGTGGAGGTCCTTGATCCACTTGGACTTGAGCTTTGTACAGGGAGATATGAATGTATCACTTTGCATTTTTCTACATGCTGACTGCCAGTTGAACCAGCACCATTTGCTGAAAATGCTGTCTTTTTTCCACTGGACGGTTTTAGCTTCTTTGTCAAATATGAAGTGACCACAGGTGTGTGGGTTCATTTCTGGGTCTTTAATTCTATTCCATTGATCTACCTTCCTGTCTCTGTACCAATACCATACAGTTGTTATCACTATTGCTCTGTAATACTGCTTGAGGTCAGGGATGGTCATTCCCTCAGATGTTCTTTCACTGTTGAGAATAGTTTTTGCTATCCTGGGTCTTTTGTTATTCCAAATGAATTTGAGAATTGCTGTTTCTAACTCTATGAAGAATTGAGTTGGAATTTTGATGGGGATTGCGTCTGTAGATTGCCTTTGGTAGGATGGGCTAAAATCTGGTTCAAGCTCTGAACTTGTACCCACAAGTTATGAATGTATACTATAGCTGTTTCATGTAACCTTTTTAATAGTCATCATTCCCTTCTGACTTTAACTGGTGTTTAACTTGTTTCTTTAGCTTCAACAGAATATATTTTAAGCTCCAGTTTCTGTGGATCTGTCTTACCAAATGATTCCCATTGTGTATATCATAATGGATATAATATAAAAAGGCAACCAAATCCAAATCAGTTCTGTTGTTTCTCTGGTCTTGTGGATGGAATAGGTACCAGGTTCTTAGTAACTCCAGTATGCAACCAGCAGCCACTATTGGATTAGTTAACTTTAATGATCTAAGCAAATGTAAAATATCCTCTTTGTACTACATAGTCAATCATATTGGTCCCGTGGTTTTGAACTCTGAGTTTGGGAGCTAGTGATTTGTAGTATCAAAAGACTTCTTGATCCTTAAGTTAAAAGTTCTTGATGGTAAATGAACTGGAAATACTTCGGTTTCCAGGTCAAATCACTTTTAAGGCTGTTTTTATTTTTGTACATTTTTGTCATTTATAAGTTATATACATTTTTTGTTTATTAATTATTTAATATAATTAACTGCTAAATGTATCTATATCCTAGAATGTTCTGAGGCAAATAAAATCTACATTATTTTGGTTAATTGTCATATGCAATGTTTAAGCATGTTGAAAGCAGACTTTGGGTGTGAGGAGGAGAAGGCCCTCCCTTGTTTCTTCCAGAACACCCTGTCCTGGTCCTGGGGAGGCTGCCTCTCTAACTCTGTAACAAGAAGAAAGAGAAACAGCAGCAGATATGAGTATTAAAAATATGTCTCTGAGAGCAATGAAAAGGTAAATGATTTCCAACTGGGTTTATAATTATTTATCCTATAATATGAAAATTATGTTTATCCTATAATATGGAATTTCTCTGCAATTGGAGAGAGCCAGAAGCTCCACTTTACTCCTTGCTCCCTCTACGGGAAATTTCAACAGGGCTGTTTCAGCAGGGCTTCCTCAGTTGCTCTATGCCTACCTGTAAGTTCCTGATTTAACGATGTTACCTTTCTGCTGTCATTTTTTTTTAATTCTTTTTTTTTTGGATGCAAAGTAGGCTGCCCTGGAACTCACTAGAATCCAACTGGTTTTTTTTTAATTTATTCAATACTTAATAATAATTCTTTGGTTTCTGGGCAAACATCCCCCTCCCCCCTCCCCTTCCTTATGGGTATTCCCCTCCTAACCCTCCCCCCATTGCCGCCCTCCCCCCAACAGTCTAGTTCACTGGGGGTTCAGTCTTAGCAGGACCCAGGGCTTCCCCTTCCATTGGTGCTCTTACTAGGATATTCATTGCTACCTATGAGGTCAGAGTCCAGGGTCAGTCCATGTATAGTCTTTAGGTAGTGGCTTAGTCCCTGGAAGCTCTGGTTGCTAGGCATTGTTGTACATATGGGGTCTCGAGCCCCTTCAAGCTCTTCCAGTTCTTTCACTGATTCCTTCAACGGGGGTCCTATTCTCAGTTCAGTGGTTTGCTGCTGGCATTCGCCTCTGTATTTGCTGTATTCTGGCTGTGTCTCTCAGGAGCGATCTACATCGGGCTCCTGTCGGTCTGCACTTCTTTGCTTCATCCATCTTGTCTAATTGGGTGGCTGTATATGTATGGGCCACATGTGGGGCAGGCTCTGAATGGGTGTTCCTTCAGTCTCTGTTTTAATCTTTGCCTCTCTCTTCCCTGCCAAGGGTATTCTTTTTCCTCATTTAAAGAAGGAGTGAAGCATTCACATTTTGATCATCCTTCCTGAGTTTCATTTGTTCTAGGGATCTAGGGTAATTCAAGCATTTGGGCTAAAAGCCACTTATCAGTGAGTGCATACCATGTATGCCTTTCTGTGATTGGGTTAGCTCACTCAGGAAGATATTTTCCAGTTCCAACTATTTGCCTACGAATTTCATAAAGCCATTGTTTTTGATAGCTGAGTAATATTCCATTGTGTAGATGTACCACATTTTCTGTATCCATTCCTCTGTTGAAGGGCATCTGGGTTCTTTCCAGCTTCTGGCTATTATAAATAAGGCTGCGATGAACATAGTGGAGCACGTGTCTTTTTTTTTTTTTATTAACTTGAGTATTTCTTTTTTTTTTTTTATTTTTTTTTATTTATTTTCTTTTTTTTTTTTAATTAACTTGAGTATTTCTTATATACATTTCGAGTGTTATTCCCTTTCCCGGTTTCAGGGCAAACATCCCCCTCCCCCCTCCCCTTCCTTATGGGTGTTCCCCTCCCAACCCTCCCCCCATGCCGCCCTCCCCCCATAGACTAGTTCACTGGGGGTTCAGTCTTAGCAGGACCCAGGGCTTCCCCTTCCACTGGTGCTCTTACTTGGATATTCATTGCTACCTATGGGGTCAGAGTCCAGGGTCAGTCCCTGTATAGTCTTTAGGTAGTGGCTTAGTCCCTGGAAGCTCTGATTGCTTGGCATTGTTGTACTTTTGGGGTCTCGAGCCCCTTCAAGCTCTTCCAGTTCTTTCTCTGATTCCTTCAATAGGGGACCTATTCTCAGTTCAGTGGTTTGCTGCTGGCATTCGCCTCTGTATTTGCTGTATTCTGGCTGTGTCTCTCAGGAGCGATCTACATCCGGCTCCTGTCGGTCTGCACTTCTTTGCTTCATCCATCTAGTCTAATTGGGTGGCTGTATATGTATGGGCCACATGTGGGGCAGGCTCTGAATGGGTGTTCCTTCAGTCTCTGTTTTAATCTTTGCCTCTCCCTTCCCTGCCAAGGGTATTCTTTTTCCTCATTTAAAGAAGGAGTGAAGCATTCACATTTTGATCATCCGTCTTGAGTTTCGTTTGTTCTAGGGATCTAGGGTAATTCAAGCATTTGGGCTAATAGCCACTTATCAATGAGTGCATACCATGTATGTCTTTCTGTGATTGGGTTAGCTCACTCAGGATGATATTTTCCAGTTCCAACCATTTGCCTACAAATTTCATAAACTCGTTGTTTTTGATAGCTGAGTAATATTCCATTGTGTAGATGTACCACATTTTCTGTATCCATTCCTCTGTTGAAGGGCATCTGGGTTCTTTCCATTTTCTGGCTATTATAAATAAGGCTGCGATGAACATAGTGGAGCACATGTCTCTTTTATATGTTGAGGCATCTTTTGGGTATATGCCCAAGAGAGGTATAGCTGGATCCTCAGGCAGTTCAATGTCCAATTTTCTGAGGAACCTCCAGACTGATTTCCAGAATGGTTTTACCAGTCTGCAATCCCACCAACAATGGAGGAGTGTTCCTCTTTCTCCACATCCTCGCCAGCATCTGCTGTCACCTGAGTTTTTGATCTTAGCCATTCTCACTGGTGTGAGGTGAAATCTCAGGGTTGTTTTGATTTGCATTTCCCTTATGACTAAAGATGTTGAACATTTCTTTAGGTGTTTCTCAGCCATTCGGCATTCCTCAGCTGTGAATTCTTTGTTTAGCTCTGAACCCCATTTTTTAATAGGGTTATTTGTTTCCCTGCGGTCTAACTTCTTGAGTTCTTTGTATATTTTGGATATAAGGCCTCTATCTGTTGTAGGATTGGTAAAGATCAGTTCCCAATCTGTTGGTTGCCGTTTTGTCCTAACCACAGTGTCCTTTGCCTTACAGAAGCTTTGCAGTTTTATGAGATCCCATTTGTCGATTCTTGATCTTAGAGCATAAGCCATTGGTGTTTTGTTCAGGAAATTTCTTCCAGTGCCCATGTGTTCCAGATGCTTCCCTGGTTTTTCTTCTATTAGTTTGAGTGTGTCTGGTTTGATGTGGAGGTCCTTGATCCACTTGGACTTAAGCTTTGTACAGGGTGATAAGGATGGATCGATCTGCATTCCTCTACATGTTGACCTCCTGTTGAACCAGCACCAGTTGCTGAAAATGCTATCTTTTTTCCATTGGATGGTTTTGGCTCCTTTGTCAAAAATCAAGTGACCATAGGTGTGTGGGTTCATTTCTGGATCTTCAATTCTATTCCATTGGTCTATCTCTCTGTCTCTGTACCAATACCATGCAGTTTTTATCACTATTGCTCTGTAATACTGCTTGAGTTCAGGGATAGTGATTCTCCCTGAAGTCCTTTTATTGTTGAGGAAAGCTTTAGCTATCCTGGGTTTTTTGTTATTCCAGTTGAATTTGCAAATTGTTCTGTCTAACTCTTTGAAGAATTGGATGGTATTTTGATGGGGATTGCATTGAATCTGTAGATCGCTTTTGGTAAAATGGCCATTTTTACTATATTAATCCTGCCAATCTATGAGCATGGGAGATCTTTCCATCTTCTGAGGTCTTCTTCAATTTCTTTCTTCAGTGTCTTGAAGTTCTTATTGTACAGATCTTTTACTTGCTTGGTTAAAGTCACACCGAGGTACTTTATATTATTTGGGTCTATTATGAAGGGTGTCATTTCCCTAATTTCTTTCTCGGCTTGTTTCTCTTTTGTATAGAGGAAGGCTACTGATTTATTTGAGTTAATTTTATACCCAGCCACTTTGCTGAAGTTATTTATCAGCTTTAGTAGTTCTCTGGTGGAACTTTTGGGATCACTTAAATATACTATCATATCATCTGCAAATAGTGATATTTTGACTTCTTCTTTTCCGATCTGTATCCCATTGACCTCCTTTTGTTGTCTGATTGCTCTGGCTAGAACTTCAAGAACTATATTGAATAAGTAGGGAGAGAGTGGGCAGCCTTGTCTAGTCCCTGATTTTAGTGGGATTGCTTCAAGTTTCTCTCCATTTAGTTTAATGTTAGCAACTGGTTTGCTGTATATGGCTTTTACTATGTTTAGGTATGGGCCTTGAACTCCTATTCTTTCCAGGACTTTTATCATGAAGGGGTGTTGAATTTTGTCAAATGCTTTCTCAGCATCTAATGAACTGATCGTGCGGTTTTGTTCTTTCAGTTTGTTTATTTAATGGATCACGTTGATGGTTTTCTGTATATTAAACCATCCTTGCATGCCTGGAATGAAGCCTACTTGATCATGGTGGATGATTGTTTTGATGTGCTCTTGAATTCGGTTTGCCAGAATTTTATTGAGTATTTTTGCGTCGATATTCATAAGGGAAATTGGTCTGAAGTTCTCTTTCTTTGTTGGGTCTTTGTGTGGTTTAGGTATAAGAGTAATTGTGGCTTCAGAGAAGGAACTCGGGAGTGATCCATCTGTTTCAATTTTGTGGAATAGTTTGGATAATATTGGTATGAAGTCTTCTATGAAGGTTTGATAGAATTCTGCACTAAACCCGTCTGGACCTGGGCTCTTTTTGGTTGGGAGACCTTTAATGACTGCTTCTATTTCCTTAGGAGTTATGGGGTTGTTTAACTGGTTTATCTGTTCCTGATTTAACTTCAGTACCTGGTATTTGTCTAGGAAATTGTCCATTTCCTGTAGATTTTCAAGTTTTGTTGAATATAGGCTTTTATAGTAAGATCTGATGATTTTTTGAATTTCCTCTGAATCTGTAGTTATGTCTCCCTTTTCATTTCTGATTTTGTTAATTTGGACACACTCTCTGTGTCCTCTCGTTAGTCTGGCTAAGGGTTTATCTATCTTGTTGATTTTCTCAAAGAACCAACTTTTGGTTCTGTTGATTCTTTCTATGGTCCTTTTTGTTTCTTTTTTTTTTGGAATTCTCAAACAATACATTAAACATAATGCAATTATAATACATAAAGAGAAGTACAAATGCACAAACAAGAAATGGATAGACATTATCCTATAGATAACCTATAGATTGGGGATTTAAAGTCATGCTGTCTATTTCAGAGAGTGAATTCTTTTATTTTTTTATTTTTTATTAACTTGAGTATTTGTCCTTTTTGTTTCTACTTGGTTGATTTCAGCTCTATTTCCTGCCTTCTACTCCTCCTGGGTGTATTTGCTTCTGTTTGTTCTAGAGCTTTTAGGTGTGCTGTCAAGCTGCTGACATATGCTCTTTCCTGTTTCTTTCTGCAGGCACACAGCGCTATGAGTTTTCCTCTTAGCACAGCTTTCATTGTGTCCCATAAGTTTGGGTATGTTGTACCTTCATTTTCATGAAATTCTAAAAATTTTTCAATTTCTTTCTTTATTTCTTCCTTGACTAGGTTATCATTGAGTAGAGCACTGTTCAATTTCCACGTATATGTGGGCATTCTTCCCTTATTGTTATTGAAGACCAGTTTTAGGCCGTGGTGGTCCGATAGCACGCATGGGATTATTTCTATCTTTCTGTACCTGTTGAGGCCCGTTTTTTGACCAACTATATGGTCAATTTTGGAGAAAATATCATGAGGAGCTGAGAAGAAGGTATATCCTTTTGCTTTAGGATAGAATGTTCTATAAATATCCGTTAAGTCCATTTGGCTCATGACTTCTCTTAGTCTGTCTACATCTCTGTTTAATTTCTCTTTCCATGATCTGTCCATTGATGAGAGTGGGGTGTTGAAATCTCCCACTATTATTGTGTGAGGTGCAATGTGTGTTTTGAGCTTTAGTAAGGTTTCTTTTACGTATGTAGGTGCCCTTGTATTTGGGGCATAGATATTTAGGATTGAGAGTTCATCTTGGTGGATTTTTCCTTTGATGAATATGAAGTGTCCTTCCTTATCTTTTTTGATGAATTTTAATTGAAAATTGATTTTATTTGATATTAGAATGGCTACTCCAGCTTGCTTCTTCTGACCATTTGCTTGGAAAGTTGTTTTCCAGCCTTTCACTCTGAGGTAGTGTCTGTCTTTGTCTCTGAGGTGTGTTTCCTGTAGGCAGCAGAATGCAGGGTCCTCGTTGCGTATCCAGTTTGTTAATCTATGTCTTTTTATTGGGGAGTTGAAGCCATTGATATTGAGAGATCTTAAGGAATAGTGATTATTGCTTCCCGTTATATTCATATTTGGATGTGAGGTTATGTTTGTGTGCTTTTCTTCTCCTTGTTTTGTTGCCAAGACGATTAGTTTCTTGCTTCTTCTGGGGTATAGCCTGCCTCCTTATGTTGGGCTTTACCATTTATTATCCTTTGTAGTGCTGGATTTGTAGAAAGATATTATGTAAATTTGGTTTTGTCATGAAATACCTTGGTTTCTCCATCTATGTTAATTGAGAGTTTTGCTGGATACAGTAACCTGGGCTGGCATTTGTGTTCTCTTAGGGTCTGTATGACATCAGTCCAGGATCTTCTGGCTTTCATAGTTTCTGGCGAGAAGTCTGGTGTGATTCTGATAGGTCTGCCTTTATATGTTACTTGACCTTTTTCCCTTACTGCTTTTAATATTCTTTCTTTATTTTGTGCGTTTGGTGTTTTGACTATTATGTGACGGGAGGTGTTTCTTTTCTGGTCCAATCTATTTGGAGTTCTGTAGGCTTCTTGTATGCCTATGGGTATCTCTTTTTTTAGGTTAGCAAGTTTTCTTCTATGATTTTGTTGAAGATATTTACTGGTCCTTTGAGCTGGGAGTCTTCACTCTCTTCTATACCTATTATCCTTAGGTTTGATCTTCTCATTGAGTCCTGGATTTCCTGTATGTTTTGGACCAGTAGGTTTTTCTGCTTTACATTATCTTTGACAGTTGAGTAAATGATTTCTATGGAATCTTCTGCTCCCGAGATACTCTCTTCCATCTCTTGTATTCTGTTGGTGAAGCTTGTATCTACAGCTCCTTGTCTCTTCTTTTAATTTTCTATATCCAGGGTTGTTTCCCTGTGTTCTTTCTTGATTGCTTCTATTTCCATTTTTAATTCCTTCAACTATTTGATTGTGTTTTCCTGGATTTCTTTCAGGGATTTTTGTGTCTCCTCTCTATGGGTTTCTACTTGTTTGTTTATGTTTTCCTGGAATTCTTTCAGGCATTTTTGCGATTCCTCTCTGTAGGCTTCTACTTGTTCTCTAAGGGAGTTCTTCACGTCTTTCTTGAAGTCCTCCAGCATCATGATCAAATATGATTTTGAAACTAGATCTTGCTTTTCTGGTGGGTTTGGATATTCCATGTTTATTTTGGTGGGAGAATTGGGCTCCGATGATGTCATGTAGTCTTGGTTTCTGTTGCTTGGGTTCCTGTGCTTGCCTGTCGCCATCAGATTATCTCTAGTGTTACTTTGTTCTGCTATTTCTGACAGTGGCTAGACTGTCCTATAAGCCTGTGTGTCAGGAGTGCTGTAGACCTGTTTTCCTGTTTTCTTTCAGCCAGTTATGGGGACAGAGTGTTCTGTTTCGGGCGTGTAGTTTTTCCTCTCTACAGGTCTTCAGCTGTTCCTGTGGTCCTGTGTCTTGTGTTCACCAGGCAGGTCACTTGCAGCAGAAAAGTTGGTCTTACCTGTGGTCCCGAGGCTCAAGTTTGCTTGCGGGGTGCTGCCCACGAGTTCTCTGGGGCAGCAGCAACCAGGAAGATCTCGCCGCCCTTTCCGGGAGCTTCTGTGCACTAGGGTTCCAGCTGGCATTTGGTGTTTTCCTCTGGCGTCCGAGATGTGTGTGCAAAGTGCAGTCTCTTCTGGTTTCCCAGGCGTGTCTGCCTCTCTGAAGGTTTAGCTCTCCCTCCCACGGGATTTGGGTGCAGAGAACTGTTTATCTGGTCTGTTTCCTTCAGGTTCAGGCGGTGTCTCAGGCGCAGGGGTCCTGCTGCTCCTGGGCCCTCCCCTACAGGAACCCAGAGGCCTTATACAGTTTCCTCTTGGGCCAGGGATGTGGGCAGGGGTGGGCAGTGTTGGTGGTCTCCTCTGCTCTGCAGCCTTGGGAGTGCCCACTGGACCAGTAGGTGAGGTCTCTCTCCCATGGCGTTTGGGAGCAGAGAGCTGCTGTGGGCCGGGATCCGGCGGTGTGGGACTTCCGGTAAACACAGTTAATGAAGCTTGGAAAGTTCAAGATCAGGAAGCGTCACCAGCAAATAACAAAGATCCTTCTTCCTGACAAGTGTTCTGTGAAGACTCCTGATCAAAAGTTCTTGCCCTCAATAATTGTGCTAGTTATGTGTTTCATCTTGTGGAACAGGCCTGCTGAGGTACAGCGTGGAATCTAAACACAGGCTTCCAAATTGTTCTGCCGCGGCTTCTCTCTGCTGTCATTTTTACTTTGACTTAGAGGTTTCACCCAAGAAGATGCTCTGCTCTGCCTGGTAGTTTGAATTGAGAACTTGGATTTACTGTCTCTACTTCCTCGGTTTGTTTCTGCTATGTTTGCAATCCCCTGATTTGATGATGTTACCTTTTGTTTGCCTTCTTAATTGGACTACTCCAATTGTCTCTGATCCAAGAATATTTTCACTGTCCAATTTGATGATATTTTACAGTCTATCTGCTACTTGCTATTTATTGTTTTACTTTTGCTTGCTACATGCTTATTGACCTCTTTCAGAATTCAAAGCTTGAATGCTGTAGATCATTCTCCAGCTTGTATACAACAGCAAACTTCTATTTATTCTGGGATAAGGATGCCAGGACTTTGCTCATTTTATTGCAAAGTATCTGACATTTTCTCCAAACATGGTTATTTTATAGATAACATATTCAACGAAGGGCTTGACTTATGGTAGAGTGGAGATGGGAGTGAAAGCAAGAGAGGAAAGCATGAAGAACTTTCTAACCATAGTAGGTTTGGTTGATTTGATGTTCACTGGCTAGTCTTTACAACTCTGTATGTACTTAATATCACATGATCAAATATAGTTACTTCTATAAACACAAAACCTTAAAATAAAAGAAGCACAGAGACTAATCTTACTCATGACATTGATAAAGTTTTAATAAGGGAATCCCAACTGATACTCATTTTTCTTTGTGTGTATGTGTGGGTGCAGGTGCTGTTTCTACATGTGCTTATGTAGGAAAGAGGAAAGCCTTGGATATTGGATATTGTTCTTCTAAAGCCATTCATATATACTTTTTTTTGAGACAAAGTTTCTTCTTGACCTGGAACTCACTGATTAAGCTAGGCTGAGTGGCCATTAAGGAATCTGACTGTGAAGTGGAAATTTATGGTTTCTCTGGAGATTCAGTTGTGTCATGTGATATTTTTTCCTGGAAGCCACCTTATTTGCTGAGGCAGGCGCATGAGAGAATGATTTGCTGAGGCAGACACTAAAGAGAACATGTAATGTTTGGAAAGAGGTAAGTAGAACCTAATAGACTGTGAATGACACCCTTGCATTAGTTTGCCTTGCAACTCTTTGCTGGTCTTTGCTGATCTTTGATTGTTGTGAGAGAAAAACCACCAAAACCTTCTCATGGTATTCTGGTTGCTTCTTGTGGCTTCCTTGGACTGCATATTCGGTGGAGCCTCTGGGTTTCTTCTGGATAGAACCACTACTACTGATTCATGTTTGGTGTTTACAGATTGGACTGGACTGCTGATATTGATTCATGTTTGATGTTTTGCACTGGACTTCTGATATCCTGACAATGAAGAATGGAATTGCCCCAAAGAACTACTTCTAAACAGGTCCACAACCCCCATTTCCCATTAACTTTTCTTCCCCCATATCTCTGGTAGGTGGGCTAGAGGGGAGGTTGAAGCATTTAAGAATCATTAAAGTAAGTTTTGAAAAATCTAAGCCTACATACCCACCTCAGCATCTGCACTGCTGGGATTATAAGAATGTGCCAATGCCCCCAGCTTTTTTCCTCACAGGTTTTAGGAATCACACTCAAGCCCTCATGCTTGCCCAGCAAGCACTTTACTGAGCTATCTCTCCAGCTTTTGTCTCTACATTTTAAAATTTCACCTATTTAGTCAACAAATGTTGACTTCACTACGTGAAGGAGCTAAATAGATGAACAAAGTATTTCTAGGCAACACTCAAGTGATTTTCTCGTATGTGAGAGTAAATAAACACATAAAGAGATGATACTTTGACCAGTGATACCATAGAATTACTAAAAATAGACGGTTATTAAGTTATCAGTGTGTGTGTGTGTGTGTGTGTGTGTGTGTGTGTGTGTGTGTGCACGTGTTCTTGCTCAAACTTGAGTAGCTAATGTTTGTTTGGATAGTTATAAAAACCACACAAAAAAGGCTCCCTAAGCTTCAGTGGTGGTTCATTTCACCATTAGTTTGATTGGGTTAGGGAAAAACCTGGGGCATTGGAGAGGCAGGCCTTTGGTGCTCACCATTCCTGTGGTTGGTGTCCTAGAATGAAATAAATGGGCAAAGGAAAAAGCTAGGTGACTTTTATAAGTTCACTTTCTCCCTGATCACTTTAAACTGAGAGCAATCTGGATTCCTATGCCCTCTCTACCCTGACGGACTGCATACCTGAACTATGAACCAAAATAAAAGCCTTTTCTTCTTTAAGTTGTTTTTTGTTAGGTTTTTACTCACAGTGATAAAAAAAACTAATACAGCCTGTCTTTGCTTAGCCTCATTTTCAGCACTGGGAACTGTGGGAAGTATCTATCCTGAGAGCCCCCCAGAGGTTGATGGAAAACTAGATCATAGCCAGAACTAGTGTTTGGTCTTACTTTCATGAACCTGACTGTGTGCTTCTGAGGAATGTTTTACAAATTCCTCCGTAGTCCAAGAACAATGGACACTTTGGACTAAAGAGGAGAACTCTGTTCTAGTCGAATTGGAAAACTATGAGAGGACTGATGGTTTGATAATGTGGAGAGTGAATTTGGGCCTCTGGGATGGATACCTGCCTTGCTTTGTTTCTGTGTTTTTTCCTTAGTTCAGAAATGTAGGGAAGTGGAGCGGGCAAACAGGATGAGAGATAAGTCCAAGGATTCAGTTAGAGGCATTGTTCAATTTGGACCTAACTTGTCTTCAGAACCTCACCTGGAACATTTCTACTGAGAGGGCAACACTTGGGTTTTGCAAATTGAATTTGTTGCTTATGAAAGACTTAGAATCTTGGTATTGGGTTTGTTCTAGAGGCAGAGCTGGCCAAGAGGCAGCAGTGGAATTTGATAAACTACCTGGGATAGAGCCTAAATGTCCTTTGCATCTTCATAGTTGGGGATTGCACATGCAGGTTCATTTACAGGGAGATGATGCAGGGAGGTAAATTGATCAGAGGTTGAATTTAAAAATAGTCACTCTCACTCCCCAACACAGTTTCTGTGCTTTCTTTGGTCTTTCATCAAGTTGAAGTGTTTGTCTGCTTGTGCCTTGCTCATTCCATTTCCACCATCTCCAGTGTGAGACAGTGCTTTGGGGACCTTATTAAGGGGCTAAGATTTAGGGATCTGTATTCAAGACACTTGAATAGAATAGTTTTGAAAAAGTAAAGCTGATAATTCCAAACCCTTCTACTATATAATAATCAGACCGATACCTTATTCGTGAAGAACATACATATATTCCTTAGTTTCTGTTTCATTTGACCTACCAGTAAATTCTGTAGGACTGCAATGACTGACAGTTCAACTCCACATTGTGAAATTGTTGTGAAAACACCAAGTTATAAGTAACTCCTTTTCCTCTAAATGTAATGAAATCTGAGCAGCAGTTCTGATTCATACTTTCACAATCAAAGAAAATACAGTTAGAAGACAAGTGCCTAGCCACTTGAACAAAAGCAACCGTGGGAAAAATAGTTCATTAGTTTTCCATGCTTATATTTATATATTCGTTTATGCATTAAATAATTATTTATTTTTGAATACTTGTTATATACAGAGTACTGAGTCTCTACAGCCAACATTCTTTTATCTTTTACCAGAGCCGTGGTGGTGGTAGCCACAGAAATATCAGCTAATAGCCCCTCAGGCGTTGGGTCTTTTCAAGACATTATTATTTTATTATTTACTTGCAAAAATGCTTTGCAAGTGTAGAAGCTTCACAAAACTCCAGTTTTCTCCTGATTCTGCTTTATTTGTTCTGAGCTTGGGAAAGGCAAGAGAAAGGAAGTTGACATTTGAATGACTATTTTTACTTCAGGAACCATGCTTCTTTTGTTCACGTTAGCTCATGAAGTTTGGGAATGCTATTTGCAGCAGTTCTTCATTGCTCAGTAGGTTTTTCTCCTTTTTTTTCTTTTCTTTTTTTTTTTGTGCATTTCGAGTCTTTTTTTCCTGGAACTCCTTTCACCCATTGCTCAGACTTGATAGTTTTTCTCATTCTATACTGAACTCATCTAGGTGTCTTCGACTTGATGAGGCTAGTCTCCCCATTTTTCTTTTTTTTTTTTTTTGAGACAGCATCCTTTTGTGTAGCTCTGGCTTTCCTCAAACTTGCCATCTTTAATCCTTCTGTCTCCTCCTTCTGACATTATAGGCATGTGCCACCATATGTAGGTCACTTTTAATCCCCAGATCAAGCTTGGGAGGCTCTCACAGCCCCTATGGGTGTGAGTCATGAAACTCTCTCTGCTCACAGAATACAATTGCTGTCCACATATGTGTCTGCCTTGCTCCACTTTGAGTTCTGAGGTGGTAGATTCTGTGCTGTTCAACTTTTGTCCTCAGGATATGGCACAGTTTGTGTCATTGCATGGAAGCCTATTCAGTGTTCATTCACTGATTAAAATGTTATTGATTCTACCAAACTCTTCAAGAGGATCTCATTTGGCACAAAATCTGGCTCATCCTGCACATCATGGCTTGTAAATTCAGTATCAGTCAATCTTTATCATTCCTGTTTTGTGAATAGTGTAGCCTCAAAGATGATTAGCCTTGTAGTCTATAAGTAGGTGTCTCACTATTGTTTGATTTTTGCAATTCATTAAGTTCTAGTAAATTTGTGATGCTTGTTAACTACTTATTTCTTAACCTAGAGATATGATTTCAAAAATTCCTAGAAGCCTCTCCACAAATCCTAACTTTTGAAAGCTCTTCATCATGAATATTTATGAACACTCAGAGATACTTTCTTTAACCTCCCTCCCTCCCCCAAAGAAAGCAAAAAAAAAAAAATCTTGGCTGAATGAACAGAAGCAGGAGTAACTTTAATATAATTTGTTTGGGACTGCCAAGAGTTTCTTAGCAGGGCTTTGAGCCAAGCTGATGGGTTGTGTATAAATAGAAGGAAAGAAAAGAAAAAAAAATACCTCAATGAAAGTTATTCAGTTGTTTTAATGAGTTTTAAATCCACCGGATTAAGAGAAAATTCATCTGACTTAATTGAGTGACACTAATTGGTGAGGAGAAGGAAATCAATAGGCTGTGCTGTGTAGTTATCGAAAGTTCATATTTTCTTCTAATTTACTTCTGACAGTTTAACCTTCCTCCTTTGTGCTCTGTGAGCAGATTCTAAAAATAGTACTGTAGTTATTGAGATACACCAGAGCAGATCAGGAAACACTGTGTATTTAGTTTGTTTTTATGTTTTAAATCAGAGGTTAAGTTTTTGCATTTTTAATTGCTTCCTTGAACATAAAAATAGTCATCATGTGCTAAATCATCATGTTTATTGATAAAGTTTATGAGAGGATGAGGTGGTTTGCAGAAGTAAGAAAGGGGAGAAAGGAGGTTTGTGGGAAGGACAAGACTGGTGTGGAACAAACAGGAGGGAAATTCAATTGGCCTTTGGTACCTGGGTACTCTGTACCTACTGACTCAATTAATGACAGAAAACATTAATAAATGTATTTATGGTAAACATTTTTCAGATTCTTGTCATTCCCCTTAAAACACAGCAGAAAAACATTTGTACTTAATTTTTTCTTTTGTCTTTTTAAATTTTTATTATATTTATTTATTCATTTACTTATTTACAGTGAGTGTGCATGTGTGCATGTGTGCATGTACTAGTGAAGGTTAGATAAAAGACAAACTGTGGGGTCAGTTCCCTCTTTTCACCATCTGGAACTCAGGTCATCAGACTTGGTGACAAGTGCCTTTACCCATCAAGCATCTTGCCAGCCCTACCATGTATATTGTGTTAGGTAATGTATGTAGTCTAGAGATGAAAGTACACAAAAAGATTTGCAATTACAACTCCATTTTGTACAGGATCATCCATGACTTTTGCTATCTCTAAGAGTGTTAAACTTTGTCCCTCGTGAGATACTCAAGGACAGCTATATCAAGTTTTATCAGGCTTGAGAAGATTGTCCCAGGCAAGTCCTGTGGTCTAGAATACCAGCAAGTGATGACACATGAAGATGATATATTAGATTATATGGAATCAAGATCCCAAAGAGAAGGGCTGACTAGTGCACAGGAGATGGTCTTTCTGTAGCTCAGGAACTCCAGCCTGATATGTGTCTCCTCACTGTGCAGAGCATAGAAGCAATAAGAATCTTCTAGATCAGTAAAGACCATGTAAATATAGGATAGTAGGTATCTCAGGAATAATTTATGAAGACAGATGACCTCCACATGACTCTAGAGAGAAGGCCATCCCCCACCCAACTATAGAATGGAGACTGAGACAGAAATTATGTTTATTAAAACTTGGATTATTGTGCACACCTGAGTCAGTGGACAGAGATGAATGTTCACTCTAACCACATTTCCTGGGGCCAAACATCTTAGATCATTATGTGCTCATGAGGAGACATAGTTTTATTTGATTGCATTTGTTCATTTACTATAATTTGATAATATTTCCTATGAGCACACATTTAAATAATTATTCAACTAAAATGATGTTCTCAGAGTTAGCCTGGCAAAGGGGGTTTGAAATCAGAAGACTCTAGTCATGTCTGATACTTCAGCACGTGGTTTTAGATTTGAATCTTATTATGACTTAGCACAAATCAGAGTAGACTTGTTATTTAAATGTGGGTGGGGTTATATGCAGTAAATATTTTTAAAAATCATGAACATAGTACAAAGTGCTAATGACTTCTGTCACAGACATCTGGTCTCAGATTTTAGAAGGGGTCCTTAGAGTTTCCCTGGAATCTTTGCTTAGAAGGATATGAGATTTTAGTGATTGTTCTAAGTTTGGAGGTAGCTTGAAGGTGTGAGTTGGAGGCATGACTCTCAGATTGTCTCTGCCCTTAGGACCAAACATTCGAGTTTGGAAGGCAAAACTTCATGTCCTGTGAACATGGACCTCCTTACTAGGTTATCACTCTGTTAGTTGGACATGAGGCCTCAAGGACACCCTGGCTGTATTTGGGCTCCGACATTGGTGTCTTAATTATTGTTTCTGTATAGTTGCACTTTGATTAGAATATGAGAATCTATTCCACTGACACAGATCACATGGCTGGGCAGAATAAACTAATTCCTGGTTTGTTTCCTATTAACAAACCATGGCATTTTCAGAGTCATGATTGGTGCTGATATTGTTTGTGAATGAGCATGGCTGGAAAACTGATAGCTATTTAGGCTTGGGCTACTTGGAATCCTGTCTTTTCTTCTGCTAAACCACCTCTACAGGAGGCTGATGCGATAGCTGTTTCTGTTAAGTAGCTTGTGGTGATGCTGAGGGGTTGGAAGATGACCACATCTCATGAATATGTTTCTTGCTTGTATAGATTGCAGTCTTTTTCATTTAGTCTATGTACAGTGACAAGGTTTTTATCCTCTTTCCAGGCAGGATGCTTGGCAGGAGGGTTGTGGCACAAACCTTAATTTGCACAGAAGGTCAATTTTCTGACATGACTTTGTGAAAAATCAGTGTATCATATCGTGACATTCTGAGCTCCACGAAGTACATTTTTATGGCAGGTATGAACCTTTCTGGCATTTCACCTTTGCTGGGGAAAGTGGTGGGAGTCCTGTTAGTCACCAGCACAAATGCTCAACATCATAATTCTCTATTAACACTTGTTATAACACTGAATTCTCTATTAACACTCAATCCTTGATCAAGGATTTGAAATGACTTAGGGAACTGACCCGTAAAGCAGCCATTAGCTTCTGCTTTGGCCTTGAACTGTGTGTTACAAAAAGCCAGGGCTGACTCAGTTGGAAAAGTGTTGCTGCTCAACCACGAGGACCTGGATTCAAATCCTGTCATACACACAAAAGCTGGGTGCAGTGGTGGATAACTATAATCCTAGCACTGAGCAAACGGTGGATCCCTAGAGCTAGCTAGTCTAGCTGAATTGGTGAGTTGCAGGCTCAGTGAGAGGTCTTGTGTCAGAAAGACTAAGTGAAGAATTTCTGAGGGAGACACTAGACTTTGGGTTCCTTTTTTTCACATGCATACACATCTGTACACACCTGCACACACATGAACAAAACAACTCAAACCAATCACTCTTGCTTCAGAACGTTAGTTGAGAATTATGAAATTGAGCCTTTAAAGGGACATTTCTTCTTTCCTTGTTTTTATTAAAAATACATTAAAACAGATGAGTATTCCTAATTTTTCAATTATATCTCTGTAGCTAACACAAGATGATCTAATACCACTTTAAACTTCAAATTTCGAAGAGTGGAAACTGGCCCATGAAAGTGGAGCCCACATTCTAAAACAACAAACCAGACAACCTGTTTTAAATATTTGAAATAGAGAGTGGCTGAGGGAAAGGAAGAGCTGAGTTGAGAGAG
Organism: Rattus norvegicus; assembly: GCF_021556685.1. Classification (NCBI taxonomy): domain Eukaryota; kingdom Metazoa; phylum Chordata; class Mammalia; order Rodentia; family Muridae; genus Rattus; species Rattus norvegicus. The sequence continues at coordinate 128,137,410 of NC_141542.1, read as the reverse complement.
GACCAAACCATGTTTCAGTGAGGAGTTGCCATTGCAACCTCAATAGATTTCCAAAGTCAGGAATTATTAACTATATAGTTTAGACACTGTTATACAAGGAAGGGGTTTTTCTTTTATTGAAAAGAGATTTTTTTCTCATATAATATGTCCTGATTACAATTTCTCCTTCCTCTACTCCTCTTAGTTCTTCATTTTCCCTCCTATCTTTTTTCTCCAACATAATATTTTTATTAATTATTTGGGAATTTTGTGCAATGTATCCTATCAAACTTACTTTCCTTTCCTTCCAGGTCCAGCTTCCCTCCCTTATACTCCCCCCAAACAAAACAAAACAAATAAAACAAAACAATACAAAACAAAAACAAACCCCTCATCAAGTCTAATTTGTGTTGCCTAGATATTCACTGGAGCAACCCCTTAAAGACAACTGAGTCCTTCCCCACCAGCATGCCAGAAACCATCAACTCTGAAGAGCTACACTTCAGCATCTTTGTCACAGTTTTTTTTAAAGGACTCTTGTCAGTTGCTTCCTGTCTGGAGTGTTTCTCTTTTGGAGGGTTGGGGTTGTGGAGGTTGTCACAGAAGTTTTCAATGTCTCTCATTCTCAGTAATGAATCTGCAGTCATTCATACCACTGCAAAAAAGCTTTCTTGCCCATAGCAGACAGTGGCAAATATGGATTAGGGACTGCCACATGATTTTGGGTGGCAGCATAGATTGTGGACTTCGACATGGTTTCCAGTGGCAGCATGGATCATGGACATCTTGTCTCTGGTGGCAGCAAAGACCTTGGATAGCAACATAGGACTCCAGTAGCAGCACAGATCACAGACATCAACATGATTTTAATTGGCAACATAGACCACTAACATCAACATGGCCCATAGCAGCAGCTTGGATCTCAGACATGGCTTTTGGCAAAGTATGGACCACGGAAATCTTTTGAAGAGACTTAATGAACTATTCTTAATCTCAGATACTTCATTGTTCTTTAGAGTCAGTGTTGTTGGGCAGCATGTGTGTGTGGGGAACAGGACCCATATAAGCTCCAGGCTGGTGTATACTACCCTGCATCGAGCACCTTCCTGTACCAAAGATGCCAGCACACACAGACAAAGGATCCGTGTAGGTACCCTCTCCATAGTCAGTAAAATGTGTGAGTGTCTTTAGTAATAGTCTTTGCAGTCTGTTTGTGGAGAGCACCCTATAATCTTGACAACAGCTTGCATTGTTTAAGGGTTCCCATTGAACTCCTTTGGTAAACAACTTAATTATATGTAATCCAATCTTGGTACTAGAAGCTTTATTTGATGACAAAAGATGTCCAGTTAGGGTTCTGTCTTCCCCATTATTTTGTAATTTCATTTAGATCACCTTCATATATGCATATATTTTAGGAAGATTCTCCTATATCAGATTTCCATATAACCCTTCAAATGGCTCTTAATTTAGCCATCTTTCCCTATATTCTTTCCCTCATTCCCATTGTTGCTTTTCTCTCTCACTTGATCTTCCCACTTTAGTTTCTCCATCCATCCATAAGTATCTGTTATATTTCCCTTTCTTAGGGAGATTTATCTGCCCCTGCTAGTACCTTATTCTATTCCTAATGTTTGTAGTTCTATACATTGTAATTTGGTTATCACTGACTTAACAGATAATATCCCATATTAGCAAATGCATACCATATTTGTTTTTATGGTGCTAGGTTACCTCCCTCAGGATGATTCTTTCTAGTTATGTTCCTTTACCTGTAAATTTCATGATTTCATTTATTTAAACAGCTAACTAATACCACATTTTTTAAAAATCTGTTTATCTATTGAGGGACATTTAGGTTGCTTCCAGATTCTAGCTATTTTGGACATGCAATGAACATGGTTGAGCAAGTGTCTCTGTGGTAGGATGAAACATCCTTTGGATAAATGCCCAAGAATAGAGCTGGATCTTGGGGTAAAACAATTCACATCTTCCTGAGGAACCACCACACTGATTTCCATAGTGGCAGTGCACATTTTTACTTCCACCAGCAGGGGATAAGTATTCCCCTTATTATATATATATCCTTGCCAGCATGAACTGTTACTTTTTTTTTTTTAATCATCTTAGCCTTTCTGATGTGTGTTGTAAGATGATATCTCAAAGTAACTTTGATTTGGATTTCTTTGATGACTAAGAATCTGTTTTCTTTTTTTCCAGAGCTGGGGACTGAACCCAGGGCCTTGCACATGCTAGGCAAGTGCTCTACCACTGAGCTAAATCCCCACCCCCGATGACTAAGAATCTTGAGCATTTAAATGTTTATCAGACATTCGAGTTTCCTCTTTTGAGAATTCTGTTTAGTTCTGTACCCCAGTTTTAAAATTGGGTTATTTGTTTTCTTTTCCTTTCTTTTTATTATTATAAACAGATTATATGGTATTTTGAAGATTATTTCTTTTTTTATTGGATATTTTTTATTTACATTTCAAATGTTATTCCCTTTTCTGGATTCCCAAACCACTTCCCCTTCTGGCCCCCTCACATTCCTCTACACTGGGGGTGGGTGGTCCAGCCTTGGCAGGACCAAGGGCTTCTCCTCCCATTGATGCCCAACAAGGCCATCCTTTGATACATATGCAGGTGAAGCTATGGGTCTGTCCATGGGTGCTTTTTGGGTAGTGGTTTACACCCTGGGAGCTCTGGTTTGTCGGTATTATTGTTCTTATGGGGTTGCAAGCCCCTTCAGCTCCTTTAATCCTTTCTCTAACTCCTCCAATGGGGATCCCATTCTCAATTCAATGGTTTGCTGTTATCATTTGTCTCTGTATTTGTCATGCCCTGGCTGAACCTCTCAGGAGACAGCTATATCAGGCTCCTGTCAGCATGCACTTCTTGGCATCAGCAATATTATCTATTTTTGGTGGCTATATATAAATATATGGGCTATATCCCCAGGTGAGACAGGCTCTGAATGGCCATTCCTTCAGTCTCTGCTCCAAACTTTGTCTCCATATCTCCTCCTATGAATATTTTTGTTCCCCCCTTTTAAGAAGGACTGAAGAAGCCACACTTTGGTCATCCTTCTTCTTGTGATCTATGGATTGTATCTTGGGTAATTTGAACTTTTGGGCTAATATCCACTTATTAGTGAGTGCATACCATGTGTGTTTTGCTGTGATTGGGTGATATTTTCTAGTTTCATCCATTTGCCTATGAATTTCATAAAGTCATTGTTTTTGATAGCTGAGTAGTACACCACTGTGTAGATGTACCACATTTTCTATATCCATTCCTCTGTTGAAGGACATCTGGGTTCTTTCTAGCTTCTGGCTATTATAAATAAGGCTTCTACGAACATAGTGGAGCATGTGTCTTTGTTATATGTTGGAGCATCTTTTGGGTATATGCCCAAGAGAGGTATAGCTGGGTTCTCAGGTAGTGCAATGTCCAATTTTCTGAGGAACCTCCGACTGATTTCCAGAGTTGTTGTACTAGTTTGCAATCCCAACAACAATGGAGTAGTGTTCCCCTTTCTCTACATCCTAGCCAGCATCTGCTGTCACCTAAGGTTTTTTTTTTTTTTTTTCTTATCTTAGCCATTCTCACTGGTGTGAGGTGAAATCTCAGGGTTGTTTTGATTTGCATTTCCCTGATGGTAGTGATGTTGAACATTTCTTTAGGTATTTCTCAGCCATTCGATACTCCTCAGCTGAGAATTCTTTGTTTAGCTCTGAAACCCATTTTTAATAGGATTATTTGGCTCTTTGGAGTCTAACTTCTTGAGTTTTTTTGTATACTTTGGATATTAGCCCTCTATTAGATGTAGAATTGGTAAAGATCTTTTTGCAATCTGTTGGTTGCCATTTTGTCCTAATGACAGTGTCCTTTGCCTTATAGAAGCTTTGCAGTATTATGAGATCCTATTTGTTGTTTCTTGATCTTAGAGCATAAACCATTGGTATTTTGTTCAAGAAATTCAACAGCACCATTTGTTGAAAATGCTACTTTGTTCCATTGGATAGTTTTATCTTCTTTGTCAAAGATCAAATGACTGTAGGTGTGTGGGTTCATTTCTGGGTCTTCATTTCTCTTCCATTGGTTTACCTGCCTGTCTCTGTACCAGTAGTATTCAGTTTTCTTTAAAATCACTATTGTTCTATAATACTGATTGAGATTAGGGATGGTGATTTCCCCAGAAGTTCTTTTATTGTTAAGTATAGTTTTCACTATCCTGGGTCTTTTGTTATTCCAAATGAATTTGCAAATTGCTCTTTCTTTTGTTTTTTCCTTTATTTACTTTACATCCTGATCACAGCCCCCACATCTCCTATCCATCTGACTCTCACACCTCCTCGAACTTCCCTCTTCCCCTTTTCCCCAGAGAAGGGGAAGCCCCACCCCATAGATACCACCCTCACCCCCAGGTCTTTTTCTTTTTTTTCTTTTTTTTTATTATTAACTTGAATATTTCTTATATACATTTCGAGTGTTATTCCCTTTCCCGGTTTCCGGGCAAACATCCACCTTCCCCCGCCCCTTCCTTATGGGTGTTCCCCTCTTAACCCTCCCCCCATTGCCACCCTCCCCCCAACAGTCTAGTTCACTGGGGGTTCAGTCTTAGCAGGACCCAGGGCTTCCCCTTCCACTGGTGCTCTTACTAGGATATTCATTGCTACCTATGAGGTCAGGGTCCAGGGACAGTCCATGTATAGTCTTTAGGTAGTGGCTTAGTCCCGGGAAGCTCTGGTTGCTTGGCATTGTTGTACATATGGGGTCTCGAGCCCCTTCAAGCTCTTCCAGTTCTTTCTCTGATTCCTTCAACGGGGGTCCTATTCTCAGTTCAGTGGTTTGCTGCTGGCATTTGCCTCTGTATTTGCTGTATTCTGGCTGTGTCTCTCAGGAGCGATCTACATCGGGCTCCTGTCGGTCTGCACTTCTTTGCTTCATCCATCTTGTCTAATTGGGTGGCTGTATATGTTTGGGCCACATGTGGGGCAGGCTCTGAATGGGTGTTCTTCCAGTCTCTGTTTTAATCTTTGCCTCTCTCTTCCCTGCCAAGGGTATTCTTGTTCCCCATTTAAAGAAGGAGTGAAGCATTTACAGTTTGATCATCCGTCTTGAGTTTCATTTGTTCTAGGCATCTAGGGTAATTCAAGCATTTGGGCTAATAGCCACTTATCAATGAGTGCATACCATGTATGTCTTTCTGTGATTGGGTTAGCTCACTCAGGATGATATTTTCCAGTTCCAACCATTTGCCTACGAATTTCATAAAGTCATTGTTTTTGATAGCTGAGTAATATTCCATTGTGTAGATGTACCACATTTTCTGTATCCATTCCTCTGTTGAAGGGCATCTGGGTTCTTTCCAGCTTCTGGCTATTATAAATAAGGCTGAGATGAACATAGTGGAGCAGGTGTCTTTTTTATATGTTGGGGCATCTTTTGGGTATATGCCCAAGAGAGGAATAGCTGGATCCTCAGGCAGTTCAATGTCCAATTTTCTGAGGAACCTCGAGACTGATTTCCAGAATGGTTGTACCAGTCTGCAACCCCACCAACAATGGAGGAGTGTTCCTCTTTCTCTGCATCCTCGCCAGCATTTGCTGTCACCTGAGTTTTTGGTCTTAGCCATTCTTACTGGTGTGAGGTGAAATCTCAGGGTTGTTTTGATTTGCATTTCCCTTATGACTAAAGATGTTGAACATTTCTCTAGGTGTTTCTCAGCCATTCGGCATTCCTCAGCTGTGAATTCTTTGTTTAGCTCTGAACCCCATTTTTTAATAGGGTTATTTGTCTCCCTGCGGTCTAACTTCTTGAGTTCTTTGTATATTTTGGATATAAGGCCTCTATCTGTTGTAGGATTGGTAAAGATCTTTTCCCAATCTGTTGGTTGCCGTTTTGTCCTAACCACAGTGTCCTTGGCCTTACAGAAGCTTTGCAGTTTTATGAGATCCCATTTGTCGATTCTTGATCTTAGAGCATAAGCCATTGGTGTTTTGTTCAGGAATTTTTTTCCAGTGCCCATGTGTTCCAGATGCTTCCCTAGTTTTTCTTCTATTAGTTTGAGTGTGTCTGCTTTGATGTGGAGGTCCTTGATCCACTTGGACTTAAGCTTTGTACAGGGTGATAAGCATGGATCGATCTGCATTCTTCTACATGTTGACCTCCAGTTGAACCAGCACCATTTGCTGAAAATGCTATCTTTTTTCCATTGGATGGTTTTGGCTCCTTTGTCAAAAATCAAGTGACCATAGGTGTGTGGGTTCATTTCTGGGTCTTTAATTCTATTCCATTGGTCTATCTGTCTGTGTCTGTACCAATACCATGCAGTTTTTATCACTATTGCTCTGTAATACTGCTTGAGTTCAGGGATAGTGATTCCCCCTGAAGTCCTTTTATTGTTGAGGATAGTTTTAGCTATCCTGGGTTTTTTGTTATTCCAGATGAATTTGCAAATTGTTCTGTCTAACTTTTTGAAGAATTGGATTGGTATTTTGATGGGGATTGCATTGAATCTGTAGATCGCTTTTGGTAAAATGGCCAGTTTTACTATATTAATCCTGCCAATCCATGAGCATGGGAGATCTTTCCATCTTCTGAGGTCTTCTTCAATTTCTTTCTTCAGAGGGTTGAAGTTCTTATTGTACAAATCTTTTACTTGCTTGGTTAAAGTCATACCGAGGTACTTTATATTCTTTGGGTCTATTATGAAGGCTCTCATTTCCCTAATTTCTTTCTCGGCTTGTTTCTCTTTTGTGTAGAGGAAGGCTACTGATTTATTTGAGTTAATTTTATACCCAGCCACTTTGCTGAAGTTGTTTATCAGCTTTAGTAGTTCTCTGGTGGAACTTTTGGGATCACTTAAATATACTATCATATCATCTGCAAATAGTGATATTTTGACTTCTTCTTTTCCGATCTGTATCCCCTTGACCTCCTTTTGTTGTCTGATTGCTCTGGCAGGAACTTCAAGAACTATATTGAATAAGTAGGGAGAGAGTGGGCAGCCTTGTCTAGTCCCTGATTTTAGTGGGATTGCTTCAAGTTTCTCTCCATTTAGTTTAATGTTAGCAACTGGTTTGCTTTATATGGTTTTTACTATGTTTAGGTATGGGCCTTGAATTCCTATACTTTCCAGGACTTTTATCATGAAGGGGTGTTGAATTTTGTCAAATGCTTTCTCAGCATCTAATGAAATGATCATGTGGTTTTGTTCTTTCAGTTTGTTTATATAATGGATCACGTTGATGGTTTTCCATATATTAAACCATCCCTGCATGCCTGGGATGAAGCCTACTTGATCATGGTGGATGATTGTTTTGATGTGCTCTTGGATTCGGTTTGCCAGAATTTTATTGAGTATTTTTGCGTCGATATTCAGAAGGGAAATTGGTCTGAAGTTCTCTTTCTTTGTTGGGTGTTTGTGTGGTTTAGGTTTAAGAGTAATTGTGGCTTCATAGAAGGAATTCTGTAGTGCTCCATCTGTTTCAATTTTCTGGAATAGTTTGGATAATATTGGTATGAGGTCTTCTATGAAGGTCTGATAGAATTCTGTACTAAACCCTTCTGGACGTGGGCTCTTTTTGGTTGTGAGACCTTTAATGACTGCTTCTATTTCCTTAGGAGTTATGGGGTTGTTTAACGGGTTTATCTGTTCCTGATTTAACTTTGGTACCCCGTATCTGTCTAGGAAATTGTACATTTCCTGCAGATTTTCAAGTTTTGTTGAATATAGGCTTTTATAGTGAGATCTGATGATTTTTTGAATTTCCTCTGAATCTGTAGTTATGTCTCCCTTTTCTTTTCTGATTTTGTTAATTTGGACACACTCTCTGTGTCCTCTCGTTTGTCTGGCTAAGGGTTCATCTATCCTGTTGATTTTCTCAAAGAACCAACTTTTGGTTCTGTTGATTCTTTCTATGGTCCTTTTTGTTTCTACTTGGTTGATTTCAGCTCTGAGTTTGATTATTTCCTGCCTTCTACTCCTCCTGGGTGTATTTGCTTCTTTTTGTTCTAGAGCTTTTAGGTGTGCTGTCAAGCTGCTGACATATGCTCTTTCTTGTTTCTTTCTGCCGGCACTCAGCGCTACGAGTTTTCCTCTTAGCACAGCTTTCATTGTGTCCCATAAGTTTGGGTATGTTGTACCTTCATTTTCATTAAATTCTAAAAAGTTTTTAATTTCTTTCTTTATTTCTTCCTTGACCAGGTTATCATTGAGTAGAGCATTGTTCAATTTCCACGTATATGTGGGCATTCTTCCCTTATTGTTATTGAAGACCAGTTTTAGGCCGTGGTGGTCTGATAGCACGCATGGGATTATTTCTATCTTTCTGTACCTGTCGAGGCCCGTTTTTTGACCAATTATATGGTCAATTTTGGAGAAAGTACCATGAGGAGCTGAGAAGAAGGTATATCTTTTGCTTTAGGATAGAATGTTCTATAAATATCTGTTAAGTCCATTTGGCTCATGACTTCTCTGAGTCTGTCTACGTCTCTGTTTAATTTCTGTTTCCATGATCTGTCCATTGATTAGAGTGGGGTGTTGAAATCTCCTACTATTATTGTGTGAGGTACAATGTGTGTTTTGAGCTTTAGTAAGGTTTCTTTTACATATGTAGGTGCCCTTGTATTTGGGGCATAGATATTTAGGATTGAGAGTTCATCTTGGTGGATTTTTCCTTTGATGAATATGAAGTGGCCTTCCTTATCTTTTTTGATGACTTTTAGTTGAAAATTGATTTTATTTGATATTAGAATGGCTACTCCAGCTTGCTTCTCCTGACCATTTGCTTGGAAAGTTGTTTTCCAGCCTTTCACTCTGAGGTAGTGTCTGTCTTTGTCTCTGAGGTGTGTTTCCTGTAGGCAGCAGAATGCAGGGTCCTCATTGCGTATCCAGTTTGTTAATCTATGTCTTTTTATTGGGGAGTTGAGGCCATTGATGTTGAGAGATCTTAAGGAATAGTGATTATTGCTTCCTGTTATATTCATATTTGGATGTGAGGTTATGTTTTTGTGCTTTTCTTCTCATTGTTTTTTTGCCAAGACGATTAGTTTCTTGCTTCTTCTGGGGTATAGCTTGCCTCCTTATGTTGGGCTTTACCATTTATTATCCTTTGTAGTGCTGTATTTGTAGAAAGATATTGTGTAAATTTGGTTTTGTCATGAAATATCTTGGTTTCTCCATCTACGTTAATTGAGAATTTTGCAGGATACAGTAACCTGGGCTGGCATTTGTGTTCTCTTAGGGTCTGTATGACATCAGTCCAGGATCTTCTGGCCTTCATAGTTTCTGGCGAGAAGTCTGGTGTGATTCTGATAGGTCTGCCTTTATATGTTACTTGACCTTTTTCCCTTTCTTTATTTTGTGTGTTTGGTGTTTTGACTATTATGTGACGTGTTATGTGAGGTGTTTCTTTTCTGGTCCAATCTATTTGGAGTTCTGTAGGCTTCTTGTATGCCTATGGGTATCTTTTTTTTTAGGTTAGGGAAGTTTTCTTCTATGATTTTGTTGAAGATATTTACTGGTCCTTTGAGCTGGGAGTCTTCACTCTCTTCTATACCTATTATCCTTAGGTTTGATCTTCGCATTGAGTCCTGGATTTCCCTTATGTTTTGGACCAGTAGGTTTTTCTGCTTTACATTATCTTTGACAGTTGAGTAAATGATTTCTATGGAATCTTCTGCTCCTGAGATTCTCTCTTCCATCTCTTGTATTCTGTTGGTGAAGATCGTATCTACAGCTCCTTGTCTCTTCTTTTGGTTTTCTATATCCAGGGTTGTTTCCATGTGTTCTTTCTTGATTGCTTCTATTTCCATTTTTAATTCCTTCAACTGTTTGATTGTGTTTTCCTGGAATTCTGTCAGGGATTTTTGTGTCTCCTCTCTATGGGCTTCTACTTGTTTATTTATGATTTCCTGGAATTCTTTCATGGATTTTTGCGATTCCTCTCTGTAGGCTTCTACTTGTTCTCTAAGAGAGTTCTTCACGTCTTTCTTGAAGTCCTCCAGCATCATGATCAAATATTATTTTGAAACTAGATCCTGCTTTTCTGGTGTGTTTGGATATTCCATGTTTGTTTTGGTGGGAGAATTGGCCTCCGATGGTGCCATGTAGTCTTGGTTTCTGTTGCTTGGGTTCCTGCGCTTGCCTCTCGCCATCAGATTATCTCTAGTGTTACTTTGTTCTGCTATTTCTGACAGTGGCTAGACTGTCCTATAAGCCTGTGTGTCAGGAGTGCTGTAGACCTGTTTTCCTGTTTTCTTTCAGCCAGTTATGGGGACAGAGTGTTCTGTTTCGGGCGTGTAGTTTTTCCTATACAGGTCTTCAGCTGTTCCTGTGGTCCTGTGTCTTGTGTTCACCAGGCAGGTCACTTGCAGCAGAAAAGTTGGTCTTACCTGTGGTCCCGAGGCTCAAGTTTGCTTGCGGGGTGCTGCCCACGAGTTTTCTGGGGCAGCAGCAACCAGGAAGATCTCGCCGCCCTTTCCGGGAGCTTCTGTGCACTAGGGTTCCAGCTGGCATTTGGTGTTTTCCTCTGGCGTCCGAGATGTGTGTGCAAAGTGCAGTCTCTTCTGGTTTCCCAGGTGTGTCTGCCTCTCTGAAAGTTTAGCTCTCCCTCCCATGGGATTTGGGTGCAGAGACCTGTTTATCAGGTCTGTTCAGTCAGGTTCCGGCTGTGTCTCAGGCGCAGGGGTCCTGCCGCTCCTGGGCCCTCCCCCACGGGAACCCATAGGCCTTATACATTTTCCTCTTGGGCCAGGGATGTGGGCAGGGGTGGGCAGTGTTGGTGGTGTCTTCCGCTCTGCAGCCTCAGGAGTGCCCACCTGACCAGGCGGTGAGGTCTCTCTCCCACGTGGTCTGGGAGCAGAGAGCTGCTGCGGGCCGGGAACCGCGGGTGTGGGACTTCCGGTAAACACAGGGAGTGCCCGGTCCTAGAGGAATTCTGCCTCTGTGTGTCCTGAGTTCACCAGGCAGGTCACTTGCAGCAGAAAAGTTGGTCTTACCTGTGGTCCCAAGGCTCAAGTTTGCTCTCGGGGTGCTGCCCATGATATCTGCGGCGGCAGCAACCAGGAAGATCTGCACCGCTGTTTCCGGGAGCTTCAGTGCACCAGTGTTCCAGATGGTGTTTGGTGTTTTCCTCTGGAATCAGTAATGTGTGCAGAGTGCAGTCTCTTCTGGTTTCCCAGGCGTGTCTGCCTCTCTGAAGGTTTAGCTCTCCCTCCCACGGGATTTGGGTGCAGAGAACTGTTTATCTGGTCTGTTCCTTCAGGTTCCGGCGGTGTCTGCAATCTCTAAGGCGTCTTTTTTTATGCCAATGCCATGTGTTTTTTCTTACTACAGCTCTGTAGTACAACTTGAAATTAGGGATGGTGAAACTTTTAGCAGTTCTTTTACTATTCAAGATTTAAGATTGTGTTAGCTATTTTATTCTCTGTGTGTGTGTGTTTGTGTGTGTGTGATGTTTCCATATGAAGCTGAGAATTGTCCTTTCAAGAACCATGAAGAATTATGTTGGAATTTTGATGGGGATCATACTGAATCAGTCAATTTCTTTTGGTAGGATGGTCATTTCTGTTACATTAATCCAACCAGTCCATGAACATGGAAGATCTTGCCATTTTCTGACATCTACTTCAATTTCTCTCTTCAGTATATTGAAGTTTTTAATCATACAACTGTTTTACTTGTTAAGAATTACCCTTAGATATTTAATATTATTTGAGGCTGTCATGAAAGACTTTGCTTACCTGATTTCTTTCTCAGTCTGTTTCTCTTCATTTGTTTATATGAGGAACACTGGTTTTTGTGAATTAATCTTGTACCCTTCTACTTTTCTTTTCTGAAAGTGTTTATCACTTGTAGGAGTTTCCAGATGGAATTTTTAGGGACATATATATATATATAATATTGTATCATATGCAAATAAAAATATTTTGACTTCTTTCCGTCATATTTTTATCTCCTTGCTCTCCTTCAGTTTTTGCTCTATTGCTCTAGACTTTAAGCACTGTGTTGAATAAGTATGGAGAGAGTATAAAACCTTGTCTTGTTCATGATTTTAGTGTAATTGCTTTGAGTTTCTCTTCATGTAGGTTTATGTTGGTTATGAACTTGTTGTCTTTATTATGTTGTGATATATTCTTTGTATCCCTAATCTCTCCAGGACTTCATCACAAAGGGCTGCTGGATTTTTGTCAAATGTTGATATGATCATGTAGTTTTGTATTTCACCTTGCTTCTATGGTGAATTGTACTTATCGATTTTTGTATGTTGAACCATTTTTACCTCTCTGGGATAAAATGATGAATGGTGGAAAGAAGTTTGGAGGGAAAGATTCACTGTTTGATTCACTGGACATGGGGGCATGGAAGGAGGTGAGGTCATAGCTGGTATTTTCCATAGAACTGGGGATGAGGCTGTGGGAATGGATCCAGAGGAGAGAAGGAAGAGGTAAAGATCTGCAGTTAGCCTATCTGCTTCCCTGGCCATAGTTTAAGAATTAATTTTTTCACCCTTCATAGAAACTTGTAGGTCCTGAGACTGTACAAAGCATCTCTGTACCAAACAGTAATTTAGGAATCTCACTTTCTTAGGTTCCTCAGTGGCAGGTAAGACAAAGGTAGGAAGTAGTATAGGACCTTTGTTTGCTTTTTTTCACCCAGAAGGGGCAGGTGATAGCATCTACTTAGATCAGCATTTCTCAACCTGTGGGTCACAACCCCTTGGAGGCTCCATATCAGATAGCCTGGATATCAGATATTTACATTTTATGACTCATAACAGTAGCAAAATTATTGTTATGTAATAGCAACAAAATAATTTTATAGCTGGGGGGGTCACTATAAAGGAAGCATATTAAAGTGTTGCCGCATTAGCAAATTTGAGAGCCACTGACTTAGATTTCATTGGTAGAATCAGCCACCTGGCCTTACTTAACTTCAAAGAGGGTAGAAAGAGGAATCTCCTCCTCAGAGTGAGAGAGTGAGCCCTGATATTTGAGATCAGAAGTATGTCCATAAAGCACACTCTGAATGGGAATAGGACTAAAGTTTTTGCCATAAAGGAACAACAATGTCTGCCCTATTCCTTTAGTTTTCTTTTCATCTCAGAACACATTTAGCATCATTGGATGTCCAGTCTACATCTCTTCCTGATTGTTTACCATTAGGCTCATTTTTGAGAGTTTGGTTAGTTCTAGGGGATGGGTTGGGGGCAAGAGCAGTTCCTTCCTTTCTTTATTTGTCTCCTGCCCGGTATGGTCATTTATTATTTCTAAGACTTCTTAAAGTACTCATATTGCCAAGACCATGTGGATATGGAAGTAGGAATTTGAAAAGTCACCACAGATCCCTCTGGCTCATTTAGGAGCCATCTGGAGGAGGCCTTAGGGCCAAGGAAGACATGCTGTTTCACCAGTCTCTGGGAGCCATCCCTGGGGAGCAAATACTTACATATTTAGGCTATAAATCACTTTGCTCACTGATGCTAAATTAACTTTTAAACCTTCTAAACTCCTTAGCCAGATGATGTCAGGATCCTGGGTTGTGGTATGCAGAGCCTTGAATTTGGTATTGATTACATATAAATTGTATTTTTTTTTCTTTGTGCGATTTAAGGCATACATCAGTACAAATGCAGCACTGGTTCCCAAAGGCTGACTGTAACTCAGAATGGCCTGGTGTATGGGTATAGAACAACTTTCTAGATCTCATTTCAGACTCTCTTTGATCTTGGTTTAATAACTAGCATTATGAGGGTGCCAAATGCAGTGATTTTGAAGGAAACAAAATGAAAAGTAGTCGTAGGAGTCCTAATAAATTAACAGATAGAATCAAGGCAGCTTGGTGGAATCAGAAGTACTTTGTTCCTAAAATGATTCATAAGGGCTGCCAAAGGACTCTAAGGACTTCTGAGATACAGGTTGAAATCTTTTAGGGGAATGAGACTAAAGGGTTTTTTGAGAAGCTTTTGGTTTGTGGTCCTAAGTGAATAGGTGGTAGAGTTGTGGGGTGTGTCTTTTTCCTTCTTGTTGGTTCTTTGTTTCTGCCTGTCAGCTACACTTGTCTCTCAGTTGTTTTCTCTGCCCTTCTGTCTCTACACTCTATGTCTCTGCCCCTTCCTTTTTCTCTTTCCTAGAACTGATGAAAGCACAGGACACATATTTCTTCCCCCGGTTCTCAGGTGAATCAGTAGAGATTTCAGAATACCAGAATCCCATTTGAAGATGAAAAAGTTGCTTTGCTTGACGATGTCTTTAAAGTTTCAGTGGGATTTTCAGGTTCATTTTGTGATTTTTGAGTTTGGATTTATTAACTTACAGGGTTTAACATTTCCTAACATCTTCCACCCAAGCCATGGCAGGCAAATAAGGGGCTTATTTAATAAAGTTGTGTGATATGTGGTATAGATTGTGCATGTAGGCTTCTGTTTTATTTTTATTGCATTTAACCACGCAAAAACCCACTTGACTCATGATTATTTTGCTCTGGGGATGTGGGGTATTTATTATGTTAGAATGATATGAGATCAGACATGACAGACTCCTTCAGGAATAAGAAGCCTTAATTAGGTTCAAAATTATCCTGGTTTATCCCAGGGCTGGTTTCTACAACATCTGAATTTAGCACATTTAACTGTTTTATTTTTTAAAAACCATTATTTTTAGCTTCAATAGTAATGACAACTATCGTGTGTCTCTTAGGTTTCATTCCTAAATAATACAGCACATTGTTTCTAAGAACAAAGATTTTGGAAAATAGAACCGCATAATGCCCTAGCATAAAACAGCAATAAAATTTAGCCAATTTAACTAATACTAAGATAAAACAAAGATCAAATATTCAACTTAGATTCATATTTGACTTTTTTCATAGTGACAACAATATAAAATTTAAAAATTATTATTCATGTTTATTAGTTCTATAAAATAATGGGCCTCCTTATGACTTTCAATGTGATTTTTCAAGTTTTAAAGTTCAATATACAAGTACTATAACTGTAGTCTGAATATAGTGTTATGTGATATATTTATTCAATATTATTATTGGATTATTATATATTATTAAATAAGCATTTACAAAGTAACTTCCAGAGGTACAAATAAAACATTGTCTATCTTGAAGATCTTACAATTCAGGGTGCCTTTGGAGGTAGGCAGAAAAAAATGATAGAGAAAACCATAGGGTAATATAAATGAATGGTCACTGTTATAAGAAATGGTTTTCATAGTATTCAAAATAGGTATAGCTTTTCTGAAGTCTATAGGTCTACAGCTCTGGAGAGTGATTAGGGCTCCAGCCATAGTTTCAGATATGTCTTAGAAAGGATCTTGAAGAGAACACTTTTTAAAAGAAAAGAGTGGGTGAGAATGTTTTTCCTGTATATATGAATGAATATGTCATTTGTGTCCAGGTGTCCTTGGAGGCCAGAATTGGGCATTGGATTTTCTGGAACTGGAGCTATAAACTGTTGTAAGTTGCCATGTGGGTGCTTGGAACCAAACTCAAGACCTGCGGAAGAGCATCAGGTACTTTTACTTGTTGAGCTAAATCTCCATCCCAGAGAGAACATTTTTGGTTTTTAAAAGAAGTGAATATAAGAAATTGATTAGAGAATATTAGAAGCAAAACCAAAACAAACCATACAAGACCCAGAAAGCCCCGACATACCCTCTCAAACAAGAACTACTTTTCTCATGATAGAGCTGGAGATCATTGAGTTAAATAAAATAAGTCAGGCTCAGTAGGACAAATATTGCCTCTGTCATATGTCTCTCATATGCCTCCCCCTCTAAGGGAGGGGCTGAAGCAAGACCCATTTTAATGCTGAGTAACACCCCGTCCTCTCAGGGTGGCCTTATTTGCTTTCTCTACCAGTCATATATGCTTCATGTAAAACTTAATATCGAAAATTGCACAGTAAAGAGAAAATTGGAAGGAAGCTTGTAAAAGCAAAATGAGAGCAGCAGAAGTGATGAAAATTGATGGACAGAAACCCATCTAGTTCTTTGGTGTTTTTATAGTTCCAACTGTATGGCTTCAGAAGGGAAACTATTTGGGAGAAGGGAAAGGATAGAAAGGATTGGGGAACAAAAACCCACAATGTTAGAAAAAAGAAAAGAAAAACAATTTTTGACTATTTTCTCTCATGTTGGCCTGAACTTGTGTGTGTGTGCGTGTGCGTGTGCGTGTGCGTGTGCGTGTGTGTGTGTGTGTGTGTGTGTGTGCGACATGAAAGCAGGAAGAGGATGGAGAAGAGGGAGAACAGAGAGAGTGAAAGGGTGGGAATATAAGCAAAATATGAAGTCACATACGTGAAAGTGCCATAAACATGTTATTAAAAATCAACAAGAAAATGAAGAAAGCTGTTTTTCTCATCAATTTTTATTATGGTATTTATTAACTAGAGTATTGAGTCATTGTAATTCATAGTCTGCTATGCATGAAAACTCTATAAATTCATCTGCTGCTTTGAACTAAAGAATGTGGAAAAAACAGCCTGTATAGAAACTTAAAATAGAAGACTAAAGATTCACAATAGACTTGATTTGGTTGACATTATGATACAGATGACTATTATTTGGGATATTTTCTTTACTAAAATAATAGCCAACATCCTGTGAATTTGCCTCTTACTAGTTTATGGATTGAACTGCTGGCATGTTTGTATTTTTGAGACCTAGTCTTGCATGATTAGATTCACCACATGAAAAACACAAAGACCAGTTCAACTTAGGAGATAATCAATTTTTCATGCTCATTATCATTTAGATGAGTCTCTTATAAGAAAAGGCTGCAGCATGACCCATATTAATGCCGAGTAACGCCCCTTCCTCTCAGGGTGGCCTTATATGCTTGCTGTAGCAGTTGTATATGCTCCTGTAAAACAGTATCTCAAATTGCAAAGTAGGGAGGAAATCAAAAGGAACCTTTAAAAACAAAATGAGATCCAGAGAAATGATGAAAATTGATGGATAGAAAACTGTTTAATTTCTTCAGTGGTTCTAACTGTATGGCTTCTACTGTCCTGGAGGAAAATTAAGAACATTCAGAGCTTAGTTATTTTATTAAAACTTTTATATCTCAACACTATTTAGAGACATTTTAGTTTCTCCTTCTGAAAAACAGAGAGACATTGATATTTCTGGAAAGTGCAAATGAAAACAGATGCAGCTACAGTGGTTGCAGTAGTTAGGGCTCAAGGCTGAACTCCCAAAAGGCCCAGGACAAGGCTTTATCTGGGTAGTTCAGAGACTCTCCTATTGGAGGGTAGATAGTCCTATTACAAACTGTAATTTTTTTGTGAGTTGATTGGTTAACAAGGTTATAGGACTGTTCTGAGTAACTTCCCCTTTTTTTTGACAGTTGGAAAAGGTGATAATGGACTCAATGTTTAAGGAATAGATTCACAAAGCTTTATATGTTCTACTCTGATTAAAAATAGCTTTGAACTTTGGCTCTTGCTATGAGGCCTACGAGCTTAAATTCATATTGTCTCTTACCGTGAACTCATATTGTACCTCTCCCTGGGGATTACCCAGCAGAACGTGTGCATGTAGTAGTAGCATATGCCCTGATGTCAGATGGATATGCCCCTACAATGAATGATGAAGCAGAAGAAATGACTAGATCTGTACTAGATCTGTGAGGTCTGAACTTGGGGACTAAGAAATACCATCAGCTTTCCCCAATATCAGATCAGATTATTTTTAGCTTAGAAAGTATTCTTTTTACCATAGAAGCCTCTGACAGTGATAAGATGATTTCCAAGTTTGTACACAGCAGAGAAAGAGCTCAGCTAAAGTGCCCAGCTTCTATCTCAGTGCTGCTCATTAGAAAGACAATGCTAACCAGCTGTCCCCTGGTGTTCAGAAAAAGAAAGATCCAATTAACTGGCCAACTTCCACCTGGTTCCAGATTTAGCCAGCTCCTTCGGAGCCTGTCAGAGCAGCCAGTGTGCATGAATTTTCATTATTAAATGTGAGCTAGGGGTGAGGGGAGATGGGCTGGGCCAACATTTTCTGAAATATCTTGGAGAGTGACAAGTAGTGCCCTCTGAGCTTGGTTATCTGGAAAGGCAGCAATCTCACCAGATATCCACTTAAAACTGTTACTTATTGTAAACACTGTGGGTATGTGAAGCCAGAAATATAATAT
Organism: Rattus norvegicus; assembly: GCF_021556685.1. NCBI lineage: Eukaryota > Metazoa > Chordata > Mammalia > Rodentia > Muridae > Rattus > Rattus norvegicus. Next base: position 128,119,271 of record NC_141542.1, on the reverse strand, counting down.
ATTTCTATGAATGTAGGTACAGAACCACTGTGAAATGTGGTGTATTTAGCTGAGCTTTTCTCTTTGGTAAGAGTGAGATTTAGAATGTGAAGCTCCTCTAAACTATCTTGTAAGTAACCATACACCTGTATTGGAATATTTAGATTTCACAGGAACTCATTACTCAAGTTTTCCTTTGTGAATCTGTTAAAAATATCATGATTAACTCAAAATAAAAGGCAATGTCTAGAGCCCTTCAGTTGTCAGTCATTCATCTTTTAAAAGTCAAGCACATAATTGGTTTCTGACCATTGAGGCTCAGGAATAAAGCATCCAGTGATGTAACTCCTGGAAACGCTTCAGGCCTATGAGTTCCTGGAGCAACACCCCATTCTCAATAGAGCCATCAATAAAGCAATCGTTTCTCAGCAGCAAAGACTGAAAAATCTGCTGTATTACACTTTCCAATCTCTTCAAAATCACATTTAAAAAATCCATTTTGTTGCAAGATGACCAATCTCATCTGATTTATAAGCTATGGCCTCAGAGGAAATATGGAAGGCTTGGTGTCGAAACCAGGGAACAAATGTGCCAGCAGGAAGCAGACACTTCCTGCATTTCGAGTTTGCAGCTTCCTGATTTAAAACATGTCAGTTTGCAATTTGTTAAGTTGTGTAGCAAAGAATCTTTTATTTGTCAGTGAATATGATCTCTATTCCATCCCTAGCATCTGTGTGGGGCTTATATCCTTTTGGTCTGCTTAACAAAACCAGAAATCTTGTGTTTTATCTTTTCTAATTGTGAATGAATTTTAAAAAATGGATTTTAAGTGTCAGGTGCCAGTAAAGATATCCCTTCCCTGGTAGGTTTTTATCTGCCATCACTCTCTCTGAGTAATGCTGCAATACATTCAGAAAAGAAAAAAAAAGATTTCTCTGGCAAAAAGGTTATTATATCTCTGTGTATCAGAAAAAGGCATCTCATACAATAAACCCAATGACATTTCTTTAGATCACTTGAGAGTCATGCATCTTAATTTACATATATCTTCTACCTTAGTTATATCCTATCCATGACCAGAAACCACATATCTTATTTAAATTGGATTTCTAGGGCTTTAAAACTGAAAAACTTAATAAGAAAACAATACTTTCTATATTATAATCACAGTATTGATCCTTAAAACTGTTTTAGAAGTTATTTGTCATTGTGAATTGATTGGCTAACATTTTATTTGTTTATATCTGGTCAATAACTTAATTTTTCTTTTATAATTCTCAAGTCCTTCCCTACTTCCATCCATAATACTTTATTTTCCTGATTGTGGATATTATGACTGTCACATGACTTAATGACTTTAATATTGACCCTTTTTTTAGTCCTCTTCTGTGGTTCTGATATCTTCCCTTTTTGCACACATAAAATTATAATTATTGTTAGGGATGCTTGTGAATAACTATAAGCTTAGCACTTGGAAGACGGAGGCAAGAGGGTCAAGAGTTCAAGGTTGAGCTTGAGGTTAGCCTGGACTACTACATGAGAGTCTGTGTCAACCCTGTCTCCCCTTCAGTTTCTGGTTCCTTCCTTCATGTCTCAACTAGTATCTTAAATGAAGATATACTGAATCCTGAAGAATATGTCTAGCTAGAGAGGAGAACACTCAATTAGGAACCATATAGTCTTTTGTATATTGGAACTATGGTCTGAGATGTAGACTGGAGTGAGAAGTATTAGTTACTCAGAAGAGGGAGAAGTGGCAAGTGCTTAAAGTGATCAAAAGTGCACAATTAGATAAGATCCCAAACAAATAGAATTATTTGTTAAAAAAGAATGGTTATAAGAATGCTCAATGAATTCGAAGAAGACACAAATGAAATCCTGAATGAATTCAAAGAAACTACAAATAAAAGATTGAATAATGAAGGACATCCATCAATACAGATATGAAAGAATTATAAAAAGATAAATATTGACTAAGATTGGGGCCTGGAAATATAGCTCAGTAATATATTGCTTGTTTAGTAAATGTAAGGCCTCAGTTTCAATGACTGGCACTAAACACACACACCACACACCACACACACACACACACACACACACACACACACACACACACACACACACAAACACACACACACTTTAGAAATTTTGGAAATGAAAAACCTTAATAAGTCAAAGAAAAAACTTCATTACTAGAATGGATAAAAAAAAAAGACCTAGTAGTATCAGAGCTCAAACACAAGGCAGATGAATTTGAATATTGAGTTGCACTCAGTATAACTTATTAAGAGTCATATGCCCACATCCATAGCCACCATGAGAAAAACTCAATCCGGAAGTTTACAGACATTTAACAGTCACAGGGCTTCCCTACAATTGTGGATCTGCACATTGCTTTCCCCTTCACAGTTCTGACTGCCTCCTGTGAGCCTGCTCCAAACTCAGACACCCAGGTGAGAGGCCCCTGTGTTAAACCCCAACCTTCACACCTGCTAGGACCCCAGCAAGTCCAGGAGCATTGAGCTCTGCTCTGCCCTATCAGAGCTTCATCTTCCTTCAGGTCCACATCTCCACCTGCAATTGAGAATTTAAACCCACACCTCAGCCCACTGGTCTGTGGGGAGGCCTGCAGCTATGTGGGACAACCAGTCCCAGAGGCTTACTGCTTCTACAGAGTTTCAGGCCAGCCACATCAAATACAACCAGATCAATAAGATTAACACAGTAAAGATGGCCATCTTACCAAAAGCAATCTACAGATTAAATGCAATCCCCATAAAAATTCCAGCACATTTTTTTTTAACAGAAAGAGCAATTTTCAACTTCATATGGAGAATAGCTAATACAATACAATACAATACAATAACTTCTGGAGGAATCACCATCCCTGACCTCAAGCTGTTCTACAGAGTAATAGTGATAAAAACTGCATGATATTGGTATAGAAACAGATAGGTTGATCAATGGAATCCAACTTAAGGCCCAGAAATAAATCCATACAGCTATGGACAGTTGAGTTTTGACAAGTAAGCCAAAACCATACAATGGAAAAAATATGTTTAACATATGGTGCTGGACATGCATTCTAACTGAATGTCTGCATGCAGAAGAATGCAAATAGATCCATATTTATTACCCTGCACAAAACTCAAGTCCAAGGACCTCAACATAGAATCAGATAAAGAAGGGAAGTGGGAAATAGCCTTGAACACGTTGGTATAGGAGACAATTTCCTGAACAGAACACCAATGGCTCTGAACAGAACATCAATGGCTCAGGTTCTAAGATGAAAAATAGATAAATGGGACTTCATGAAATTGAAAAGCTTCTGTGAAGCAAAGAATACTGTCAATTTAATTCTTGACAAGTCTGTCTTTCTTGAATGCTTCCATGAATGTTTTCTTCTGCTTTATGGTCTGAAAATATCTATGGACAACCTTGAATGGGTTATTAATAAACTTTAGATCAGTCTTCTTCAGAGTTTGCCATTTGGTTTTCCCTAGCAAGGACTGAAGAGAGGATTGACCACTTCTTGGCTCCCATCACAAAGCCTTTCAGCATGACAGAGTCTTTAGTCAGTTCACCGTAATTGACAAAGCCATCTAGTGTGTCGATGCTTTTTTTCAGGAATATAAAAATCTATGGAATCATTGCGTTTTCATAAGCTTGTCATCCTTGACAAAGTAGCCCTGATAAATCTTGTACATCTTGTTCTTGGTGGTCTGATTGCAGCCTTTCTGCTTAGCTTGAGTCACAGGGAATACCACACAGGCAGGATGCAGGCCCCAATACAAGCAACTTTGAGTGTACCTTAGTAGGTTTGGTGGACAGGTCTTCTAGCTGTGCCAGTCACTGGTGAATCCTCAGCAATCTTTGCCTTGGGTTGCCTGGTTGGTAAAAGTTATTTCATCCTGCCTAAACATCTGATTCTTTGGGAGTGGTTGCTTCACCTTTCTCCCAGTCCTGTCTTGTTTCTCTGTGGATTGATCCCATTTTCATGACTTCCCATCAAGTGGTTCTTCTGTTGAAGAGGAATCAAGGCATATCTATATGCACACAAGAGTATGGATGACCTGATAGCACTCCTTCATGCTGCTAAAGCCTTTTTTTCCTCCATCTTTATTAAATTGGGTATTTCTTATTTACATTTCAATTGTTATTACTTTCCCGGTTTCCAGGCAAACATCCCCCAAACCCCTCCCCGGCCCCTTCTATATGGGTGCTCCCCTCCCCATCCTCCCCCCATTACTGACCTCCCCCAAACAATCACATTCACTGGGGGTTCAGTCTTAGCAGGACCAAGAGCTTCCCCTTCCACTGGTGCCCTTACTACCTATTCATTGCTACCTATGCAGTTAGAGCCCAGGGTTAGTCCATGTACAGTCTTTGGGTAATGGCTTAGTCCCTGGAAGCTCTGGTTGGTTTGCATTGTTGTTCATATGGGGTCTCAAGCCCCTTCAAGCTCTTTCAGTCCTTTCTCTGATTCTTTCAACGGGGGTCCCATTCTAGGTTCAGTGATTTGCTGCTGGCATTCACCTATGTATTTGCCTATGTATTCTGGCTGTGTCTCTCAGGAGAGATCTACATCTGGTTCCTGTCAGCTGGTACTTCTTTGCTTCATCCATCTTATCTAGTTTGGTGGCTGTATATGTATGGGCCACATGTGGGGCAGGCTCTGAATGGGCATTCCTTCAGCCTCTGTTCTAAACTTTCCCTCCCTATCCCCTCTCAAGGGTATTCCTGTTCCCCTTTTAAAGAAGGAGTAAAGCATCCACATTTTGGTCATCCTCCTTGAGTTTCCTGTGTTCTGTGCATCTAGGATAATTCGAGCACTAGGGCTAATATCCATTTATCAATGAGTGCACACCATGTGTATTTTTCTGTGACTGGGTTACCTCACTCAGGACGATATTTTCCAGTTCCATCCATTTGCCTATGAATTTCATAAAGTCATTGTTTTTGATAGCTGAGTATTCCATTGTGTAGATGTAGCACATTTTCTGTATCCATTCTCTGTTGAAGGGCATCTGGGTTCTTTCCGGTTTCTGGCTATTATAAATAAGGCTGCTATGAACATAGTGGAGCACATGTCTTTTTTATATGTTGGGGCATCTTTTGGGTATATGCCCAAGAGAGGTATAGCTGGATCCTCAGGCAGTTCAATGTCCAATTTTCTGAGGAACCTCCAGACTGATTTCCAGAATGGTTGTACCAGTCTGCAACCCCACCAACAATGGAGGAGTGTTCCTCTTTCTCCACATCCTCGCCAGCATTCGCTATCACCTGAGTTTTTGATCTTAGCCATTCTCACTGGTGTGAGGTGAAATCTCAGCGTTTTTTTTTTTTTTTTTTTTTTTTTTTATTAACTTGAGTATTTCTTATATACATTTCGAGTGTTATTCCCTTTCCCGGTTTCCGGGCAAACATCCCCCTCCCCCCTCCCCTTCCTTATGGGTGTTCCCCTCCCAACCCTCCCGCCATTGCCGCCCTCCCCCCATAGACTAGTTCACTGGGGGTTCAGTCTTAGCAGGACCCAGGGCTTCCCCTTCCACTGGTGCTCTTACTAGGATATTCATTGCTACCTATGGGGTCAGAGTCCAGGGTCAGTCCATGTATAGTCTTTAGGTAGTGGCTTAGTCCCTGGAAGCTCTGATTGCTTGGCATTGTTGTACTTTTGGGGTCTCGAGCCCCTTCAAGCTCTTCCAGTTCTTTCTCTGATTCCTTCAATAGGGGACCTATTCTCAGTTCAGTGGTTTGCTGCTGGCATTCGCCTCTGTATTTGCTGTATTCTGGCTGTGTCTCTCAGGAGAGATCTACATCCGGCTCCTGTCGGTCTGCACTTCTTTGCTTCATCCATCTTGTCTAATTGGGTGGCTGTATATGTATGGGCCACATGTGGGGCAGGCTCTGAATGGGTGTTCCTTCAGTCTCTGTTTTAATCTTTGCCTCTCCCTTCCCTGCCAAGGGTATTCTTTTTCCTCATTTAAAGAAGGAGTGAAGCATTCACATTTTGATCATCCGTCTTGAGTTTCGTTTGTTCTAGGGATCTAGGGTAATTCAAGATTTGGGCTAATAGCCACTTATCAATGAGTGCATACCATGTATGTCTTTCTGTGATTGGGTTAGCTCACTCAGGATGATATTTTCCAGTTCCAACCATTTGCCTATCAGCGTTGTTTTGATTTGCATTTCCCTTATGACTAAAGATGTTGAACATTTCTTTAGGTGTTTCTCAGCCATTCGGCATTCCTCAGCTGTGAATTCTTTGTTTAGCTCTGAACCCCATTTTTTAATAGGGTTATTTGTCTCCCTGCGGTCTAACTTCTTGAGTTCTTTGTATATTTTGGATATAAGGCCTCTATCTGTTGTAGGATTGGTAAAGATCTTTTCCCAATCTGTTGGTTGCCGTTTTGTCCTAACCACAGTGTCCTTTGCCTTACAGAAGCTTTGCAGTTTTATGAGATCCCATTTGTCGATTCTTGATCTTAGAGCATAAGCCATTGGTGTTTTGTTCAGGAAATTTTCTCCAGTGCCCATGTGTTCAAGATGCTTAGTTTGAGTGTATCTGGTGTGATGTGGAGGTCCTTGATCCACTTGGACTTAAGCTTGTACAGGGTGATAAGCATGGATCGATCTGCATTCTTCTACATGTTGACCTCCAGTTGAACCAGCACCATTTGCTGAAAATGCTATCTTTTTTCCACTGGATGGTTTTGGCTCCTTTGTCAAAAATCAAGTGACCATAGGTGTGTGGGTTCATTTCTGGGTCTTCAATTCTATTCCATTGGCCTGTCTGTCTGTCTCTGTACCAATACCATACAGTTTTTTTTTTTATCACTATTGCTCTGTAATACTGCTTGAGTTCAGGGATAGTGATTCCCCCTGAAGTCCTTTTATTGTTGAGGATAGTTTTAGCTATCCTGGGTTTTTTGTTATTCCAGATGAATTTGCAAATTGTTCTGTCTAACTCTTTGAAGAATTGGATTGGTATTTTGATGGGGATCATTGAATCTGTAGATCGCTTTTGGTAAAATGGCCATTTTTACTATATTAATCCTGCCAATCCATGAGCATGGGAGATCTTTCCATCTTCTGAGGTCTTCTTCAATTTCTTTCTTCAGAGGCTTGAAGTTCTTATTGTACAGATCTTTTACTTGCTTGGTTAAAGTCACACCGAGGTACTTTATATTATTTCGGACTCTTATGAAGGGTGTCGTTTCCCTAATTTCTTTCTTGGCTTGTTTCTCTTTTGTGTAGAGAAAGGGTACTGATTTATTTGAGTTAATTTTAAACCCAGCCACTTTGCTGCAGTTGTTTATCAGCCTTAGTAGTTCTCTGGTGGAACTTTTGGGATCACTTAAATCCACTATCATATCATCTGCAAATAGTGATATTTTGACTTCTTTTCCAATCTGTATCCCCTTGATCTCCTTTTGTTGTCTGATTGCTCTGGCTAGAACTGGGCATCTCTTTCTTTAGGTTCGGAATGTTTTCTTCTATGATTTTGTTGAAGATATTTACTCATCCATTGAGCTGGGAGTCTTCACTCTTTTCTGTACCTATCATCCTTAGATTTGATCTTCTCATTGAGTCTTGGATTTCCTGTATCTTTTGGACCAGTATTTTTTTCTGTTTTCCATTATCTTTGACAGTTGTGTCAATGATTTCTATGAAATCTTCTGCTCCTGAGATTCTCTCTTCTATATCTTGCATTCTGGTGGTGATCCTTGTATCTACATCTCCTTGTGTCTTCCTTTGGTTTTCTATATCCAGGGTTGTCTCCCTTTGTGTTTTCTTTATTGCTCTATTTCCATTTTTAATTCCTTCACCTGTTTGTGTTTTCCTGGAATTCTTTCAGGGATTTTTGTGATTCTTCTCTATAGGCTTCTACTTGTTTATTTATGTTTTCCTGCATTTCTCTAAGGGAGTTCTTTATGTCTTTCTTGAAGTCCTCCATCATCATGGTCAAATGTGATTTAAAATCTAGATCTTTCTTTTCTGGTGTGTTTGCATATTCAGTGTTTGCTTTGGTGGGAGAATTGGGCTCCGATGATGCCATGTAGTCTTGGTGTCTTTTGCTTGGGTTCCTGCGCTTGCCTCTTACCATCAGCTTTTCTTTGGTGTTACCTTGTTCTGCTATTTCTGACAGTGGCTAGACTGTCCTATAAGCCTATGTATCAGGAGTACTGTAGACATGTTTTCCTGTTTTCTTTCAGCCAGTTATGGGAACAGAGTGCTCTGCTTTCAGGCGTGTAGGTTTTTCTGTCTACAGGTCTTCAGCTGTTCCTGTGGGCATTTGTCCTGAGTCTACCAGGCAGTTCACTTGGAGCAGAAAAGTTGGTCTTACCTGTGGTCCTGTGGCTGAAATTGTTCCTGGGGGGTTGCTTTTGAGCTCTCCGTGAGTGTGGCAACCAAGAGGGCTTGCGCCACCTTTTCCCCGGGGACCCTGTGCACCGGGGTCCCAGATGGCATTAGGTGTTTTTCTCTGAAGTCAGAAATGTGGGCAGAGTGTAGTCTCTTCCTAGGCGTGTCTACCCCTTTTGATGTTTTAGCTCTCCCTCCCATGGGATTTGGGTGCAGGGAGCTGTTGACTGGGTCCCTTCAGATCAGGGTGGAGTCTGGACCGCAGTATTCCTGCAGCTTGAGTGCCCCTATCTTCCTGTTCCCAGAGGCCCTATACAGTTTCCTCTTGGGCCAGGGATATGAGCAAGGGTGGGCAGTACTGCTGGTCTCTCCTGCCCTGCAGTCTCGGGAGTGCCCACCTGTCTGGGTGATGAGCTCTCTCTCCCATGCAGTTTGGGAGCGGGGAGCTGTGGGCTGGTTTCAGAGAGCTAAAGTCTTTTTCTAGCTGTCTCCTACTCAGGTCATTTTGCCATTTCTTTCAGTGTTTGAAGAAGCCCTTTTGAATCTGTGCCAGAGCTTATAGAAGTACCTTCTGTACATATTAGAGGAATCTTTAGCAAACATGATCTTAAAAAGTTCTGAAGCCTAATGGTATATCTACATATCCCACAATGCTTATAGATACCATAGGTGATGTCTCCATAATGGTTACAGCAACCACAATTTTCTTCTACTTGCATAATATGGGTCATGCCAGCTTTATAATTCAAGAAGGCTGTGAGTTTGACCGACTTGGAAAGGTCATCCTTGGGGAAGCTCTTCCCTTTACCACAATTATTGCTGCTGTGCTTCTGTGGTAAGACACCCAATAACTCACATCTAGGATACGGAGAACTTTTTGTGAGACATTGTGCCATCAGACCCTGCTGGTAGAACATCATCATTTATCAATCTGTTATTACATACAAAAGTTGTTTGGAATTTTGAAATGTTTCCAATGACTCTTACAGAAAACTCTTAGACAATATAAACATTTTTAGCAAAATAGTAGGGTATAAATAAATAGACAGAAATTAGTAGCATTTTTATATGTCAATAATGAATTTACCTAGAAAGAAACCAAGAGAAAGACAATCATTCATAGTAACTTAAAACAACAAAAATGAGCAACAACAACAACAACAACAACAACAACAACAAAACAACAACCAACCAACCAATCCACCCACCAAAGCAAACCAACCAACCAAACAAAATTTAGGGCCTAACAATTGGATCCAAACAAGCTTGTATGAAAAGAAAATTCCTCAAAGTAATATCATTTTTCATGGCTGTCAAAAGGAAAGAAAAATATCTGAACAGGGATGATATTCATTATCCAAACTGATTCCATTATTTAAGATTTTCTGAGCACACCTACAACATTTAAGCCCAAATGGTTTTAATGAATGAAAATTTCCAAACTTATAAAGAACAAACATCTAAGAATATAAATCTTCCCTTCTAAAGAATAGAGCACACTTTCTAATTAGGTGTATATAGTCAGCAGAGTATTGGTATAAAGGGTTGAAGAGATGGCTCAGTCATTAAGAACATTTACAGTTCTTGTTAAGGACATGAGTTTGGTTCTCTGCACCCATGTTGAGTGATTCATAACTTCTCATAACTATAGTCCTTGACTACCATACTCCTTCTCTAGCCTCAGAAGGTATCCACACATATCTGAAATATATTTTTCACAAATACATACACATAATGAAAATCAAAAATAAAGCAAAGGATTATATATTTTTGTATTTTACTTTTTACGAAAATATTTTTATGAATATATATATTATATACATATATCCCTCTCTCCTTCTTTCTCTCTGTTCTCCCAGTCAATGAATTTCCTTTAAAACACAAATATAAATGTGGGGATGAACAAGGAATATATTCAAAGACCAATTCTGAGGGGTCCAGCTTTTGTCCAGAATAGAATATAAGAGCTTTAGATCCAATCACAGCATTCACAAAGTCCTCCTGAGGTATATCTTATACAGGATAGCTGTCTTCTCTATGCCAGACATTGTGCAGAGCCAGGGCATTGCAATCTGTGCAAAGAATTCTGGTCAAGAACTTGAGCCCATGATCAGTCAGGCTCTGATATATAGCCGTATCTTTAACTGGGGTGCCTCTATTGAGGAGTCCCCTAAGAGCTGAGATCTTTTGTAGAGATGTGAGGAAGAAACCAAAGAACATATACCTTTTGTCTGACTTAGCATTTAGTGCTTTTCCACCCTAGTTCTCTACCTACTCCTCCTCGCATTGTTTGTGTTCTTCTGTTTTGCAGACATGAACCCCATATCTGTACTTATTACCTGATCCTAGACTGGTGCTGTTCCACCATAGAAAAATGGAGCAGAATGGAGTTGACATTTTCTGTCTTATATTCTTGCTCAGATTATTGCCCTATGTGACTAATGGCTTGCTTGTAACTTTTATTTGGACTTGCTGTCTTAATCAGCTGCCCTGACATCTGACAGCTCAGTCCTTTCCTGAACAGGTTGGTGCCTAGAAACTACACCAGTCATCTTGAAACTTTAAAGAAAAATTTCAGCAGACAATCTTAACTCATGCCCTGCCAGCTGAAGAAGAAGAGGCTGAACATCATTTGGTACAGATTGACCACATTCATCTTGCTCCTGTGGTACAAATATTATATTTACATCCAGAGGATTTTCCTCTTTCAAATAAAAATATCTTCAAAACCTTTTCAAATGCAGGCAAAGAATTAAGATTTTTCATTAACTTTTCTTTTCCTCCAAGGAGTTGGGAAAATTTTAAATTTTTTAAAACCATGCTTATTGATTTAGAGTTTTGCTTATTTGGAAAAAAATCCCAGTTTTAAACTAAAAGTGAGATGAAAGAAATTTGAGGTCAAAGAGTACTATGCTAGTTACATTTCTGTTGCTGTGATTAAATACCTTCACCAAAAGCAACTAAAGAAAAATAGAGTTTATTTTCAGTTCCAGAGGGAAAGAGACTATGACAGTAGGGAAGGGCATGAAAGCTGGAGCAGGAAGTTGGCTCATCACATTTTCATCCAAGGGAAGGGTGGTACCTTAGTCAGGGTTCTATTCCTGCACAAAACAGCATGACCAAGAAACAAGTTGGGGAGGAAAAGGTTTATTCAGCTTACATTTCCACATTATTGTTTATCACCAAAGGAAGTCAGGACTGGAACTTGAGCAGGTCAGGAAGCAGGAGCTGATGCAGAGGCCATAGAGGAATGTTACTTACTGGCTTGCTTTCCCTGCCTTGCTCAGCTTGCTTTCTTATAGAACCCAGGATCACCAGCCCAGGGATGACACCACCCACAATGGGCTGGGCCCTCTCCCCTTGACCACTAGTTGAGAAAATGCCTTACAGCTGGGTCTCATGGAGGCATTTCTTTAACTGAGGCTCCTTTCTCTGTGATAATTACAGATTGTGTTAAGTTGACACACAAAACCAGCCAGTACAACAGGAGAGAGAGAGAGAGAGAGAGAGAGAGAGAGAGAGAGAGAGAGAGAGGAAGAAGATAGAGTGAACAAGGTATCACCAGTGGCATGCTTCCGCCAAGGTGGCCCAACCTCTAAAATATTCCATAACCTCCCAAACAGCACCATCAACAGGGAATATTAAGTGTTCAAATACAACATCCTTGGAGGGAACTTTCCCATTCAAATTACAATAAGGCACTGATATCAAGGAAAGACATATTGATTTGTTCCTAATGGCCATGATCTCCTTTTCTAGTGTTTTGGTATTTATACAGGGTTTGATGATCTTTGGCTTTCAAGATACATATGTCTACTATAGTTTGGGTTTGAAATGTCCACCAAATGCTTATGTGCTTGTTTCCAATCATGGAACTGTTGGTAGGTTGACACTGGGGGTGCATAAATGGAAAGACAGCCCCTTCCTTTTTCTCCTCTGTACCTGGTCATGAAATAAATATACTTCCTTTGCTATGTGCTTTTCTAATGAGTTATTTGTCATTGTAGACCTAGAGTACTGTGACCTCATAGGGCAATACATTGAAACTTCTCAAATTAAGCCTAGAGGCCAAAGAGATGGCTCAGTGGTTAATAGCTTTGGCTGCTCTGGGTTTAATTCCCAGCACCTGCATGGTGTAACCATATGTAACTTTAGTCTTAGAACTCTTCCTGTCTCTGCAGGCACTAGGCATATATGTGCATAGGCATGTATGTAGGAAAAACAGTCACATACATAAAATAAAGGAAAAGTGAGCCAAAATTAGCTATATTTTAAAACATGAAAGCAAATGTGTATTTACAATGACAAGAGAGATCTCAACAAGTCACAAAATCAAACAGTTCTCTGATACAAACATTATACAATTTATATAGCTCCATTAGTAGATCCACTGGCATACATCTATAATTCTTTGGTTAATATTTCAGTTACCCATTCTTTGGGTATCTTACAAGATAGTGATTTTGTAGTAGCTTCTGGCTGAAAATAAAAAGCTAATTTAGACTCTCCCTTTTAGCAGAATTAAAATTTCTTTGCAAACCTTTTGCTTTTTTTTCTTGTTAAGTTTTTATTTTTTATTGGATATTTTATGTATTCACATTTCAAATGTTATCCCCTTTCTCAGTTCCCTCCTCTTCTATGTGCCCTCCCCCTGCTTCTATGAGGATACTCCCCCTCCCAACTCCCCCTGCCACCTTATCACCTTGGCATTTCCCTAAACTGGGGAAATATGCCTTCACAGGACTAAGGGATTCTCCTCCTATTGATGCCAGACAATGCAATGCTCTACTACATATGTGTCTGGATCCCTCCATTTGTACTCTTTGGTTGGTGGTTTAGTCCCCGGGTGCTCTGGAGGGATCTTGTTGGTTGATATTATTGTTCTTCCTATGGGGTTGCAAACCTCTTCAGTTCCTTCAGTCCTTTTTCTAACTCCTCCATTGGTATCCTTGTGCTCGGTCCAATGGTTAGTTGCAAGCATCATCATCTCTATCAATAAGGCTGTGGCAGAGCCTCTCAAGAGACCCCCACATCAGGCTTCTGTCAGCAAGTACTTCTTGGCATCAGCAATAGTGACTGGGTTTGATGGCTGCATATGAGATGGATCCACAGGTGGTACAGTCTCTGGATGGCCTTTCCTTCAGTCCTCTTCACCCTTTGTCTCTGTATTTCCTCCCACGAGTATTTTGTTCCTCTATCTATCTATCTATCTATCTATCTATCTATCTATCTATCTATCTATCATCTATCTACATCATCATCTGTGTTTATGGTAGAACCATGTCTTCTAAACAAAACAGTCACCATATTCATCAAATCAGGTGTTCTTGCTTGCAAGAGTTAATCATAAGCTTTAGGCTTGTGGAGTGTTGACATTCTCTCACAGAAACAGTGGGCAGGAGAGTCATTGGATGTGAGATTCTACCCACTCCTTCTAGAAATTTCCATGCAATGTATATATATATGTGTATATATGTATATATATATTGTACTTATCTCTGGAAGGGTTAATTAGGTTGGGGAAAGTTAATTTGAAGAGAGTCCCATCCATTTTTTTTTTGGTGTCCACATTTTCATTTTTTAGTGTCTTTCTTTTTTCTTTTTTTATCTTCATTAACTTGAGTATTTCTTTTTATTTATTTATTTTTTATTACCTTGAGTATTTCTTATTTACATTTTGAATGTTATTCCCTTTCCCGGTTTCCGGGCCAAAATCCCCCTAAGCCCTCCCGCTCCCCTTCTATATGGATGTTCCCCTCCCCAGAAAGAAACAGGAGAGAGCATATGTCAACAGCTTGACAGCACACCTAAATGCTCTAGAACAAAAAGAGGCAAATTCACCCAGAAGGAGTAGAAGGCAGGAAATAATCAAACTCAGAGCTGAAATCAACGAAGTAGAAACAAAAAGGATCATAGAAAGAATCAACAGAACCAAAAGTTGGTTCTTTGAGAAAATCAACAAGATAGATAAACCCTTAGCCAGACTAACGAGAGGACACAGAGAGTGTGTCCAAATTAACAAAATCAGAAATGAAAAGGGAGACATAACTACAGAATTAGAGGAAATTCAAAAAATCATCAGATCCTACTACAAAAGCCTATATTCAACAAAACTTGAAAATCTGCAGGAAATGTACAATTTCCTAGACAGATACCAGGTACCGAAGTTAAATCAGGAACAGATAAACCAGTTAAACAACCCCATAACTCCTAAGGAAATAGAAGCAGTCATTAAAGGTCTCCCAACCAAAAAGAGCCCAGGTCCAGACGGTTTTAGTGCAGAATTCTATCAGACCTTCATAGAAGACCTCATACAAATACTATCCAAACTATTCCACAAAATTGAAACAGATGGAGCACTACCAAATTCCTTCTATGAAGTCACAATTACTCTTATACCTAAACCACACAAAGACCCAACAAAGAAAGAGAACTTCAGACCAATTTCCCTTTTGAATATCAACACAAAAATACTCAATAAAATTCTGGCAAACCGAATCCAAGAGCACCTCAAAACAATCATCCACCATGATCAAGTAGGCTTCATCCCAGGCATGCAGGGATGGTTTAATATACGGAAAACCATCAACGTGATCCATTATATAAACAAACTGAAAGAACAAAACGACATGATCATCTCATTAGATGCCAAGAAAGCATTTGACAAAATTCAACACCCCTTCATGATAAAAGTCCTGGAAAGAATAGGAATTCAAGGCCCATACCTAAACATAGTAAAAGCCATATACAGCAAACCAGTCGCTAACATTAAACTAAATGGAGAGAAACTTGAAGCAATCCCACTAAAATCAGGGACTAAACAAGGCTGCCCACTCTCTCCCTACTTATTCAATATAGTTCTTGAAGTTCTAGCCTGAGCAATCAGACAACAAAAGGAAATCAAGGGGATACAGATTGGTAAAGAAGAAGTCAAAATATCACTATTTGCAGATGATATGATAGTATATTTAAGTGATCCCAAAAGTTCCACCAGTGAACTACTAAAGCTGATAAGCAACTTCAGCAAAGTGGCTGGGTATAAAATTAACTCAAATAAATCAGTAGCCTTCCTCTACACAAAAGAGAAACAAGCCGAGAAAGAAATTAGGGAAATGAGAGCCTTCATAATAGACCCAAAGAATATAAAGTACCTCGGTATGACTTTAACCAAGCAAGTAAAAGATCTGTACAATAAGAAATTTAAGACTCTGAAGAGAGAAATTGAAGAAGACCTCAGAAGATGGAAAGATCTCCCATGCTCATGGATTGGCAGGATTAATATAGTAAAAATGGCCATTTTACCAAAAGCGATCTACAGATTCAATGCAATCCCCATCAAAATACCAATCCAATTCTTCAAAGAGTTAGACAGAACAATTTGCAAATTCATCTGGAATAACAAAAAACCCAGGATAGCTAAAACTATTCTCAACAATAAAAGGACTTCAGGGGGAATCACTATCTCTGAACTCAAGCAGTATTACAGAGCAATAGTGATAAAAACTGCATGGTATTGGTACAGAGACAGACATATAGACCAATGGAATAGAATTGAAGACCCAGAAATGAACCCACACACCTATGGTCACTTGATTTTTGACAAAGGAGCCAAAACCATCCAATGGAAAAAAGATATTCAGCAAATGGTGCTGGTTCAACTGGAGGTCAACATGTAGAAGAATGCAGATCGATCCATGCTTATCACCCTGGACAAAGCTTAAGTCCAAGTGGATCAAGGACCTCCACATCAAACCAGACACACTCAAACTAATAGAAGAAAAACTAGGGTAGCATCTTGAACACATGGGCACTGGAAAAAATTTCCTGAACAAAACACCAATGGCTTATGCTCTAAGATCAAGAATTGACAAATGGGATCTCATAAAACTGCAAAGCTTCTGTAAGGCAAAGGACACTGTGGATAGGACAAAACGGCAACCAACAGATTGGGAAAAGATCTTTACCAATCCTACAACAGATAGAGGGCTTATATCCAAAATATACAAAGAACTCAAGAAGTTAGACCGCAGGGAAACAAATAACCCTATTAAAAATGGGGTTCAGAACTAAACAAACAATTCACAGCTGAGGAATGCCGAATGGCTGAGAAACACCTAAAGAGGTGTTCAACAACTTTAGTCATAAGGGAAATGTAAATCAAAACAACCCTGAGATTTTTACCTCACACCAGTGAGAATGGCTAAAATAAAAAACTCAGGTGACAACAAAGGCTGGCGAGGATGTGGAGAAAGAGGAACACTCCTAAATTGTTGGTGGGATTGACGACTGGTAAAACCATTCTGGAAATCAGTTTGGAGGTTCCTTAGAAAATTGGACATTGAACTACCTGAGGACCCAGCTGTACCTCTCTTGGGAATATATCCAAAAGATGCTCCAACATATAACAAAGACACATGTTCTACTTTGTTCATAGCAGCCTTGTTTATAATAGCCAGAAGCTGGAAAGAACCCAGATGCCCTTCAACAGAGGAATGGATATAGAAAATGTGTTACATCTACACAATGGAATAATACTCAGCTATCAAAAATGATGACTTTATGAAATTCATAGGCAAATGGAGGGAACTGAAAAAATATCATCCTGAGTGAGGTAACCCAATCACAGAAAAACACACATGGTATGCACTCATTGATAAGTGGCTATTAGCCCAAATGCTTGAATTACCCTAGATGCCTAGAACAAATGAAACTCAAGAGGGATGATCAAAATGTGAATGCTTCACTCCTTCTTTAAAAGGGGGAACAAGAATATCCTTGCCAGGGAATATAGAGGCAAAGATTAAAACAGATATAGAAGGAATACCCATTCAGAGCCTGCCCCACATGTGGCCCATACATATACAGCCACCCAATTAGACAAGATGGATGAAGCAAAGAAGTGCAGGCTGACAGGACCCAGATGTAGATCTCTCCTGAGAGACTCAGCCAGAATACAGCAAATACAGAGGCGAATGCCAGCAGTAAACCACTGAACTGCGAATAGTACCCCCATTGAAGGAATCAGAGAAAGAACTGGAAGAGCTTGAGGGGGCTCGTGACCCCTTATGAAAAACAATGCCAAGCAACCTGAGTTTCCAGGGACTAAGCCACTACCTAAAGAGTATACATGGACTGACCGTGGACTCTGACCTCATAGATAGCAATGAATATCCTAGTAAGATCACCAGTGGAAGGGGAAGCCCTTGGTCCTGCTAAGACTGAACCCCCAGTGAACGTGATTTTTGGGGGGAGGTTGACAATGGGGGGAGGTTGGGGAAGGGAACACCCATAAAGAAGGGGAGGGGGTGGATTAGGGGGATGTTTGCCCGGAAACAGGGAAAGGGAATCACATTCGAAATGTCAATAAGAAATACTCAAGTTAATAAAAAAATGGGGTTCAGAGCTAAACAAAGAATTCACAGCTGAGGAATGCCAAATGGCTGAGAAATACCTAAAGAAATGTTCAACATCTTTAATCATAAGGGAAATGCAAATCAAAACAACCCTGAGGGTTCAATTCTGAGCCCTGAGAATGGTTAAGATCAAAAACTCAGGTGACAGCAAATGCTTTCGAGGATGTGGAGAAAGAGGTACACTCCTCCATTGTTGGTGGGATTGCAGACAGGTACAACCATTCTGCAAATCAGTCTTGAGGTTCCTCTGAAAATTGGACATTGAATTACCTCAGGACCCAGCTATACCTCTCTTGGGCACATACCCAAAAAATTCTCCAACATAAAACAAAAAGTCTTTCTCCACTATGTTCATAGCAGCCTTATTTATAATAGCCAGAAGCTGGAAAGAACCAAGATGCCCTTCAACAGAGGAATGGATACAGAAAATATGGTACATCTACACAATGGAATACTACTCTGCTCTCAAAAACAACGAACTTTTGAAATTCATAAGCAAATTGATGGAACTGGAAAATATCATCCTGTGTAAGGTAACCGAATCACAGAAAAACACACATGGTATCCACTCATTGATAAGTGGATATGAGCCCAAATGCTCGAATTACCCTAGATGCATAGAACACGTGAAACTCTAGAAGGATGACCAAGATATGAATGCTTCCCTCCTTCTTTAAAAGGGGAACAAGGGCGTTGGGGATTTAGCTCAGTGGTAGAGCGCTTGCCTAGGGAGCACAAGGCCCTGGGTTCGGTCCCCAGCTCCGAAAAAAAAGAAAAAAAAAAGGGGAACAAGGATACCTTTGGGAAGGAATAGTTTAGAACAGAGGCAGAAGGAACACCCATTCAGAGCCTGTCCAACATGTGGCCCATACATATACTGCCACCAAACTAGAAAAGATGGATGAAGCAAAGAAGTGCAGGCTGACAGGAACCAGATGTAGATCTCTCCTGAGAGACACAGCCAGAATACAGCAAATACATAGGCGAATGCCAGCAGCAAACCACTGAACTGAGAATGGGACCCCCATTGAAGGAATCATAGAAAGGACTGAAAGAGCTTGAAGCGGCTTGAGACCCCATGTGAACAACAATGCCAACCAAACAGAGCTTCCAGGGACTAAGCCTTTACCCAAAGACTGTACATGGACTGCCTCTGGACTCCAACATCATAGGTAGCAATGAAAAGCCTAGTAAGGGCACCAGTGGAAGGGGAAGCCCTTGGTCCTGCTAAGACTGAACCCCCCAGTGAACGTGATTGTTTGGGGGAGGTCGGTAATGGGGGGAGGATGGGGAGGGAACACCCATATAGAAGGGAGTGGGAGGAGTTAGGGGATGTTTGCCTGGAAACCGGGAAAGAAATAACAATTGAAATGTAAATAAGAAATACCCAATTTAATAAAGATGGAGAAAAATAAATAAATAAAAAATAAAAAGAAAAGAAAAGAAAAGAAAATCTGTGTGTTTTTCTGAGGCCCAAAGTGAAAAAAGCCAAATTAAATCCATGCAAACCAAACCAAACCAATACAAAACAAAAGCAACAACAACAAAAACAAAAACCCAGAGAAACATTGTTGATTGAGTTAGGATTCCTGGTCTTAACATCCAGTTTGGGCTTCAACATTTTGTCCATGGAATTAGAAGATGAGGGAAGGACCTGTTTTGTTTTTTAGCTTGTTTTTCTTCTGTGTGTGTTCGTGTTTTTGTCAATCCCACAGGAAGGCAGTGGGAGAGATTCAAAATTCTTTCCTGAAGAGGATGAGATTTAACCATATGGGGACAGAGGTCTGAGTTGTAGGGTCTGATTTTTGGAAAGAGAAGCCAGGAAGCTTTTACTTTCATTTTGCCCCCATGCATCCTATGGCTACTTGCTTTTTGTTTGTAGCAAACTGCTGAACATTTTTATTGTCTAGTCAAATGCCAGAGATGGGCATGTAGACTAAGAACGTATTTGTTTTTCTTAATTTCAAGGTGTGTAGTCAAGGTTAGGAAATTCAGTCTCAAGGGAGGAGAAAGTACAGCGTATTTCTGAGACGAAGGAAGGGAGTGAAAAGGACGCTGGGGTTCAGCTAGTTCCAATTCATTTCAGCACCCTTTGGGAAACTCTTAAAAAACCTGAAGAGTCTGATCTGCCTATCTTGGCTGGGCTGGAACACTGGCATTTGGTAAAATTCTCCAGGGCATTGTAACCTGTGGCTGACACAAGAATATTTACTGTATTGGAATATACCTTTGGAGACAGTTTTGATTTAAGATGTGATACTTTATGCACAATTCTCTGCTCACCTCTGTACAAGTAAGCACAAAGGGGAAAAAAGCGAGTCTCAAATTACTATCCAAAGAAGAAACTCTCCATAACTTTTCTGGACCCAGAGCAATTCTTTCTATAAATGGATTGCTTTTCTGATTGATGTCACCAAACAACTGATTTGAAATTTTTTGGGTTCGGGAGGAGGTTTCAAGATGGAGTTTCTTTGTGTAGTGCTGGAACTTGCTCTGTAGACCAGGATGGAATTGAATTTATTGAGATCTGCCTGCCCCTGACTCCTAAGGCATGCACCACCAGTGTCCAGCCTGAAATTTCTTTATCTTGTGACTTGACATAATTTTACATAGACTCCTTGAGGATAAATTATACAGAGCCCTGTAACAGAGGAAAAAACCTGTGTTCTTGCATTTAGGTGAGTTGCTGTTTGTGGTAGTGATATATGAGATAGAAATGCTACATAGAAGAGAGTTGACAGATGTCCACTGCCTCCTTTGAGAGCTTTTAGCTCAGGAAAACTGCCATCAGCTACATTGGTCACTTGAGGGTCCTTTGAAATAAATTCTATTTAGCAAAGTGACAGATTTCCTTTATATTTGCATTTAAATTCCCAGATTGGTTGCAGGTTTGCATCATGATCCAGGTTAACCTGAGTTGTACTTAAATAACAAAGATTTGAGTTTTTACAGCTAATAGAAGTTGTCTAGTGATCTTACTATTCTATATCTTACCACGTAGGAATGTGGCGGAGCAATTAACATTTGAGGAATGGCAGCAAAGTTGGTAAGACATTGAAGAGTTTCATTACCATATTCTCATATCCTGTTTTCCCTGAAAGCAAAACGAACCAGTGAGTACCAGTTAGAGTGAAACTCACAGCGGTTTGGAGTAATTATTGCTAATATTTATTTATGTTTGATATGTGTCATTATTTAGTCTAATTTCTTAAATTCTTACTGTAAATCCACGAGATGGGCACTTCATTTTATAGACGGGGAAAGACTGAGACTTTGAACAACATCTGCTAATAATATACCACATTGTTAAGCTGAGACTATCGTGGGATACTTTATCCCACTTGGGATTCTCACCACTGCATTCTAGTCCAACCCTCTGCCATTTTCTGTTAACTGCCTGAATATATAACAGAATCATTGTTCTCTATGTGGGCTTGGACAAGCAGGTGTAGCTCCTGGTGCTAGAATGCCAAGAATTGCCTAAATTGAAAGGTCAGAGCTGCACAGGAATTGGATGCTGGCAGGGGAAGCTGAAAGCAACATCGTGATTATAGTCAGAAGACGTGGCTTCAATTTCCAGCTCCAGTGCCTCCTAGTGGCATATCTCAGTGACTTCAACTTAGTGACTTCAGAGGTTCCTCCTCCATCTCCTATGGACTAGACATAAAAATACCCACCTCTTATCACTATTGTAGATATTAGAGATAACGCTCATAAAGTGCTTGCCATTTCAAACATCACCATTATTGTCACCCCCCCCCATCCATATTGATTTGGCATAGTTCTCAGCAGGTGGCCAGGGTGAGAATCAGAGGCCTGGTTGTAATAATTTAGTGCATTAGTGAGGGAAAAAGAATTTGACTTTCAGTTTAGTTTGACCAAACTAAGCCATATGAGAATTATCCTGTTTGCCCTGAAAGCAAAACGAAGAAGATGAGACCAGTGAGTACCAGTTAGTGTGAAACTAACTTAGACATGAAATTGCACATATTTACATAGAAAAATATGAATATTTGTACTAGGTTGGGAAAACTAATGGAACAACTCCTTAAAGAAGTATCCTTGATTTACCAAGGGAAGAATATACTACTTACCATTATCTATAGCTAGACATCTTATCCTTGGTCTGTGAGTTCATGCTTCACAATTGTTAGGTGACTTGGGAACCTTGTTTATAGGAACTCATGATTTTGATCATGATAAGAAAAAATCAACAAGAAAAATGTCTCTTGTGTTTCTTAGTTTAGATTGTAGATATTTAACTTGCTTAAAAGTTAAGATGTATGTGTTTCATTTATGTAAGAGGCTACAAAGTACAGAATAGAATTGTGGTTCCCAAAACCTGGGAAGAGTATGTGTGTTGGGGGTAGGGAGGGAGAGCATGGTGACAGTTGCAGGGGTTCAGTTGGATAAGAGCAGTTACTTTAAATATTCTATTGCACAGAAACAACTGAGTATTTTAAAACTACACAATAGAAAGCATTTTTATTGTTCCCAACACTAAGACTTGATATTTATCAGGTTTAAGGTGACAGGCCAGTTATCCTGATCAGCTTAATAAGCATTGAATACATGTATAAAAATGTCACAGTGTATTCTGTAAATATGTGTAATTCCTATGTGTCCATTAAAAATAAAAATATATGAAAGAGAAATTAGACAATATCTGTACATAGATAGGGGCTAGCCTCTTAGTAGTTGAAAATGAAGAGTTGCCCAATTATCTCAGGGAAAAGATGTTACTTAAAGGATAATTAGTATATTTTATATCACTGCATTTTAGAATTTTAATGTGATTTTAAATAATAAGGTTAGAGAAAGTTAGATTTTTTCATACTTTATACATATAAAATTCTGAACTTGCTGCTCATCCTTTGGCCTAAGGTGATATATTTCTTTTAAAGAAAGTTTTTTTTTAAACTGTTGAGTATTTACAATTCTAGGAGCTTTTAAGTAAAAGAAAGTATTTTACTGGGTTTTTAAAATGAGATCAAAAGCTCAACTTGCTTGCTTTAGAAGATATTAGTTAATGATTTCTTGACCAAAATAAAGCTTCCTTGTGAAATAGAGAGAATTAGAAGGAAGTTAAGACAAAGATAAGGAAGAAAGTGTTTTCGAGAAAAAGAGACCAGGCATAGAAGAAAAAAAAAAAGAGACAGATAAATGGTGGGAACATGGTGGGGTACGTGCGTGGGTGCGTGTGTGTGTGTATGTGTGTGCGTGTATGTGTGTATGTGTGTGTGTGTATGTGTGTGCGTGTGTGTGTATGTGTGTGTGTGTGTGTGTGTGTGTGTGTGTTTGTGTACGTACCTGTGTGTGATATTCAATAACTGTTGAATTCCACCATAAAGAACGTTTCAGGCATTGCTACTGTGCTGTGCTCATAGCTGAGAAAACCAATACTAATATCTCCAGACCTGTAATTTAGTGCCTTGCCACCCACGTTAACACTGATGAATTCATACATCACTATAAAGATAAACAGGAAATCATACCAAAATAACTTCTTCCTGAGTGCAGATGCAATGTGACCAGCACCCCCATGTTCCTGCCGCCTGTCTTTATACTCACCATGGATTGCATGCTCTAGGGCTGTGTGATAAAATAAAAACACTCCTAAACTGCTTTGTGTCAGGTGTTTGGTCAAAGCAATAAGAAAGGTAACGAATCTATCTCGTCACCTTTTCTTTCCTGTGTTTTCTCAGTTTCACTGCCTCCACTGTCCAAAAGATGCTGCTAGGCCTTCTCTTCTGCTCAGCTCTGTGGGCTTGGTAGTGGGTTTGGATGTTGCATTTAATAATTAAAAAATCAAGCCACACTATCGCCGGCTACTCTCCCCTGTGATGGTCTCCCTGCCCCCATGGCTATCCCCATGCAGCAGTCCTCCCAAATTCCTGCAGTTCACTTGTCCAAACCGCTTATATTCCCTGTCATCCGGCCCCCTATAGCTAGCTGTCACAAATCCCTATAGCCCAGTAAAATCAAAGCCCCAGAGGCTTGTAAGTTATCAATCAGATTTATAACAGTAAAGTAAACACGAGAAGCACACACAATGAACTCAGAGCCAATTGATAATTGATACAAGCTGCGCACCTAGATTGGACAAATTGCCCTATATTATTCTATTCTTTCTTTGTTATCCATAGCTACCTGTGGCTATTTCAAGTCATGTATAGTAGTTTGAGTGAGAATGGCCTCTGTAGGCTCGTATATTTGTATAATTAGAGTCCAGTTGAAGAACTGTTTGGAAAGGATTAGGAGGTATGGACTTGTTGGAGGAGCTAAGGTCACACTAGGTCTTCTCCCCTCCATCCCCCACCTGCTGCAGTGGACAGCTTGCTAAGCAAGCCCCCAATTAAATGCTTTCTTTATACGAGTTTCCTTAGTTATGCTGTCTCTTCATAGCAATAGCACAATAGCTAAGAAGGGCAGGCTGTGTGGCCAGAGGAAGGAAGAAGAAAACCATAAAGATATTCACTTCTTTGGGCAGCTGGCTTTCCCCAAGAGCCTGATCAGTTCTTTTTATTAAAGAGTTGATTTTTCTTCTACATTTAAATTAAGCATTGATATTTAAATAATAATTACCAGTATTTGAACAATAATTAAGATCTTTAAAAATTTCCCTCAGGACATATGTGGGAAGAGAAGGTGGAAAGATTATAAGAGCCAGAGGTGTTAGATGAATCCAAGAAATATTGTCTTCCAGACACAATAGGATGGTTGGGCATATGAAATCACAGGTATTGTGGCAGCATGCCCAGGGCCTGCATAGGTGCAAGCCAGATGGAGTCTTTATTAGCCAGGGTTTTCTGGAACTGTGGTTCTCAAACTGCCTAATGCTGCAATTCTGTCTGGCCCCAAAAGGCCCATGTAGTCCTTTCCAATCCTACAGTTCCTCATGTTGTGGTGATGCTCAACCATAAAATTATTCTGTTGTTACTTCATAACTGTAATTTTGCTACCGCTATGAATTATAATGAAAATATCTGATATGTGACCCCTAAAGGGTTTGTAACCCACAGGTTGAGAACCATTGCCCTGGAGGAACAGAATTTATAAAATGAATCTATCATTCTATCATCTTATCTATCTATCTATCTATCTATCTATCTATCTATCTATCTATCTATCTATCTTCTATAATCTATTGATCTATCATCTATCTATCTGTCTGTCTATCTATGTATCTATGTATCTATGTATCTATGTATCTATGTATCTATCTATCTATCTATGTATCTATCTATCTATCTATCTATCTATCTATCTATCTATCTATCTATCTATCTTCTATAATCTATTGATCTATCATCTATTTGCCTGTCTCTCTGTCTATCTATCTATCTATCTATCTATCTATCTATCTATTATCTATCATCTGTCTTTACACCCACACACATATAGGGGGATTTATTAGAGGAAGAATGGAATACAAGCTGAGGTCCAGCTATTCCAATAATGGTTATCTACCAGTGGAAGGTCTAAATACCTTAGTTGTTCAGTCCATGAGGGTGGATGTCTCAGTCTTCAGTATATCCCAGAATCCAAAATAAGTAGACTTTAATTCCAGAGAAGGGAAGGACTTTCTAGTGAGAATGAGAGCAATTCTGCAAAGAGCAAACGTTTCCATGTCCTTTGTATAGGCTGACACCAGAAGGTATGGCCCAGATTAAAAGTGGGATTCACACCTCAAAAGATTCAGATTAAAAGAGCTCTTCTCCCTCTACCAGATGTAGGATTAATAAAGATCTTTTCCCAATCTGTCGGTTGGTGTTTTGTCCTATTGACAGTGTCCTTTGCTTTACAGCAAATTTTATTAGGTCCCATTTGTCGATTGTTGATCTTAGAGCATAAGCCGTTGGTGTTCTGTTTGGAAAAATTTCTCCTCTGACCATGTGTTTGAGGCTCTTCCCCATTTCCTCTTCTGTTAGAATCAGTGTATCTGGTTTTATGTAGAGGTCCTTGATCCACTTGAACTTGACTTTGTACAAGGAGATAAGAATGGATTGATTTGCATTCTTCTACATGCTGACCACCAGTTGAACCAGCACCATTTGTTGAAAATGCTGTCTTTTTTCCCACTGGATGGTTTTGACTTCTTTGTCAAAGATCAAATGACCATAGGTGTGTGGGTTCATTTCTGGGTCTTCACTTCTATTCCACTGATCTACATACCTGTCTCTGTACCAGTACCATGCAGCTTTTATTAGGATTTGTCTGTAATACAGCTTTAGATCAAGTATGGTGATTCCCCCAGAAGTTCTTTTATTGTTGAGAATCACTATGCTTGGTTTTTTGTTATTCAAAATGAATTTGCAAATTGCTCTTTCTATCTCTGTGAAGAATTGAGTTGGAATTTTGATGGGGATTGTGTTGAATTTGTATATTGCTTTCAGTAAGATGGCCATTTTTACTATTTGATCCTGCCAATCCATGAGCATGGGAGATCTTTCCATTTTCTTAGACCTTCTTCAATTTCTTTCTTCAGAGACTTGAAGTTCTTGTCATATGGATCTTTCACTTGCTTGGTTAGAGTCACACCAAGATATTTTATATTGTTTGTGACTTTTGTGAAGGGTGTCGTTTCCTTAATTTCTTTCTCAGCCTGTTTATCCTTTAAGTAGAGGAAGGCTACTAATTTGTTTGAGTTATTTTATATCCAGTCATTTTGCTGAGGCTGTTTATCAGCTGTGGGAGTTCTCTGGTGAAACTTTCTGCAAATAGTGATATTTTGACTTCTTCCTTTCCAATTTGTATCCCTTGACCTCCTTTTGTTGTCTAATGGCTCTGGCTTGGACTTTGAGTACTATATTGAATAGATAGGGAGAGAGTGGGCAGCCTTGTCTTGTCCCTGATTTTAGTGGGATTGCTTCAAGTTTCTCTCCATTTAGTTTGATGTTGGCTACTAGTTTGCTATATATTGCTTTTACTATGTTTAGGTATAGTCCTTGAATTCCTGATCTTTCCAAGACTTTTAACATGAAGAGCTATTGAATTTTGTCAAATGAGTTTTCAGCATCTAATATGATGGTCATGTGGTTTTTTCTTTGAGTTTGTTCATATAGTGGAGTATATCCTATATGCCAATACCAAACCCAGACACTATTGCAGATGCCCAGAAGTGCTTGCTGAAAGAGCCTGATATAGCTGTCTCCTGAGAGTCTCTGCCAGAGCCCAACAAATACAGATGTGGATGCTCATATCCAACCATTGGACTGAGCATGGGAACCCCAATGGAGAATTTAGGGAAAGGATCAAAGGAGCTCCAGTGGTTTGCAACCCCATAGAAAGAACAACAGTATCAGCCAACCAGAGCCCCCAGAGCTCCCAGGGACTAAACCACCAATCAAAGAGGACACATGGAGGGATGTGTGGCTCCAGCTGCATATGTAGCAGGGGATGGCCTTGTCAGGCATCAATGGTAGGAGGAGAGGCCCTTGGTCCTGTAAAGTCTAGATGCCCCAGTGTAGGGGAATGCCAGGCCAGTGAGGTGGGAGTAGGTAAGTGGGGAAACATCTTCACAGAAGTAGGTGGAGGAGGGATGGATAGGAGGTTTGCAAAGGGGAAACTGGGAAAGGAGGTAACATTTGAAATGTAAATAAGAAAATATCCAATAAATTTTTTTTAAAAAAAACTGGGTCTTCTCATTTTGAATGTCTTAGAAATCCTTCACAAGTGTACCCAGATGCTTCGGTTTTAGCTAATATCAGATGTAGTCAAATTGGTAACCATGAATAGCTATCACAGGGTCCCAGTACTTGGAGGGTGAAGTGGACAAAGGCCTCCATTCCTAAATAGAAACTATCTGCAATTACTACTTACCAGTTGTAGGGAAATTTATTCTTCTCCAGTCTCTGTGTGTATTAACCACACTTCTGGGTTGTTGTCTATCACAAAACAAATTCACTGACGTTTTTGTTTCATTTTGCTTTGTTTTGACATTTTTTTGTCTTATTGTTATTTTGATTTTACTTTAAAAAAACACTTTTCCTCCTGTATTTTGTTTTTGAAAAAGAAAGAGATCCTCAAATTATAAAGTTGCTTATGTAGGGAGGCTATCTGGGAGGAGTTGGGTGAGAGGAAAAATACATTGTATGAAAAATATTTTACTAAAAAGACTTTTTAAAAATTTCCTTTAGTTTCTTTCTCTTCAGAAATGAGTTTTTTCTTTATATTAAGGTAGCTTTTTTGTGTCTTTCTTCTCCATCTTATAAGGTCCCAATCTTGCACAGGTTTTTAACAAGTGACACCACACCCAGATTGCTTCTTTACAATTCCTAGGCCTGATTCAGGACCAAGGAGAAGGATAGGAGTGGGAGCTAGAAAGAGCTGATATTGGGAATGGGCTTACAGCTTGAGATATGTGGTTAACAAGAGTAGAACATAAGGATGGGGATTTGTGCGGTTGAGGGATGCAGGCTAGTGTGCAGGCTAGGGATGTGTATAGGTCGTATACTTGCCTAGATTTCATGAATCCTTGGGCTTGATTCTAACACCTGCACATCTGTAATCCCAGTGCTTGGGAGGTCGAGGTGGAAGGATCAGAAGTTCCAGGTCGTTCTCAGCTACCTGGCCCTTTGGAGGCCAGAGAGGCTAAAAAAGACCCCTCTCATAAAAACCCAAGCAAAACAAACAAAATGAAAACAATAAAAAACTGAAAACAAACTGTAGGCATAAACTTTTCTCAACCTATTTTAATTAGGGTTTAACTACACCTCTAGCCCGCCACCCACCAGAGGCAGTGGAAAGGAAATGTTATTAGGATAAGGGGAAGTGGACCTGTTTAGAAATAGTTCCTTGGAGAGATTCCAATCTTTGTTGTTTCAGTCCAGTCCACTAACAAACATCAAACATGATTGAGCAGCTATAGACCAGTCTACTCAGTAGACACCACACAGAAATCAGCAAGTGCAGTTCAATCCAGGCTTGCCAACCTGCCTGAGTCCAAGGAAGCGGCAAGAAGTCACAGGAAGCTCATGAGAAGTTCTTTGGTGAGTTTCTATGACAAATGAAGCTCAACAACGCAACATAAGGCGAACAATATATGCGTGCTGTCAGCAAAGAACAGCTAGGCGGAGCAAAGTGAAACAATGCTCAAACTCCAACTTTTTGTGTCATCATATTTATATTCCTTCTAAACATCACTCATCATTTCACATGTCTGCTATAGCAAAACATCTTTTCACTTGTGACTGCTTCAGGAAAACATTTTTTTTCACATGTCTGCTTTGGCAAAATATTTTTTCACCTCTGTGCCCCAGCAAAACATCATTTGACGTAACTGATTCTTCAAAGAAACCAAAAGTTTCCACTTCAACAAACAAGGAAGAGGAAACATGGAAGCATAAAAGTATATATCCTAAACAGGAAAATCCATGCTTGAAAGACTAAAAATATATTTTGAAATTTGTGTAGAGCCTGAAATTTTATACTAAAATACTTCTTTGTTAAAAATAATACTTTTAAAGTGAGTCTGGTAGGACAAGAATCCTTAAATCTCATACTTAGTATTGACTCATGTATGAGTGGTAAATGAAATTGAATTTAAGGACATTAATCGTTTCAGTTTAAAAAATAAGTGTGAGTGATTATATTACCTTGTGAATCAATGCTTCAGAGTATAAATTAGGAGTAGTGGGTGATGGTACAAATTAATTTTTACTGAGGAGAAATATGGCTAATAAAAGATATTTGATTTTAGCTATTTCTTAATTCTTCATGTGCCAAATAAAAGTTCAAGGCTAAGAAATTAATTTCAGCTCCTGATGATTTCTTCAAAGTATCAACTTTACACAGGGATTCTCTTACAGTCTAGCATTAGCAGCCAAGGTCATTCAAATTCTACATATCGAAAGCTGACTACATTGCTTTGCTGTCTTTTATAGCATCATATATTTCTCTCTTTGCCTCAAATACTTTCCTGACCATGAAATGAAATGTATGTGTAGACACACTTTCCTTATAGATTATAGACAGACCAATCAAAATGCTTGTGGATAAATTGTTACAACTCTTAGCTAAGTTTGAGAACAGCTGACAATGTTTTCTTCTTCTGGCCTGCTGTTTGATAATAGTATCCTAAAGAAATGCTTGGAAAATATAAGCCATCATGTTCATTTATTCTGTTTTGTATTTGCAGCTTCTAGTTGAGCAAAGGGATATCAAAGGTGTTGAAAAACATTGGCCAATTGTCTTGATGTTCTGAGATTCTCAAAGGAGAGTCTATCACATGACAACAAGGGATATTTCCTAGCCCCTCAACCTCACTAAGACCACTTGAAAATGGTCTTAGACACTATTGGGTCCAAATGTGGGACATGTTTAGTGAGTAGGAAAGTTCAGAGTGCAAATTGGGGAATAAATTTGGAAGGATCAACGGAAAGAAATCAAGAAATAATTATTTTTTGTGGGTATAAATCACTCTTGGCATGAGGCACAGCTATCCTCAGAGAGGCTTAAATTTGAAAAAGTAAAAAAGAGAAAGGAGATCTAAGGCTTAGGAAGCCTGAGGAAACATATCACAGCTGGCAAATGAAAAATTTTAATTTAGAGCATAGCCTTTAAAGTGTCAGTCTGGTCTAAGGTCATATTCTAATATGAACAGCTCCAAGGATAGCTCGGGGCAGAGGTAATCATTGTAATACACAAAGTTTTCAGCAATATTTATCTTTCCAATTAATTCACTTACTACTTAAAATGTAAGAATTCCTAGCCCTTTATTTCCAAAAGAGATGATTTTGTTTAGTGGGGTTTGCTTAATGATATATTTCTCCCCAATGCTGGCACTAGCTGTAAAACCAATCTATTATTTCATCAGAATGGTTAATGTCAGAACTCAGTACTCTTTCAGGATTTTTTTTTGTTTTAACATTAAATACAAAACAAAATAAATAGTTCAGCTGGTATGTAAAGGGACCTGTTGTCAAGCAGGCTCAATCCCGGAATCCACATTTTGAGAAAAAGAGAACTAACCCCCAACATGGATAGTTCTGTTCTCTGACCTCCATACGAATATTTCAACATATATACCCACATATAAGTATGAAATATAAGCATGCACACAAATAAGTAAGTAAAAATGTCATAAAATAAAACTAAAATCCTATACATGCAATATTGTCTTCAGAGTTATATATGAAGCTTTCTAATCTTATCTGGGACCCAAAGTTCTTTAAATGAAATACTAGCTGTAGGTACTTGTTAAACTCCTTTTGCTATTCTGCCATCTTGCTGTTGCCTCTCCTAATCCATTTAATTTATGTCTTTTAATCTAGAGCAGTACCAATTTTTCATAAAATAAAAGATATCAACTATTTTAGTTACTGTTCTATTGCTCTGAAGAGATGCCATGACCATGGCAACTCTTATATAAAAGAAACCATTTAATTAGGGCTTGGTTATGATTTCAGAGGTTAGTCTATTATCATGGCTGAGAATATGTTGGCATGAATGCAGACATGGTGCTGAAGAAGTATGAGAGTTCTACTTTTAGATCAGCAGACAACAGAAAGAGAAAAACACTGGGCCTGGTTTAGTTTTTTGAAAACCTCAACCCCTACCCTCCCTTTACACACTTTCCTCAAGGCCGCACCTGCTCCAACAAGGCTTCTAGTTCTCAAATAGTGCTGCTCCCTGATGATCAAACATTCAAATTTATGAACCTACTGAGGCCATTTTTATTCATACCTTCATACTGACTACTTTTTTTTTTCTTTTTTCTTTTTTTCGGAGCTGGGGACCGAACCCAGGGCCTTGCGCTTGCTAGGCAAGCGCTCTACCACTGAGCTAAATCCCCAACCCCTCATACTGACTACTTTTTAAAAATATGTTTGCTAGCCCCATATGTACAACAATACCAAGCAACCAGAGCTTCCAGGGACTAAGCCACTACCTAAAGACTATACATGGACTGACCTTGGACTCTGACCTCATAGGTAGCAATGAATATCCTAGTAAGAGCACCAGTGGAAGGGGAAGCCATGGGTCCTGCTAAGACTGAACCCCCAGTGAACTAGACTGTTGGGGGGAGGGCGGCAATGGGGGGAGGGTGGGGAGGGGAACACCCATAAGGAAGGGGAGGGGGGAGGGGGATGTTTGCCCGGAAACCGGGAAAGGGAATAACACTCGAAATGTATATAAGAAATACTCAAGTTAATAAAAAAATATGTTTGCTAGAATTATTCTTTCCTTAGTAGTGAGTTTTTGGTGGGAATGTCTATCTATCATGATCCAAACAGAGGGGAATTTTCTAAGTGAAGAATCAAACTTTGTTGAGGCTTTTGTGTTCTGCTTTGGACTATTATGTCTAAAAATTTAATCACCTTTTGATCTGATCTCAAATGAGACAAATCCTTCCAGTTACAACACTCTGTACTTCTGCTACAAATAGAAATGACATAAAGTGTCTCCAGGAACAAAATTAATGGTCTCCATCAAGTTGCCTTGCTATTTAAAGCCAGCTTATCTCTTCACTATGATTGTATTCCCAATTGAAAATTTGAGGCATAATTCATCTTATGATTGTGGGGCTTCTACTGTCGTTTGTTGAATTTGAATTTTAAAGTGCAATTTTGTGTGTGTGTGTGTGTGTGTGTGTGTGTGTGTGTGTGTGTATGAGAGAGAGAGAGAGAGAGATAGAGATAGAGAGAGAGAGAGAGAGAATAGACTCAGTGTGCTTTTATTATTTTTTAACCAAAGACCTCTTACTTTCTGCATGTAATCTTAACTAACGCTACTGATTGTTTTGGAAAATCATTGCATGTTATTGTTGCAAATTTGGTGCTTTAAACACAAAGATACAGTTTATTCACAACATTTTTGTGGAATCATAATTTTAATTGGACCATCTAATTCCACTTCAGCTCCCACTTACCCTGATCTTAAGCAAATTATACAAGTCAATTAAGAGAACATAAGCACATTCCCAGCTCACAGTGGCTGCACTTCTCAACATAGATTTTAAAAAGAATGAATGCTACATTTCTTGCATTTGTATCTCCTCCAATCCTCTGTGGAGATTCTATTTTGTTCACGTGGCTGTTATGATTGGTCAGAGAACCTCTGGAAGTATTTACAGATGATGAATCCTCAGTTAATAGTCAGTAAAAAGAATCTGCAGAATATAGACTTTGAGTAAATTTGAAACTCAGAACTTAGGTCTGCTGTTTGGATAGACTAGGGAATGTGACTTTCTGAAGGGATTTTAGAATAGGAAGTAAATGCTTGAGGCATATTTACAATGTAGTTATGGGAATTCTTTTCATTTAGCATGTTCTATCAGTTATTAACAGTAAGATTTGTTTAAACTTAGAGGGTTACCAGGCTTCTTAGCATTAGAGATTTTATAAAGTTTGTAAGACAGTAGGACTGTATCTCTGGAATATAGTAAAGTCCCATCACACCTGCGAAGGTCAGTCTTTTTCTCTGCTAGTCCCATCCCCTATGCAGTGGTATGCTGTGACATTTTTAACAAGTACTTCACCAAAATGAATAAAAGAAATATAAATCTCACTTTATAGTATTTCTGATTTTCATATGAATAAATCTTTTGTGGCCCATTTTAAGGTCTCAAAATCTTAGCTTGGTTTTTTCTTTTTCATTCATCACGTTGGAACATTTGGTATACTTGCTGAGAGATAATGGTATGGTTTTAATGACTGTATCCTTCCCAAGACTCATGCGTGCATATATGGAAGTGCCACCTTTGGGAGATGATTAAATCTTGAGAGCTCTCCTTCCATGAACATGATAAACATTTCCATAAAAGGGCTTAAGGTCTAAGAAAGTGCTCACTTGTCCTTCAGCACCTTTAACTTGCGCAGCTCAGTACTCCTCTCCTCTGGAGAATGCAAAAATAATGACTATTCTAGAGGTAGAGGTGGGCTCCTTACTGCACATAGGTGCTAGCATTCAGAAATATGTTTGTATTACTTTTGAATTACTCAGGCTGTGACATTTTGTTACAGCAGCTCAGATAAGGTTGATGGTTATGAATCTACTCTAGCATCCCACTGCCATCCATTTTATGGACTTAAATCCATTTTATGGATTTAAAATTAAAACATTTCCATCTTCACTTGTATGTGTGTTGATAGCTCCCTACTGTTGCCGTTATATTACATTCTCAAAGGAGCTGAAACTCTGGGAAGGTCCTTTCTTATTCCTTTTTTTCCCCATAGGACATAATTGCCAGTAGAAATTGTCTGAAACGAGTTTGATTAGTTCTTCGCTGTGAGAGCAAGGAATACTATTTATGGAGAGAAAGAAAGCTCATTACCTATCTTATTCCTTCCTTACCAAAGAAGCGAGTGAATACAACATTTGTGTGTGAATGAGAAAAGGGTTTTCCTATGAGATATAATTTATCTTTTTGCTGTTCATTTCTCTTAAAGAATTTATGCTTGCTTGTTAGATGAAGACATTTTGTATCCTAGCACAGAGTAGGTACTCAAATAGGAGTCAAAGAGTGGTTAAGTACTGGGATGGGTGAGTTAACCAGAGAAAATGTAGATTACTAAAGGTGCTAGGATCAAATCTACCCTTTTGTTTGCTTTAACATCTGTCACTTACTTATTTGATATTTGGGTAATTGTGACTTAACTCGCCTAGGCAGATGACTGTAATACATGCATTGCTCCTACAATGTAGGGAATTGCAAGGCATTAGAATTGTGGCTAATCTATGTAGCAATGTGAAAATGAACCCTTTAAATTATTTTCTCTTAGGAAGACTGAATAAATTCACGGAAATCAGGTGTTTGCTGAGGTTGCATTTTTACTATGATTATTTTGGTAAATAAATGTGGAAGTAAAGTGAACTTTTGGGCACACTTTGTTTAATCTAGGTAACCTGGAGTATTATTGGCATGAAAAACTTGAAAGATTGTTATTTTCCTATTCCAAGAAATAGTAGTGTGCACCATGAGAATTAAATTTATTCTTTTTTGCTGAAACGGCAAACTAGTCTCTGTTAATTTCTTTATTATTTGGGCATAATTATAGCCAGCCACTCAAGTCAAGAGAATGGTATTCTAATTAAATCTGAAAGAATAATTAGGTAGAACAAACTGTGGCCTGGTTGATAAAGGTTGGAAATAGTTAGAACTTGAACAGAAACCAAAGTTAACTATGGGGAAATTAAAGTTTTTATCATGGGTAAAATATTTTAAAGTTTAGATACATTTTACCTATTTAAAATACAAAGGTCACAGTCCTGTGACATATAAATGACATTCAATGAGATAGACCTTTTTAAAAAACAAAACGATTTATCCCCTTTCTGTTTTCATACGTGTATGTATATGTTGTTCATGTATGCCCCTTTGTGTACACATATAGAAATTACATGCATGACAGAATTAGTACTAACACAAATATTTTAAAATTTTTCAAAGAGCTAGGACAAGATCAATTATTTTAAGTAGAGCCATGGAGAATAATGACAAGATCTAAGTCACTCTTTATAAAGGAAAATAAAAGTGTTTGAGATGACAAACATACTTTTGGGGATCTTAATGCAGAATAGTAACTGTACAAGAAAGTATTAGTGAGCTTGAAGACAAATTGCATGTGGCCTTATATACTAATTATTGCATTGACTGAAAGGAATAGAAAGAGTTTGTTTGAAGAGATAATGACTGAAATAGTTCCAAGTGGATCAACATCATAAGCAAACAGGTGATCATATCTTAACAGGAGTATGAAAGACTGGGAGGATCCAGCTGCTTCTTTTACAGCAAACCTCTTACGTTTATTGGTGTGTGTGTGTGTGTATGCATGTGGGGGGTTTGTTGTTCTTTTTGTTGCTGCTGCTACTGTTGCTGTTGCTATTGCTGTCTCGATGTCTAAATTGGCCTGGAATTCTCTATGTATCCCAAGCTGCCCTTAAACTCAGAAATCCACCTGCCTCAGCTTCCCATGTGCTGGGATTACAACAGTTTATAATGATCCTCTTGGAAAGATCTGTTTAGTGAAAGTTTTCCTAGAGCTAATTAAAGACCAATAATTGGATCCCATTTCTTACACATTCTACTACTTTCCAGTTCCTGGATTCTAAGAACCAAACCTCCAATCACATGAAATTTTGAGTATTGATGATGTATTACATCCAAACGATAGCACTGGCACTTCAAAATCATGGATGAGTTAGAAGTGAGAGCAATTTAACATCTTGAAAAACTAAAACTAAAACATGCTTTAAAACAAACACAAAGATATAGTTAGCAAAATAAAGTGAGGAAAGTTAAATGTCTGCAGTAATAGAAGGTGACTGTTTTGCACTCTGATATAATCTAATGAAAGCACATCTATGGTTATCTTTTAAAAACATATTAAAATGTTTTAATGCAGGGCATGAAAAGAGGAGTGGGTGGGTGGGGAAGAAGCAGGGGGAGGAGGGATGGCGTAGGAGGTTTCTGGAGAGGAAACCAAGAAAGGGGATAACATTTGAAATGTAAGTAAATAAAATATCCAATTAAAAAAAAACCCAAGGAATGATCCAAAAGTGTTTAGAAAACAAAAATTTCATGACACAAAAATGTTCTTGAAACAGAGAGTAAATAGCACAGGGAGTCCTGGATAAATACAGAAGAAACAATGCACATGTTAATTCTGTGAAATACAAAAAGATCCCAGTTATTTAAATCCTTTTAAAAATAATTGACTTTTAAAAGTAATGTTGACAATAATGTGTTGTGGAATTTATTATACATGTAAAAGTTTATGGCATGCCAAAAACCCATAAAGACCAAGAGGGAATAAAACACACTGCTGAAAGATTATTTTTATTATTGTATATTATTACTATGTATTATATATCACATATTAATAAATATTAAATTCTATTACAGTTATTTATGGTGTGTGTGTGTGTGTGTGTGTGTGTGTGTGTGTGTACATGTGTGCCACAATACTCATGTTGAAGTAAAGTACTCATTCTACTATGTGGGTTTTGAACTCAAGTTTTCAGGCTTGCTAACAAGCACCTTTATCCATTAAGCCATCTCTCCAGCCTGAAAGATTCTGTTACACATTTATGTAAAAGGGTATATCATCATTTGAAGGTTGACTTTATGTGATGATATATACTGAACGCTCTATAGAAGTCATCAAATAACAGGGCAAAACGTTACATTTAATAATTTGATGAAGTGAATATAATGAGATTTAAAAATAAGTAAGTCTAAGTATATTAACATTAATCAAAAGACATCTAGAGAAATTATATCATATAATGTTGTGTGAGCATTTGAATGAGAATTGCCCTCACAGACTCCTATGTTTGAATGTGTGATCTGTAGTCAGTGGAACTGTTTGGGAAGGATTAGGAGGTATGGCTTTGTTGGAGGAGGTTTGTCACTGGGTTTGGGCTTTGTTGTTCAAAAGTCCATGCCATTTCCAGTGTCTCTCTGTTTTTCTTGTGCTTGTTGTTTCACTATGTAAGCTTTCAGCTACTTCTCCAGCATTGTGTCTGCTTGTCTACTGCCATGTTCTCAGCCATGATAATAATGGACTTAACCTCTGAAACTTTAAACAAGTCTTCAATTAAGTCCTATCTTTTATAAGTTGCCTTGGTCATAGTGTATCATCACAGCAATAGAACAGTAACCAAGACATGCAGAGATGAATAAAAAGAATATTACCATGAAGAAAAGGAATAATTTACAATGATAAAGCTATGTTAACTCATCAAGGGACCTTGATAATCTTAAACATGTTAGATACCTAACAATGGTACTTCAAAATCAATCAAACAAACAAACAAACAAACACTGACAGAATTCTAAGAAGAAGATGAACAAATCACCTTTATCTCAAAACAAATGAAAAGTAAACCAACAAATGCATTTTTTGTGAAATGTGAGCAGCTATTAACCAAATTAATTTGATTGATACCAGTAGAACATACTACTCAAGAATGTATAAATATACAAGTTTTAAAGTTGTGCATAGGACATGTATAACACAAGCTCATGTTATTATCCATATAATGTTCTAATAAATTCCAAGGGGTTTAAATCAGGTGAAATGTATTTTCTGTGTGGAGTAGCATTAAATTAGAAATCAATATCAAATGTAACTGGAAATATTATTGTTTGGATTTGGATTGTTCCCCAAAGTCTCATGTGATGAGGTTTAGTTCATAGCTGCTGGTACTTTCGAGAAATAGTAGAAACTTTAGGAGGCCAAGCTTGGTAAGAAGTAAGTTCTTGGGAGAAATGTTCTTGAATGTACATGGTAGAGCCGCTCTCTTCTCCATTCCAGTACCATCCTCACAAACTCTGCCTTTCCACTGTCTTCTTCACCCAGTCACCTCAGCTCCTTCCTCACCCACACCTACTTTTACTTCCTGGCTTCCATGAAGTGCACAGTTTTGCTTCTCCACATTTTCCCTTCCATGTGGACAGGACCACTGGCTGCTCTAAAACAATGGAGTGCACTGAATAAGAATAACACTCGAAATGTATATAAGAAATACTCAAGTTAATAAAAAAAAAGACTCCAACCTCTGAGACCATGAACCAAAATAACCATTTTTCCTCTAAGTTGATTTTCCAGGCATTTTATTATAACTACAGAAAACTAATATATATTCCAAGTGTGTAAAAATTAAAGGAATGAAAGAAGAAAATACTATGAAAATTAAAGAATAAATCAGAAAGTATTTGAAACTGAAAGGTAAATGAAGCTCAACACTGGATATATCAAAGTAAATTAAACTAAAATGGGATCCATAAGAAATTCATAACACCAGATGCCTGCATTTGAAATGAAAGTACCAAATCAATTGTTTCAGCTTGGGTATTTCAAAAATGAAGAGAAAATTAAAGGAAAGAAATTAAAAAATAAAATAAGAGTGATCAGAGTGGAAACCAACAAAGAACACAAAAACAATAATAGAAAAATAAAATTACATAGTAGATCTTGGAAAAGAGCCTATAATCCACACAATTCTATCCAGGTTTAAAAAAACAAACAGTGAGAAAAACAAACAAAAAAACAAACAACAACAGAGAAAAACAAAATGCCATAAGGAAGGAGAGGTATGTTGCCTTGAGTCTGAGAGCAATTCCACACCTATAAATAGAAAAGATAGATCACTCATGAAGAATAGAAATAGTTAACATTGATTAGGTCTCTACTAAAGCAATTAATTTTTAATTAAAAATCTTCCTACAGGTCTTGGGAGATGGCTCAGTGGATACAACAATCACCTTGCAAATATGTGGATCTGAGTATGGATCTCTAAAAGTCACTAAAAATCCAGGCATGATGGTGCATGTCAATGTTCTTACCAAGAAAAAAAGGGAGGCAAATGCAGGCAGATTCCTAGAAGCTTGTGGGCCAGCTAGTCAGACCTACAAGGTAAAGTTTTAGGCCATTGAGAGACTCTGATGTAAACAAACAAGGAAGCAAGCAAGTAGGAGCACTCAATGACTAATAACATATGAGGTTCTTCTGTGACCTCCACCCAAGGTACAGAGAGAGGAAAAAGTGGGGTGGATAGACAGAGACAGACGGACAGACAGACAGATAGACACATGCATAGATGTGAGTGCTCTAATGAGCACACACACATACATAAACACACAGTGGGAGGGAGGGAGGGGGAGAGAGAGAGAGAGAGAGAGAGAGAGAGAGAGAGAGAGAGAGAGAGAGAACGAACTTAAATGCCAAACAACTTCAATGGTGAACGCTAATGACTAAGCGTAGGTTCTGAGGGGAAAAAATTACCAATTTGACCCAAGCTTCTTCAGAGAATTGGAAGATAATAAATACCTAAACATTACATAAGGACAATTGTAATCTTCTAATGTGCATACTGAACTCAACAACACACATTAAAAGGCAAATGAAATAACAAAGTGGGGATTATTTCCAAAAGGCAAATTTAGCTTAAACTTTCATAATTAATAAATATAATTCACATTAGCTGATCATTACAGACTGAACATTTCCACTTTCCCTGATGTTAATAATCAAAAACACTGAAGATTCACCTTTTTACCAAGAGAGGACCAAAATGGAAGGAAGGAAGCTGTTACCCACCCCAAAACTGGAACCAAAAAAAACAAAAAACAAAATGACCAAACAAAACTCCCCAATATGAAAAATAAACAAAAAAACCACCCACTTCCTGCCTAGGATGAAGATTGGCCAGCAAATCTGCAAGTGTAGGAACAGAAGTTTGAATCCCCGAGAAAGTCAGATACTCGCTGGGTGGGCTGGTGGTCTCTTTATAACTCTAGCCTCAGAAAGTAGAGACAGGAAATCCTGAGAACAAGAATTAGGAAACATTTTTCTTCTTAACTCTTTTTAAGTTTTCATTAGATGCTAGAATTACACCTTTGGGTGGAAATGTATTCCTATAAATATTCTTGTTCTCTGTTTTGTGATTCCAGAGAGTAGGAATCTCAGGGATAATAACACAGGCTATCATTTTGAAAATTTGTTAGCTAACTAAATAATCAATCAAACTTGATTTAGTTTTTATCTATTTTTAGAGACAAAATCCCTTTGGAATATTGTTCTCAGTGCCCCACAACTAGGTTTTCTGTTTTGTAGGCACAGGACTTAGTCCTGGCCCTACACGAGCGAGCACTGGATCCTGCTTTGCCCATTCCTTCAGGCGGTTCTCTTACCAGGATAAGATGGTTTCTTCATGCGCATGAGCCATCCTCAGTTGACGACCAGGAGGGAAACATCTAGGGACAGTGCTGGGGAGGTCTCTAATTCCATCTCCATATAATTTTCTCCTCAGCACCCTGTCTTCTCACAATCTTGGTCTGTCCATTTCTCAAGTCTCAAAGACTCTTGGATACGACTTTGATTTCCAGTAACCTTCCAGGCAGTAACCTGGAAAATTCTAATACTCCACTTATTGATATATATCTCTTTATAGTCATGATATTTCAGAAGTCATTGGCCTTTAATGATCTTTTGGGAATTCTGTTTCAACTATTTGTTTCTTTGAAGTTCTAAAACAGATTTTCATGTGAATAGGGAATTTTTTTCCTTCGTTGAAGCCAGAGTGAAAAACCATTTCCACTCCTGGTCTCTTTGTTACCTTACCTCTTTGGCTTCCTTACCTCTGATATGAATAAACTTTATACTGGACCATTTTTTCCATCATTGTATCAAGACTTTAAAATAACTCTTAGCTATTTTATAAACATCGCAAAGACATTTATAAGTTACTATTCTTTAAAGGGAATATAATACGAATACATATAAAATTATAGGAATTTTCCTCCTGGGACTGATATAGGTTGTTAATGCCACAAATTGGTAGACGTTGCTTATACTGTGTACTATACTCCATCAGTGTTTCTTTTTAATTTTTTTTCTTTTTAATTTTTTAAGACTTATTTGATATGTGTTAAAACTGTATCATTTAGTGCACATTAGCTTTTCTTTTTTAAAATCAAGTTCCAAGTGGTTTTAATGTTTGGCCCGAATCCATATTTTTTTTTTATTAACTTGAGTATTTATTTATTTATTTATTTATTTATTTTTGGTTCTTTTTTTCAGAACTTGAGTATTTCTTATTTACATTTCGAGTGTTATTCCCTTTCCCGGTTTCCGGGCAAACATCCCCCTAATCCCTCCCCCTCCCCTTCTATATGGGTGTTCCCCTCCCAATCCTCCCCCCATTGCTGCCCTCCCCTCAACAATCACATTCACTGGGGGTTCAGTATTAGCAGGACCAAGGGCTTCCCCTTCCACACTGGTGCTCTTACTAGGATATTCATTGCTACCTATGAGGTCAGAGTCCAGGGTCAGTCCATGTATAGTCTTTAGGTAGTGGCTTAGTCCCTGGAAGCTCTGGTTGCTTGGCATTGCTGTTCATATGGGGTCTTGAGCCCCTGCAAGCTCTTCCAGTTCTTTCTCTGATTCCTTCGACAGGGGTCCTTTTCTCAGTTCAGTGGTTTGCTGCTGGCATTCGCCTCTGTATTTGCTGTATTCTGGCTGTGTCTCTCAGGAGCGATCTACATCCGGCTCCTGTCGTCCTAAACTTCTTTGCTTCATCCATCTTGTAAAATTGGGTGGCTGTATATGTATGGGCCACATGTGGGGCAGGCTCTGAATGGGTGTTCCTTCAGTCTCTGTTTTAATCTTTGCCTGTCTCTTCCCTG
This sequence comes from Rattus norvegicus, assembly GCF_021556685.1. Taxonomy (NCBI): domain Eukaryota; kingdom Metazoa; phylum Chordata; class Mammalia; order Rodentia; family Muridae; genus Rattus; species Rattus norvegicus. The sequence continues at coordinate 128,077,382 of NC_141542.1, read as the reverse complement.
CCAAGGGTATTCTTGTTCCCCTTTTAAAGAAGGAGTGAAGCATTCACATTTTGATCATCTGTCTTGAGTTTCATTTGTTCTAGGCATCTAGGGTAATTCAAGCATTTGGGCTAATAGCCACTTATCAATGAGTGCATACCATGTATGTCTTTCTGTGATTGGGTTAGCTCACTCAGGATGATATTTTCCAGTTCCAACCATTTGCCTACGAATTTCATAAAGTCGTTGTTTTTGATAGCTGAGTAATATTCCATTGTGTAGATGTACCACATTTTCTGTATCCATTCCTCTGTTGAAGGGCATCTGGGTTCTTTCCAGTTTCTGGCTATTATAAATAAGGCTGCGATGAATATAGTGGAGCACGTGTCTCTTTTATATGTTGAGGCATCTTTTGGGTATATGCCCAAGAGAGGTATAGCTGGATCCTCAGGCAGTTCAATGTCCAATTTTCTGAGGAACCTCCAGACTGATTTCCAGAATGGTTTTACCAGTCTGCAATCCCGCCAACAATGGAGGAGTGTTCCTCTTTCTCCACATCCTCGCCAGCATGTGCTGTCACCTGAGTTTTTGATCTTAGCCATTCTCACTGGTGTGAGGTGAAATCTCAGGGTTGTTTTGATTTGCATTTCCCTTATGACTAAAGATGTTGAACATTTCTTTAGGTGTTTCTCAGCCATTCGGCATTCCTCAGCTGTGAATTCTTTGTTTAGCTCTGAACCCCATTTTTTAATAGGGTTATTTGTCTCCCTGCGGTCTAACTTCTTGAGTTCTTTGTATATTTTGGATATAAGGCCTCTATCTGTTGTAGGATTGGTAAAGATCTTTTCCCAATCTGTTGGTTGCTGTTTTGTCCTAACCACACTGTCCTTTGCCTTACAGAAGCTTTGCAGTTTTATGAGATCCCATTTGTCGATTCTTGATCTTAGAGCATAAGCCATTGGTGTTTTGTTCAGGAAATTTTTTCCAGTGCCCATGTGTTCCAGATGCTTCCCTAGTTTTTCTTCTATTAGTTTGAGTGTGTCTGGTTTGATGTGGAGGTCCTTGATCCACTTGGACTTAAGCTTTGTACAGGGTGATAAGCATGAATCGATCTGCATTCTTCTACATGTTGACCTCCAGTTGAACCAGCACCATTTGCTGAAAATGCTATCTTTTTTCCATTGGATGGTTTTGGCTCCTTTGTCAAAAATCAAGTGCCCATAGGTGTGTGGGTTCATTTCTGGGTCTTCAATTCTATTCCATTGGTCTATCTGTCTGTCTCTGTACCAATACCATGCAGTTTTTATCACTATTGCTCTGTAATACTGCTTGAGTTCAGGGATAGTGATTCCCCCTGAAGTCCTTTTATTGTTGAGGATAGCTTTAGCTATCCTGGGTTTTTTGTTATTCCAGATGAATTTGCAAATTGTTCTGTCTAACTCTTTGAAGAATTGGATTGGTATTTTGATGGGGATTGCATTGAATCTGTAGATTGCTTTTGGTAAAATGGCCATTTTTACTATATTAATCCTGCCAATCCATGAGCATGGGAGATCTTTCCATCTTCTGAGGTCTTCTTCAACTTCTTTCTTCAGAGGCTTGAAGTTCTTATCGTACATATCTTTTACTTGCTTGGTTAAAGTCACACCGAGGTACTTTATATTATTTGGGTCTATTATGAAGGGTGTCGTTTCCCTAATTTCTTTCTTGGCTTGTTTCTCTTTTGTGTAGAGGAAGGCTACTGATTTATTTGAGTTAATTTTATACCCAGCCACTTTGCTGAAGTTGTTTATCAGCTTTAGTAGTTCTCTGGTGGAACTTTTGGGATCACTTAAATATACTATCATATCATCTGCAAATAGTGATATTTTGACTTCTTCTTTTCCAATCTGTATCCCCTTGACCTCCTTTTGTTGTCTGATTGCTCTGGCTAGAACTTCAAGAACTATATTGAATAAGTAGGGAGAGAGTGGGCAGCCTTGTCTAGTCCCTGATTTTAGTGGGATTGCTTCAAGTTTCTCTCCATTTAGTTTAATGTTAGCAACTGGTTTGCTGTATATAGCTTTTACTATGTTTAGGTATGGGCCTTGAATTCCTATTCTTTCCAGGAGTTTTATCTAGAAGGGGTATTAAATTTTGTCAAATGCTTTGTCAGCATAATGAAATGACCATGTAGTTTTGTTCTTTCAGTTTGTTTATATAATGGATCACATTGATGGTTTTCCGTATATTAAACCATCCCTGCATGCCTGGGATGAAGCCTGCTTGATCATGGTGGATGATTGTTTTGATGTGCTCTTGGATTCGGTTTGCCAGAATTTTATTGAGTATTTTTGTGTCGATATTCATAAGGGAAATTGGTGTGAAGTTCTCTTTCTTTGTTGGGTCTTTTTGTGGTTCAGGTAAAATAGTAATTGTGGCTTCATAGAAAGAATTCGGTAGTGCTCCATCTGTTTCAATTTTGTGGAATAGTTTGGATAGTACTGGTATGAGGTCTTCTATGAAGGACTGATAGAATTCTGCACTAAACCCTCTGGACCTGGGCTCTTTTTGGTTGGGAGACCTTTAATGACTGCTTCTATTTCCTTAGGAGTTATGGGGTTGTTTAACTGGTTTATCTGTTCCTGATTTAACTTTGGTACCTGGTATCTGTCTAGGAAATTGTCCATTTCCTGCAGAATTTCAAGTTTTGTTGAATATAGGCTTTTATAGTAAGATCTGATGATTTTTTGAATTTCCTCTGAATCTGGAGTTATGTTTCCCTTTTCATTTCTGATTTTGTTAATTTGGACACACTCTCTGTGTCCTCTCGTTAGTCTGACTAAGGGTTTATCTATCTTGTTGATTTTCTCAAAGAACCAACTTTTGGTTCTGTTTATTCTTTCTATGTTCCCTTTTGTTTCTAATTGGCTGATTTCAGCTCTGAGTTTGATTATTTCCTGTCTTCTACTCCTCCTCGTGTATTTGCTTCTTTTTGTTCTAGAGCTTTTAGGTGTGCTGTCAAGCTGTTGACATATGCTCTGTCCTGTTTCTTTCTGCAGGCACTCAGCGCTATGAGTTTTCCTCTTAGCACAGCTTTCATTGTGTCCCATAAGTTTGGGTATGTTTTATCTTCATTTTCATTAAATTCTAAGAAGTCTTTAATTTCTTTCTTTATTTCTTCCTTGACCAGGTTATCGTTGAGTAGAGCATTGTTCAACTTCCACGTATATGTGGGCGTTCTTCCCTTATTGTTATTGAAGACCAGTTTTAGGCCGTGGTGGTCTGATAGCACGCATGGGACTATTTCTATCTTTCTATACCTGTTGAGGCCCATTTTTTGACCAATTATATGGTCAATTTTGGAGAAAGTACCATGCGGGGCTGAGAAGAATGTATATCCTTTTGTTTTAGGATAAAATGTTCTATAAATATCTGTTAAGTCCATTTGTTTCAGGACTTCTGTTTGTCTACGTCTCTGTTTAATTTCTGTTTCCATGATCTGTCCATTGATGAGAGTGGGGTGTTGAAATCTCCTACTATTATTGTGTGAGGTTCAATGTGTGTTTTGAGCTTTAGTAAGGTTTCTTTTACGTATGTAGGTGTCCTTGTATTTGGGGCATAGATATTTAGGATTCAGAGTTCATCTTGGTGGATTTTTCGTTTGATGAATATGAAGTGTTCTTCCTTATCTTTTTTGATGACTTTTAGTTGAAAATTGATTTTATTTGATATTAGAATGGCTACTCCAGCATGCTTCTTCCGACCATTTGCTTGGAAATTTGTTTTCCAGACTTTCACTCTGAGGTAGTGTCTGTCTTTGTCTCTGCGGTGTGTTTCCAGTAGGCAGCACAATGCAGGGTCCTCGTTGCGTATCCAGTTTGTTAATCTATGTCTTTTTATTGGGGAGTTGAGAACATAGATGTTGAGAGATATTAAGGAATAGTGATTATTGCTTCCTGTTATATTCATATTTGGATGTGAGGTTATGTTTGTGTGCTTTTCTTCTCTTTGTTTTGTTGCCAAGACGATTAGTTTCTTGCTTTTTCTAGGCTGTACCTTGCCTCCTTATGTTGGGCTTTACCATTTATTATCCTTTGTAGTGCTGGATTTGTAGAAAGATATTGTGTAAATTTAGTTTTGTCATGGAATATCTTGGTTTCTCCATCTATGTTAATTGAGAGTTTTGCAGGATACAGTAACCTGGGCTGGCATTTGTGTTCTCTTAGGGTCTGTATGACATCTGTCCAGGATCTTCTGGCTTTCATAGTCTCTGGCGAAAAGTCTGGTGTGATTCTGATAGGTCTGCCTTTATATGCTGCTTGACCTTTTTCCCTTACTGCTTTTAATATTCTTTCTTTATTTTGTGCATTGGTGGTTTGACTATTATGTGTCGGGAAGTGTTTCTTTTCTGGTCCAATCTATTTGGAGTTCTGTAGGCTTCTTGTATGCCTATGGGTATCTCTTTTTTTAGGTTAGGGAAGTTTTCTTCTATGATTTTGTTGAAGATATTTACTGGTCCTTTGAGCTGGGAGTCTTCACTCTCTTCTATATCTATTATCCTTAGGTTTGATCTTCTCATTGAGTCCTGGATTTCCTGTATGTTTTGGATCAGTAGCTTTTTCTGCTTTACATTATCTTTGACAGTTGAGTCGATGATTTCTATGGAATCTTCTGCTCCTGAGATTCTCTCTTCTATCTCTTGTATTCTGTTGGTGATGCTTGTATCTATGGCTCCTTGTGTCTTCCTTTGGTTTTCTATATCCAGGGTTGTTTCCATGTGTTCTTTCTTGATTGTTTCTATTTCCATTTTTAATTCCTTCAATTGTTTGTGTTTTCCTGGAATTCTTTCAGGGATTTTTGTGACTCCTCTCTATAGTCTTCTACTTGTTTATTTTTCCTTCCTGGAATTCTTTCAGGGATTTTTGTGATTCCTCTCTGTATGCTTCTACTTGTGTATTTATGTTTTCCTGTGTTTCTCTAAGGGAGTTCTTCATGTCTTTCTTGAAGTCCTCGAGCATCATGATCAAATATGATTTTGAAACTAGATCTTGCTTTTGTGGTGTGTTTGGATATTCCGTGTTTGCTTTGGTGGGAGAATTGGGCTCTGATGATGCCATGTAGTCTTGGTTTCTGTTGCTTGGGTTCCTGCGCTTGCCTCTCGCCATCAGATTATCTCTAGTGTTACTTTGTTCTGCTTTTTCTGACAGTGGCTAGACTGTCCTATAAGTCTGTGTGTCAGGAGTGCTGTAGACCTGTTTTCCTGTTTTCTTTCAGCCAGTTATGGGGACAGAGTGTTCTGCTTTTGGGCGTGTAGTTTTTCATATCTACAAGTCTTCAGCTGTTCCTGTGGGCCTGTGTCTTGAGTTCACCAGGCAGGTCGCTTGGAGCAGAAAAGTTGGTCTTACCTGTGGTTCCGAGGCTCAAGTTTGCTCGTGGGGTGTTGCTTATGAGCTCTCTGCAGGGGCAGCATCCAGGAAGATCTGCGCCGCCCTTTCCGGGAGCTTCAGTGCACCAGGATTCCAGATGGCATTTGGTGTTTTCCTCTGGAGTCAGAGATGTGGGCAGGGTGTAGTCTCTTCTGGTTTCCCAGGCATGTCTGCCTCTCTCCTGAATCCATATTTTTATATTTTTTAAGTATTCACTGTTTTTAGGCAAATTTCTGCCTCCATTTACATAATAATAAAAAGTTGCCCAAAGTTGGTTGCAAGATTGGCTCATGAAATTAAATTTGATACTTCAAAATAAAAAATGTAGACTGCCAGAGAAAGAATGCCTTTCTAGGCCAATAATTTTTATCTTTGCACCTTTACTTTTATCACATGTTTTATTATTCCACAACAGAATGCACTGAAGCATTATGTGGTATAGAAATTTAACCAGAAAAAATGTTCTATATTTATAGTGTTCATTTGTGTATATATTTTTTACTTTCAGGAATGTCAGCTCCTTGAAGAAGTTTGCAACCCCATTGGAAGAACACAATATCAACCAACCAGACCCTCTCCAGAGCTCTCAGGGCTAAGCCACCAAGCAATGGGTTGACATGGAACAACCCAGGGCTCCAGCCACATATGTAGCAGAGGATGGCATTGTCAAGCAGCAATGGGAGGAGAAGCCCTTCTTCCTGTGAAAGCTTGTTTCCCCAATGCAGGAGAATGCCAGGATGTTGAGGTGGGAGTTGGTGGGTGGGAGTGGGAAAAATCCTCATAGAAGCAGGGGGAGGGAGGAGGGGTTATGGGAGAGGGGATAACATTTGAAATGTAAATACATAAAATATCCAAGAAAAACAAAATTAAAAACAGAATGTCAGCTCCTTTCAAAAAAATAACATTAAATATGTTCCTCAATAATTTTATACATGTAATAATTCTTTCTGATTTCTGTCACCTCACCTTCTCTTACCTCTTTCCTACCACTTTATTTCTCCTTCTGTAGGATGTTATACAGATGAAGGCAGGTACAAGATAGAACGAGGCCTGTCATTGGATGAGAAGGAAGAAGGGGTGGGAGAAAAGGAAGAGGAGGAGACTGGCATGGAAGGACACTGAAGGAGAAGCTTCCAAGAGAACATGGAAGCAGATGTTAATATTCCACTCTGTACCTTTACAGTTGTTAAGAATGTTCTTAAGGAATGGATGTGTACAGGGCTTTGTATGTTTAGGTGGACAATTTTATCTTATCAATTGGATTAGAGGTTATTGTGTTGTGTGTTCTTTCAGGTGGTGAATTAAGTTTAAGAGAGTATGTGGTGGCTGGGACACTAAGCCACCACAGAATTGAGATGTATATTTCTGGCATGGTGATAACCTGCCTTGGGAACTAAATAGAGAGATTGTTGCCAGGCTCAGAGAAAGGCCTTCAGCAGTGTGATATGGAATGGAGTAGAGTGGCTGAGATGCTTTGTTGACTGAAATGAAGATATCTACCAGATATCTTGGGGCACTATGGTGCCGGATCTAGTAGGGGTAAAAGACACCATTTTTTATAATTTTACAGCAACACCCTTCCTTTCAACAAACAAATTTCTTTCTTATATTTGTAACTTTTTGTTTTGTGAGTTACTGAGTTTAAATAGGGTCATTTTTATTACCTTTGATTTAGAGTATCTATTGAAGTCTATGTGTCCATCAATGGGTTTATAGGTGAAAACAGTGACTGCCCTTCCCCTTGAATCCATCAGTAGCCAATAATTAAGTACACAGTGGGTAGGCCCTTTGAGCATCCCCAGTCACTGATAGACTGTTGACAGACCCAGTCCTGTGCAGGACCATCACAGGCAGCCTCAGCTGCTGTAAAGTCACTAGCGTGTTGGCTGCACGATGCCCAGAAGATAGCTTTTCAAAGTCCTTCTCCAAATCTTTCAGCTTTCCTTTTCTTTTGATGTCTTCTTCTGTGATGTTCCCTGAACCTTAGAGAAGGTGGTACAAACTGTCCAGTTTAGGACTGAGCAATTATCCTCAGCATCTTGAACAGCTATGTATTTCTATATTCATCATCACTTATTGCAAAGGGAAGATTTTCTGATTAAAGTTGGGAGTAGCATTTGTCTATATGGGTATAAACACAAACATTTAGATGACAGGTTGGAACTAAGCCAATTTAGCTGAACAACAGTAGTAAATTACCCTCTAAGACCTAAGATCACCACAGTCATGAATTTTCAACTAGGTTTACATCATCTGCGCATGGGATCCATTTTATCGAATAGGGCTTAACTCCAATCAGAGAGCAGATGGTTACTCTCAGAACAGTTCAGTCATGATAAATGTCACCTTCTTGACTTAACAGCGTAGTAGAAAAAACTGAAATGCTAGGAAACATTTGATGATTCTTTTGAAGGGGAATTGAACCCCTCCAAAGGGGCTAGGGAGATGGTTCATCATTTATTTTTATTTTTTATCCACTCTTCTTCATTTCAATAATTAAGATCTCTTTCCTCATCCTGAAGTCTCCTTTTGTATAATATTACATGTCACAAAGTGATACTCCCTACTTACTTATTTGTAGCAATAATAGTATTTTTCTTTTTTATTGGATATTTTATTCATTTACATTTCAAATGTTACTCCCTTCCCTGGTTTCCCCTCTGGAAAACCCCATCCCATCTTCCTTCTGCTTCTATGAGGATGCTCCCCCATCCACCCATCCATTCCCACCTCCCTGCCCTGGCATTTTCCTACACTGGGGCATCAAACCTTCCTAGGACCAAGGGTCTTTCATGCCATTGATGTCCAACAAAGCCATCCTCTGCTACATATGTGGCTGGAGCCATGAGTCATTCCATGTATACTCTTTGGTGGTTTAGTCCCTGGGAGTTCTGGGGTGTCTGCTTGGTTGATATTGTTCTTCCTATGGGTTTCAAACTCTTCCAGCTCTTTCAGTCCTTTCTCCTCTATTGGGGACCCCGTGCTCAGTCTAATGGTTGACTGCTAGCATTCACCTGTGTATTTGTCAGACTCTGGCAGAACCTCTCAGTAGACAGTTATATCAGGCTCCTGTCAGCAAGCACTTCTTGGCATCCACAATAGTGTCTTGGTTTGGTGCCTGGATTTGAGATGGATCCCCAGGTGGGGCAGTCTCTGGATGGCCTACCCTTCAGTCTCTGCTCCAAACATTGTCCCCGTATTTTGTTCCCCCTTCTAAGAAGGACTGAATCATCCATGCTGTTTTGTGTCACAAGTTTTTAGATTTAACATTTATTTTACCAATGTTTCTATTTTTCCTCTCATGTTTTTATGCCTGAGATTCTCTCTTCCATCTTTTGTATTTTGTTGGTGATGTTTGTGTCTGTAGTTCTTGTTTGCTTACCTAGATTTTCTATTTCCAGATTTTTTTCAGTTTCTATTTCTTTCTTGTTTCTTTGTATTTCCATTTTCAGGCCTTGAACAGTTTTATTCATTTCATTCAACTGTTTATATGTTTTCATGCTTTTCCTTGGCTTTTTTTAACAAAAGGGATTCATTAATTTCCTCCCAATGTTTGTGTTTTCCTGGATTTCTTTAGGGGATTTTTATCATTTCCTTTTTAATGATCTTTGTCATCTTCATAAAGTTCATTTTTATGTTTTTTTCTTGTGCTTCAGATGTGTTGTAATATTTAGGACTTGCTGTAGTAGGATAGCTGGGCTCTGGTGGTGACATATTGTCCTGAATATTGATGATTATGCTTTTACTCTGGCATTTAGCATCTGAGTTTGGGAAGATTATAAGTCTAGGTGTCAATTTTTTGAGTTTGTATTTGTTGGATGTATCTTTTATCCATTGCTTTCTGTTATCAGGTCTTCTTGTTGGTATGGTCTGTGATTGGGCAGGGATCTCCATACATGTTGGGGGTGTGGACTTTCAGGTGCAAGGTGCCAAACCAATTTTTATTTTTAGTAACATAAACACCTGAGTGTTTCTAGATCCATAGGATATAAGTCCTCACATTATTTTGTACCTGAAAACTGGGGTGATTATATGTAAAAATGGTAATAAACTCTAAAAATATATGTTTAATATGATGGCAAATACTTTTATTTCTGTCAATATTTTGTGAGAACCAACAACAGCATGCTTATACCATTATAATACATTTTAAGTAAAATACACTGATACTTCATTTAAGTTTGTCATAGAATTTAAACAAGTAAGAATTGTACATCTTTATATACAGATACACCTCAAAACTAAAACCTAGTATGCATTTGGATTGGATTGCATTGTTGGCATGCTTTCTTCAGCAATTAATACAGTTAACACCCAGCTTCTACTAAAAGTTTAATAAAAATGTGCTTATCAGTATAATTCTCATTCTTAAAAGCATTTGTTCAATAATGTATTTAAATATTTGAGTGTACTGAAGTACAGCATGAAAGCTGAGATATTCTGTAATCACTTAGAGTACTACTGATATGCTACGAATCTGAGAAACTTTAGACTCATGCCAATATTCTTGACCTGAAATACAAATTATTTTTAAAATGTGTTATAGTGAAGTTGAGTTAGGGAATTGAAAAAAATACTAATTTATGTGGACAGATTTCTCCCAACTACTTTTAAAAATTAACTTTGATATTCCACTATCTGCTCAAAGTTATGGTCTGTACAAATTCTCTAAAGATATTTGATAAAATCCAAGGAACCATAGGAGTTAATATTTCATTCAAACATTTCCCCTAACCCATTACATTTATTTCATTTTCCTGTGCATCTCAAGATTGCTCGGAGATTAGCTTGTTGACTAATTGAGTTACTTTTTTAAAATGATGAGATGGCCTCTTAATAACTTCTTTAATTATTTAGCTATTAAAGAATTCAGTCTTCTGTTTTGGAAGTCAGTGTGGGGATACTGTTAGTATATGATCCTGGGTACCAACATTATTTCTTGTTAATGATACTAACTCTAGAATATCTTCCTTTTAAGCTTTTCTCGTGTGTGTGTGTGTGTGTGTGTGTGTGTGTGTGTGTGTGTGTGTGTGTGTGTGTATGTGTATGTGTGCAGTGGAGGGGATGTTATCCATTCAAAATTCAGAGGCTTGATATGTTTATATGGGCAATCTTTAACCACTAAAAGCACAACTTAGCTCACATCAATTTATTCTGAATCAGATAAAGTTGGCACCATGCCTAGATAGATGAATTTTTTTTTTACTAAATTATGCTGCACTCTCCTCACTAGGAAACACCACAAAACTTTCACTTTTATTATTAGTTATTAATACTTAGACACAAAGATGGCAGCTGTCTTTCAACTCCCCAGTTGTTATATACCCTTTCCCTATATGCACCTTCACAAAGAGGCACTATGTCTGGTCTGCTCGTGATTATTTCCAGATAACACTCTGCAGTCATGTTGCTTCTGAACTTTGACCTGATGGGACTGTTTGTCAGTGCAGCCTTGTTTGTTTATTTGTACCTTGATTACCTAGCTCTTATGCCTGATACATTTTCATCACAGTCTGTAGCAGTTTTCCATTACCCCTATGGCCCAAAGCCACATCAGCATCTCACTATACAACAGCAAGCTTCTTCTGCAGGGGCAGGAGAGAAAATGTTAAGCTTTATTCTTAGTTTGACACATTCTAGAGACTTGGCAAGGAGCAAGCTATGCCCACTGAATCTGTTCAAAGCCAAAAATTTTTGGAATCTTGAAATTCTTCTCTTTTGGAATTCTTTGTACTGAGGACCCATTGGAAAGCTGATGAAACAGATTGCCTGTAAGAGAGTCAATATAAAAATAGTCTGCAGAAAATCGTGCCACCATCTGTGTTTTCTTATCTAGAAATCATATGCCCGTCTCAGATTGCCTTTCAAATTAATATGCTTATAAATATTAATTGATGGGAAGAAATTAGAAAAGTGTAAACCATGTGTGAAATTATAAATATACATATATATATTTCAACACACGCACTGTTTTGGAAGAAAAATTCTGAGTTGGCAGATAAAATCAACTTGCAGTTTTTTTTGAAATATGTATTCAGCAAAGTAGATACAGGAATTAAAAATATTCTACTTTATGAGAGCTGTTTTTAAACTCAGAGGTTAGTGATGGAGACCCTCATCAATCATAGTATCCTCAGTTGCACAGAAGCACGTGGAAAAGGCTCTACTTTTGAATGATGCATAAATGTACCTATTGTACACAGCTACCATTATCAAGATGTTAGTGGACACAAACTATAGAGGAAGGACAGAGGGAAAATGGACATGTTAGGCACTGAAGAAACAAATAAGTCTGGGGTGGAATATAGGGGGAAAAGTTTACTTGGCTTAAAAAGTTACTATTGAAAGGAAAACAAGGAAATATGATTGTACTTGCTTCAAGTTGTTTCAGTAAAAATGAAGAGCAGATCCCTTTAAAATGTTTTCACCACCAAAGAAAGTAGCAGAAGTGTATGACTGATTTGTTCACCTCAATTTATTTTATTTATTTATTTTTCTCAAATACTGTTTTTAAAAGTAATTATTTTATTTATTTATGTCCCAAATGCTGTCCCCCCTTCTGGTCCCCTCTTATAGAGCTCTGCCCTCCTCCTTTCACTTTTGAGAAGGCATCCCCTTGATATCCTTCCCCTCCCTCCACCCCAGGCATCACATCTCTACAGGATTAGGCACATCCTCTCCCACTGAGGCCAGAAAAGGCAGTCCTCTGCTACATATGAGCCAGGATCTCAGACCAGCCCATGTATGTTCTTTTCGTGTTGGCTTAGTATCTGGGAGCTCCTAGGGGTTCAGGTTAGTTGACACTATTGGTCTTCCTGTTGAGTTGCCATCCTCTTCAGTTCCTTCAATCCTTCCCCTAACTCTTTCATAGGGGTCTCCAACTTTGTCCAATTATTGGCTGTGGGTATCTGCATCTGTCTCAGTCAGCTGTTGGATAGAGCTTCTCAGAGGACAGTCATGCTAGGCTTCTGTTTGCAAGCACAGCATAGCATCAATAATAATGTCAAGGATTGGTGCCTGAGCATGAGATGGACCCCAAGTTAGGCAGGTCACTGGCCAGCCATTCCTTCAATTTCTGCTTCATTTTTGTCCCTGCATTACTTTTAGACAGGAACACTTTTGGGTTGACCACTGGGGATCCTGTCTGACTACTGGAGGTGATCTCCTCAGGTTCTATCTCCCCATTTTTGGGCATTTCAAAATTGAGTGCTGGGAGCCTCCCCAGTCTCTGGGACTTCCTAGAGATTCTCTCCATCTTCAGCAGGTGCATATTTCCATTCATTCTCCTGGCCCTCTATGTGTTTCTCTCCAAATTTAATTCTGTTCCCCTATTCTCCACTCCCTCTAACCCAGGTCCCTCCTCCTTCTGTCTCCCATGACTATTTTGTTCCCCCTTCTGAGTGGGATTTAAGCATCTTCACTTGGGCCTTTCTTCTAGTTTTACTTCTTTGGGTCTGTAGGGTGAATAATGGCTAATATCCACCACTTATAAGTGAGCATATACCATGCATGTCTTTTGGTTGTGGATTACCTCACTCAGGATGATATTTTCTAGTTCCATCCATTTACCTGAAAAATTAACAATGTTTTTGTTCTTAATAGTTGAATAGTAAGTATTTCATTGTATAAGTGAAGCACATTTTGTGTATCCATTCTTTGGTAGAAGTTGTTACCAATTTCTGGCTATTATGAATAAAGCTACTGTGAACATAGTGGATCAGGTGCCCTTATGGTATGGTGGAACACATTTTGGGTATACGCCCAGGATTGGTATTACAGGGTCTTTAGGTAGAACTGCAACTAGTCTTCTGAGAAACCACCAGGTTGATTTCCAGAGTGGTTGTGTCAGCTTGCAATTCCACCAGCAGTGGAGGAGTGTTCCTCTTTCTCCACATCCTTGTCAGCCTGTGCTGTTATTTGAGTTTTTGTTCTTTGTTATTCTGATGGGTACAAGGTGGAATCTCAAGGTCATTTTGATTTGCATTTCCCTAATGACTAAGGATGTTGAACATTTCTTTAAGTGCTTCTTGGCCATTTGAGCTTCCTCTGTTGAGAATTCCTTGTTTAGCACTGTACTCCATTTTTTAATTAGGTTATTTGGTTTGTTAGAGTCTAACTTCTAGAGTTTTTTCTATATTTAGGATATCCATCCTCTATCAGATTAATAGGGTTAGTGAAGATCTTTCCCCAACCTGTCCTGTTGATAGAGTCCTTTGCCTTAAAGAAGTTCTATAGTTTCAAGAAGTATTATTTATCAATTGTTGATCTCAGAACCTGAGCCTTGGGTGTTTTGTTCAGGAAATTATCTCTTGTGTCAATACCTTCAAGGCTATTTCCCATTTTCTCTTCTATTAGATTGAGTGCATCTCCTTTTATGTTTATGTCCTTGATCCACTTGAACCTGAGCTTTGTGCAAGATGATAAATATGGATGAATTTGCATTCTTCTACATGCAGACCACCAGTTAGACCAGCACCATTTGTTGAAGATGCTTTCTTTTTTTCACTGTATGGTTCTGGCTTCTTTGTCGAAAATCAAGTGTTCATTGGTGTGTGGGTTTATTTCTGGCTCATCAATTCTATTCTAAATGTTTGAAATTTCACTGAGATACAGGCACCTATTAAATGATTATTAAAATGTGTTTGGCTCTGGTGAGTGCTACCACAAAGTGACATCTAACATGGACATTACATAAAGTGGGGTTGTGCTGCCATAGTTAAGAGTTAGTATGTTGGTTTCTGGCTGTGCCTGGAACTAAACTGAACCACTCCCACAGCTTCCTGCATCCAAATCCCGTGGGAGAGAGCTGAACTCCCAGAAGTGTGGACAAACCTGAGACCGCAGGACAGACCGCCATTTCTGCCCACTTCTGCCCCAGAGGAAACTGCATAGTGCTTCTGGACAAAGTAATATAGGAGTAGTCAGCTGTGGGAACTGGCTGGTTCCTGCCTGTGCCCAGAACTGAACTGAACTGGTCACACAGCTCCCTGCATCCAAATCCTGTGGGGGAGAGAACTGGAACCTCAGAAGTACAGACATCCCTGAGAACTCAGAGGAGACTGCTCTCTGCCAACATTTCTGACCCAAGAGGAAATTGCCTAGTGCCATCTGTGCCCCCCAGGCATAGACACCTAGGAGCAGTCACGGGCAGTACCTTTTGGGTTTCTGCCTGTGCCAAGAGCTGAAACCCAGTCACCAGGAGCACCTACACACCTGAGAGCAGAGGTCTCTGTTCCTATATCCAGCTGAAAGAAAGCAAACAGGTCTACAGGAGTGCTGACACACAGGCCTATAGGAGGGTCAAGCCACTGTCAGAGACAGCAAGACAAGCTAATACCAGAGACAACCTGATGGCAAGAGGCAAGCCCAGGAACCTAAGCAACAGAAACCAAGACTACTGGGCATCATCAGAGCCCAGTTCTCCCACCAAAGCAAATACTGGATATCCAAACACAAGGGAAAAGCAAGATTTAGATTTAAAATCACATTTTATGATGATGATAGAGGACTTTAAGAAGGACATAAATAACTCCCTTAAAGAAATACAGGACAACACAAGGAAACAAGTAGATAAAGAGGAAACACAAAAATTTCTTAAAGAATTACAGGAATACACAACCAAACAGGTGAAGGAATTAAACAGAACTGTCCAGGATTTAAAAATAGAAATAAAAACAATAAAGAAAACACAAAAGGAGACAACCCTGGAGATAAAAAACCTAGGAAAGAGATCAGGAGTCATAGATGCAAGATTCACCAACAGAATGTAAGAGATAGAAGAGAGAATCTCAGGGGCAGAAGATACCATAGAAAACATTGACATGACCATTAAAGATAATGTAAAACACAAAAATCTCCTAGCCCAAAACATCCAGGAAATCCAGGACACAGTGAGAAAATAAAACCTAAGGATAATAGGTAGAGAAGAGAGTGAAGACTCCCAACTTAAAGGGCCAGTCAATATCTTCAACAGAGTTATACAAGAAAACTTCCCTAACCTAAAGAAAGAGATGCCCATAAACATACAATAAGCGTACAGAACTCCAAATAAATTGGACCAGAAAAGAAATTCCTCCTGTCACATAATAGTCAAAACACCAAAAGCACAAAACAAAGGAAGAATATTAAAAGAAGAAAGGGAAAAAAATCAAGTGACATATAACAGCAGACCAATCAGAATTACACCAGATTTTTCACCAGAGACTATGAAAGCAAGAGGATCCTGGGTAGATGTCATATAGAGCCTAAGAGAACACAAATGCCACCCCAGGCGACTATATCCAGAAAAACTTTCAATTAACAAAAATGGAGAAACCAAGATATTCCATGACAAAACCAAACATACACAATATCTTTCTACAATTTCATCCCTACAAAGGATAATAGATGGAAAACTCCAACACAATGAGGGAAACTACACCATAGGAAAAGCAAAAAAGTAATCTCCTTGTAATGAAACAAAAAGAAAATAGCCACACAAACTTAATTCCACCTCAAACAACGAAAATAACAGAAGACAACAATTATTCTTCCTTAATATCTCTTAACATCAGTGGACTCAATTCCCCAATAAAATGACATGTACTAACAGACTGGATATATAAAGAGGACAAAGCATTTTGCTGCACATAGGAAACACAACTCAGAGACAGACAGGCTCAGAGTAAAACTACCTCAGAGTAAAAGACTGAAAAACAACTTTCCAAGCAAATGGTCCAAAGAAATAAGTTGGAGTAGCCATTCTAATATCAAATAACATCTTTCAACCAAAAGCCATCAAAGAAGATAAGGAAGGACACTTCACATTCATCAAAGGAAAAATCCACCAAGAGGAACTCTGAATCCTAAATATCTATGCTCCAAATGCAAGGGAACCTACATTCATAAAAGGAACCTTACTAAACCTCAAATCACACATTGCGCCTCACATAATAATAGTAGGAGTTTTCAACATCCCACTGTCAGCAATGAACAGATGATGAAAACAGAAATTAAACAGAGACATAGAGAAACTAGCAGAAGTTATGAACCAAATGGCCTTAACAGATAGTTATAGAACATTCTATCCTAAAACAAAAGGATATACCTTGTTCTCACCACCTCATAACTAGCAGAAGTTATGAACCAAATGGATTTAAAAGCTATTTATAGAACACTTCTTTCTAAAACAAAAGGATACACCTTCTTCTCAGCACCTCATGGTACCTTCTCCAAAATTGACCATATAATCAGTCACAAAACAGGCCTCAACAGATACAAGAAGACAGAAATAATCCCATGCATTCTATCAGATCACTACGGACTAAAGCTGGTCTTCAATAACAAAAATAATGACAGAAAGCCCACATATACATCGAAGTTGAACAAAGCTCTACTCAGTGATAACTTGATCAAGGAAGACAGAAAGAAAGAAATTAAAGACTTCTTAGAATTTAATGAAAATGAAGGTACAACATACCCAAACTTATGGGACACAATGAAAGGTGTGCTAGAGGAAATGTCATAACACTGAGTGCTTGTAGAAAGAAACAAGAGAGAGCATACATCAGCAGCTTGATAGCACACCTAAAAGCTCTAGAACAAAAAGAAATCAAATCGACCCAAGAAGTGTAGAAGGCAGGAAATAATCAAACTCAGGGCTGAAATCAACAAAGTAGAAACAAAAAGGACTATACAAAAATTCAGCAAAACCATGAGCTGGTTCTTTGAGAAAATCAACAATAGATAAACCCTTAGCCAAAGTAACCAGCTCATGTATCGAAATTAACAAAAATCAGAAATGAAAAGGGAGACATTACAACAGAATCTGAGGAAATTCAAAGATCATCAGATCCTACTTCAAAAGCCTATATTCAACGAAACTGGAAAATCATGAGGAAATGGACAATTTCCTAGACAATTACCAGGTACCAAAGTTAAATCAGTAACAGATGCACCATCTAAACAAACCCATAACTCCTAAAGAAATAGAAGCAGTCATTAAAAGTCTCCCAACCAAAAAGATCCCAGGACCAGATGGGTTTAGTGCAGAATTCTATCAGACCTTCATAGAAGACCTCATACCAATATTGTCCAAACGATTCCACAAAATAGAAACAGACGGAGCACTACAAAATTCCTTCTATGAAGCCACAATTATGCTTGTACCTAAATCACACAAAGATCCAACAAAGAGAACTTCATACCAGTTTCCCTTATGAATATTGACGCAAAAATACTCAATGAAATTCTTGCAAACCCAATCCAAGAGAGTGAAAGGAGGTCAAAGGGATTCAAATTGGACAGGAAAAAGTCAAAATCAAGTGATATAATAGTATACTTAAGTGACCCCAAAAGTTCCACCATCCTGATAAACAACTTCAGTAAAGTGACTGGGTATAAAATTAACTCAAATATATCAGTAGCCTTTCTCTACTCAAAGGATAAACAGGTATCATTTCCCTAATTTCTTTCTCAACCTCTGATTGCTCTGGCTAGGATTTCGAATACTATATTGAATAAGTAGGAAGAGAGTAGGCAGCCTTGTCTACTCCCTCATTTTAGTGGGATTGCTTCAAGTTTCTCTCTGTTTAATTTAATGTTAGCTACTGGTTTGCTGTATATTGGATTTAGTATGTTTAGGTATGGAACTTGAATTCCTGATCTTTCCAGGACTTTTATCATGAAGGGGTGTTGAATTTTGTCAAATGCTTTCTTAGCATCTAATGAAATGGTCATGTGGTTTTTTTCTTTGAGTTTATTTACATAGTGAATTATGTTGATGAATTTCTGTATATTGAACTGTCCCGCGCTTCGTCTCGCCAGCAGGAACGACGCGGCACACACAGGATCCTACTACAGAAAAGCTTTAATGCGTCTTGAGAGGGAGAGCATAAGCTTACAATGCGGAGACGGAGAGTGAGGAATAACCGTCCCTTATATAGGAAACTATCCTCGCCTAGGACGTGTCACTCTCTGGCTGGTCGCTGCCAATTATGCCAGATGACGTACCAAAACGTACGTGTCCCTTTGAGTAGGGACGTTACCAGGCGCCTGCGTATTGCCCTTTTTACTAGGTGCGTTCTGCCGGATGCCGGTGCCATCTTGTAATGGAGTTTATGAGGACAGCTCCTCACATATGTGAGGACAGCTCCTCGGACAGCTCCTCACATCTCTGTGAGGACAGCTCCTCGGACAGCTCCTCACATCTCCCCCCTTTCTGTTTTTTTTTTTTAAGCAAACAGGACACCCAGATATAGGAGGGTGAAGACAGAGGTCATATCCTCGTACGAAGTTGGCGAACCTGTACAAGAGAGATACCCTTAGGCTGTTGTTGGGACCCAGGGCACTCCCGACCCGTCGCACTGCCATTTTTCGAGGGAGGGAAAACTGGGGCAGAAACCCTCATGTAATATGACATGCCTTCCAGGGAGCATATTTGGTAGAACTTCCCTGTGCGATGCTAAGCTCGTCACCCCTCATGGGCTGCTCAAGCCGGACACTCTAATCCTGTGCAATGAACCGAGGTTCTAGGAGTGCAAGAGCTGTCCAGTCGGCGACCTGTTGCTTGAGCATGGTCAACCAGATATCGGCTGACGCTCCTTGTTCAAGGGCTACAAGCGCCTGGGCGATCACTACTTTGTCCTTTCTTGTTTGAGATCTCAATTTGCAAAGCAACCAGAGGAGTAACACTAATCCACAGCAGAGGATCACTCCAAAAAGTCCCACTCCCACCCATTCCTTGAAATAAGAGACTGCTGAGGTGATCCAGGACGACAATCTCTCCATCAAAGACAGGTCCAGTCGGGTAGAATTTACTTGAATGATGGTCGCTCTCAGCTCCTGAAGTGTCTGTTCAAACTCCGAGGTCCAATTCTGTAACAGATGCTGTGAAAGACTCTTAGACAGATTAGCAGCTCAGGTAAATTTGTCATATTATATGGAGGTGACACAAAGGCCTGGGAGTTTTTGCTCACAGCCAAGCTGGGCCAGTTGCCATAGAATGTCTAATTGCTCTCGGACCAGATCTATACGTTGGTTGACAAGCATAATGCCTCCCTATATCTGAGTATTGGCTGAGGCCTGTCTGTCCCGAGCCACAGAGATGGTGGCCGATAAATCATTGATAGTTTGGGTTGTCTGTACTGAATTTGACAAGGCCAATGCCGAGGCAGTAACCGAGGCAGCGACTGCTGTCGTAGCAATAATGCCAGCAATAATTGCAGAAGTACCAAAATCTCTTTTTCCTCTAAATAAGGTCATGGTCCCCGGGGCATCAACAGGGATCGGGATAAAGCGAGGCATGTGAGTAACTACTGCGATATTTTATATGAGTAGCTGTCCAGACAGAGGCAGCAGGTTTGATGTTCCCCGTCCAGGAAAATGACAACCGTCCCTTTTCGCCCTTTCCTCCAAGTAGCATCGCCATGGGCGTAAGATCAGTGCAGCTACCATTAACCCAATGTAAGGCCACCACCATAGAGAACTGTGGCGTTAGCCACAATGTCCTCCTCACCAGTTCCCCATGTGGCCTCCCTTAACCAAGCAGAAGATTGATTATATAACATAATGCAAGGGAGATCAAAAGATGTTTTGTTGAATATGCCAAAACAAAGGCTGCCCTTAAGGGGAATAGTCCTATTTTCTTTTAGTCGTTCAACCTGTGGATCCTTAGGTAAATAGGCCAACCCTAAATCCCTGTTAGTGGTACATCACCGGCATCGGGAGTGGAAAGGTTGACATTATTCCCCATCGTAGCTCGCCCTGCACCGTTGCTGGCATCCATGGAAGAAGAGTGAGGAGGTGCAGGAGTCCCAGTCCCTTCTTGATCACTTGCTGTGATGCTCCGAGTAAGTCGTACTGGGATCCATATGGGATTTTCATTGTCCTGTGGAAAAACACAGACAGCTCCCCTGGATCTTATTAAAACAGGATCTGGGCCTTTCCATTCATTTGTTAATACATCCTTCCATTTGACTAATTCTTTTGTCCTCTTGGGCTCTGAGCAATGTCGCTCAGCCGCTGTTTGTCCTGCTTCATCAAGATTTAAAAAATTTAAGGTAAAAAGGGCCAGAGCAGTGGCCACTCGGGGTGTTGGGGGAGTTCTATCATAATTCCCCTTCTTTGTTTTATTAAATATGATTTGAGCGTCCGATGAGCACGCTCTATGATTCCCTGTCCTTGAGGGTTGTAGGGCAGGCCCGTCAGGTGGGTAACCTGCATCTGAGCACAAAACTGACGGAATTTTTGAGATGTGTAGGCGGGGCCATTGTCAGTTTTTACACATTTTGGCTTTCCCCAAGCACTCCATGCTTCAAGGCAGTGCTGAATGACATGTGTTGTTTTTTCTCCTGTAAGTGGGGTGGCATGTAGAATGCCAGAACATGTGTCTATAGATACATGCACATACTGTAATTTTCCAAAAGTAGAATTATGAGTAACATCCATCTGCCAGATTTGCAATGGCTGTATTCCTCTCGGGTTGACCCCGATGTGAGGAACTGGGAGGAACTGGCAGCACTGTTGGCATTGGGTGACTATATCACGTGCCTCTTTTCTAGTTATAGAGAAGAGGCGGCGTAAAGTTTCTGAGGTGACATGGAAATTGCCATGAAAGGCTTTAGCGGCCTCTAAAGGAGAGGCCAGGGCCACAGCTATCATTTTTGTGGCTTTGTCAGCCAAATCATTCTCTGAACTCATTGGGCCAGGGAGTCCAGAATGGGCCCGTATATGAGTAATGTATACAGGGAATCTTCTATTTAATAGGATAATTTGGATTTTTCGGAAAATATCTGCCACCTTACTAGTGGTTTTAATTATACCGGCGGTTTCAAGAATACTAACAGCATTAACCACATAGGAGGAATCTGAAACAATATTTAGAGGAACCTGGAATTTTTCAATGACCTCCATGACCACTAGGCATTCTACCACTTGGGGTGAGGTTTCAAAATATTGTCGTGAGAATACTTGGGAGTTTACCACATATGCTCCCACCCCTGTTTTTGACCCATCCGTATACACTGTTATCCCCTCCTTTAATGGTCTGTGGGATGTGATGCGAGGGAAAACAATAGGTTGTGATCTTGCGAAACACAATAGGGGGTGTTTAGGATAATGATTATCTATCTTCCCTGTAAAGGATGTGAGCAGCACTGCCCAATCATCAGAGGTAGCGGCTAGAGTTTGGACCTGGTAGGGTGTATATGGGATAATCAAGGATTGGGGTGGAGTCCCAAAATGACAGATGGCAGCTTTTAGGCCCTTAATAGCCAGATGTGCTACTGCGGCTGGATACCAATCAATAATCTTCACAGGGGAAGCATGTGGATGGATCCATAACAGTGGACCTTGTTGCCATAAAACGGCAGTGGGTAAATCCTTGGTATCTAGTACACAGAGTGAAAAAGGTAGAGACCAATCAATGCGTTGCAATTGGGCCTGTTTTATGGCATCTTCTACTTTTAGTAAGGCCTTGGTTGCAGCGGGAGTTAGCACACGAGGGGAGGTGATGTGGCCGTCCCCTTCCAATATTTCGAACAAAGGTTTTAATTCCGCGGAAGGGATTTTCAAAAATGGTCTCAACCAGTTGATATCTCCCAAGAGCTTCTGAAAGTCATTAAGAGTATGGAGGTGGTCTCTACGGATTTCCAGTTTCTGGGGTATAATCTTACCAGGGAAAATAATGGATCCTAGAAAATGACCTGTGTCAGCAATTTGGACCTTTTCTGTAGCAATATGTAAGTCCCATTGTTTAAGGGTTTTTTGTAATAAGGAATAGGCTTGTTTGAGTAATTCTAAGTCTTTATGACACATCAATATATCATCCATGTAATGGATTAACAGTAAATTTGGATAGGTCTCCCTGACTGGTTTGAGGGCTTCCTGAACATATAACTGACACATCGTAGGGCTGTTGGCCATGCCCTGAGGTAGGACCTTCCACTGGTATCTTTTATCAGGTTCAATATGATTAATTGATGGGACAGTAAAAGCAAACCTGGGCCTATCTGGGGGGTAAAGAGGAATAGAGAAAAAACAATCCTTGATATCTATTATTACCAAATTCCAATCTTTTTGTAGGGCCGAGAGTATAGGAAGGCCCCGCTGAATGGGTCCAAGGGACTAAGAATGATCATTTTGATGTGTTCTTGTCTCTGAATGGCTGTTCCTTCTGTTTCTGCTCCAAACTCTTTTGGTAAATTGTTGTTTGGTACAGCATCCTTTGCTTATTAAATATTGTCATTCATTTATAAAAATGTTTAGGGCTTCAATTTTCCTAAAGACAGACTGTTCAAGTATTCTAGATACACATTAATTAATAACCATTATTGGCTTTAAAAAGTATTTCCAATGGTCAGACAGCATTAACTTGGAACAAGTATTTTGGGATAGAGCAAGTTCTGCTTGAATGGTCAAGGGACTAAGCCACTACCCAAAGACTATACATGGACTGACCCTGGGTTCCAACTGCATAGGTAGCAATGAATACGGGCACCAGTGGAAGGGGAATCCCTTGGTCCTGCCAAGGCTGGAACCCCCCCGCCCCCCAGTGAATAGTATTCTTGAGGGGAGGACGGTAATGGGGAGGAGGATGGGGAAGGGAACACTCATATAGAAGGGGGGGAGGAGTTTGGGGGATGTTGGCCTGGAAACAGGGAAAGGGAATAACATTTGAAATGTAAATAAGAAATACCCAATTTAATAAAGATGGAAAAGAAATACCCAATTTAAAAAAGATGGAAAAAAAGATGTTGGTTTTGTTCTTAGGTCAGCAAGTGGTATATAACAGGCTCTCTCTCTCTTTCTCTTTCTCTTTCTCTTTCTCTTTCTCTTTCTCTGTCTGTCTGTCTGTCTCTCTGTCTGTCTCTGTCTTTCTCTCTATATCTCCCTCCCTCTCACTCCCCATCTCTTTGTGCACACGCATGTGTATGTGTGTGTGCATGTGTTAGAACACTGACTGTGTGGAAAATGAAGTTCAAGGAGACCAAAGGATAGAAACCAGTTTAGGACCCTTTAACAATTCAGGTGGTAAGTGCTGGTGGCCCAGTATATACAAGAAGACAGTGAGAATGCTGAGACCTAGATGTACTTTGGAGCTTTATTTGAGGGTAGTTTGAGGATGAATTGTATTTTGGATTGAAAGAGGAGACAAAATAATTTCTAGTTTTTTAGTGGAGGTACCTAAATCGTTATCAGTGCCATTTCGCAAAGTGGAATAGACAGTATTAAGGAAGCTAATGGCTTAGGTTTCTACTACTGTGATAAAATACCATGACCAAAACAACTTTGGGAAAGTGTTTCTTTCATTTTAGTATTTTGCAGTCAATCATCCAGTGAAGTCAGGGCATGAGCTGAAGGCAAAAACCTGGAGTCAGAATCTGATGCACAGGACATGAAAGACTGATGCATAGTGACTTGCTACTCATGGCTTTCTCAGTCTGCTTTCTTATACATCTCAGGACCACCTTATAGGAATGGTACCATTCACAGTGAAGTGGGTTCTTCCACATCAGCCATTAATCAAGAGAAATTCATCATCATGCCAGAAGAACAGGTAAGAGGTCCACATGCCCTTGGAACCTGACCATAATTTCAGTCCAGATCCCAAAGACCCAACCTGTTGTTACCCTTTTCTGCTCCATTGCCCACACCTGCTGCCTTGTACTCACTCCTACATTTGGTATATATCCACTGCCCAGATGGAAACCACACCAGTCAGAAGGTAAGATGCCCTCAGTTAGGATCCTGAAGAACCAACACATTGCCACTCCTTCCCACCCCACTGCACACATCTGCTCCTGAGTTCCTGCTCCCACCTAAGGTGCAGGCTATTCCAGTCAGAAAAACAGGCATAAGTGATGCCAGCCATCCACATAGAAAAGCAGACCATATCAGGCAGAAAAACAGATACATGAACTCAGACAGACTTATTGCTGGACTAGAGGTCCTACCAGCTACCAGAAATTCAGCCTCAAACTTGGGCAGAGACTCCCTGCTGGACAAGAGACCACATGGACCACCAGAGCTTCAGATAGGTGGCCCAACAGAAGACATAATCCATTTTCTGTACCTGCTCAACCACCATTATCACTATGTCTTACATCTTATCTTGGGCAGAGACCTCCTCCTGGACCAAAGGCTACTCTAACCATCATAATTCTAGCCCCCATCTCAGACATAGACTCCCTGATGCACCAGAGGTCACACTGGATGCCAAAAAATCTAGGCCACAAAAAATAGAATACTGAAGAGGATGCAGAGACCAAGGAACAAAGTATCCATTCAACAAAGACAAACTCAAGAATTATCACCTAGACTCCAAATTCAGATGCCTAGATGCCAGATTAAGAACACAATCATTAGCCAAGGCAATATTAACATCAGATCCCAACTACCCTACTACAGTAAGTCCTGATTATTACAATACAGCTGAAACCCAAGAAAAAGACCTTTATGAGGATGAGGTTTTTGAATAGCAAATGAATAAATCCTTTAAAGAAATCCAGGAAACCAAACAAATGATTAGAGGAAATTAATAAGTCCCTTGAAGAAAGCAAAGAAAAAAGCAAGCAGGTGAAGAAAATGAATAAAACTATTAAATACTTGAAAATGGAAATAGAAGAGGAGGAAGAGGAGGAGGAGGAAGAGGAGGAGGAGGAGGAGAAAATATGAGAGAATTCTCTAAATAGAAAAATTAGGCAAGGAAACAGGAATTACAGACACAAACATCACCAAAAAAATATAAATTATGAAAGAGGAAATCTCAGGTATTGAAGATAACAATAGAAGAAATAGAAACATTGGTCAAATAAATTGTTAAATCTAAAAACTTCCTGTCACAAAACTGCCAGAAAATCTGGCACACTGAGAAAAGACAAAACCTAAGAATAATAGGAATAGAAGAAGGAGAAGGATCCCAGGTCAAAGATCCAAAACATTTTTTTTAACAAAACCATAGAAGAAAATTTTTCTAACCCAAAGAAAGACATACCTATAAAGATACAAGAAGCTTAGAGAACACCAAATCAATTGGACCAGAAAAAGTCCTCTTGCCATATAATAATCAAAACATTAAACATACAGAACAAAGAATGTTAAAAGCTGCAAGGAAAAAAGACAAAGTAACCTAAAGGCAGACTCATTAGAATTATACCTGACTTCTCAATGAAGACTAAATGCAAGAAGGACCTGGGAAGATGTGCGGAAGACTCTAAGAAATCACAAATGCCTGTCCAGACTAGTATATCCAGCAAAACTTTCAATCACCATAGATGGAGAAGGCAAGATTCTCAATGACAAAGTCAAATTTAACAATATCTATCCACAAATCAAGCCCTATAGAAATTATGAGAAGGAAAACTCCAGCACAAGCAAGTTAACTATATCCAAGACAAAGACAATAAATATTCTCATACCAGCAAAGCCAAAAGAAGGAGTGAAAACACACACACACACACACACACACACACACACACACACACACACACCACCACCACCACCACCACCACCACCACCACCACCACCACCATAACATGAATTAACAATCATTGCTCATTAACATCTCTCTATAGTAATGAACTCAATTTCCCAATAAAAAGACATAGGCTAACAGAATGGATTTGATAACAGGATTCATCTTGTTACATTCAAGAAACATACCTCAACATCATGAATAGACATACACTCAGGGAAAAGGGTTAGGAAAAGACATCCCAAGTAGGTGCGGGTGGCCATGGGAACAGGAGGAATCATGGGGAGTGGGGAGAGATGGAGGGAGAGAGCAGTGGGAGAGGTGGCTGGAACTGGGCATATTTCAGTGGCAATGTAGATATCTGGTGCAATGGAAACTCCCTGAAATCTACTAGGGTGACCTTAGTGAAGACTCCTAGTACTAGGGGAAACAGCCTGAACCAGCCATCTTCTGTAACCAGGGACAGTTTCCAGTGGAGCAACTGGAGCACCATCCAAGCTACAAAACCTTCTACCTGCAATTTTTCTGCCTGCAAGATGTGCTAGGGTAAAGATGAAGCAGAACTTTTGGCAATGACCAACCAATGAATGGCCCAACTTGAGATCCATACCATGAGAGGGAGGACATGCCTGACGCTGTCTAGATGGCCAGGAACCAAAGGCTGGATAGTGCACAGACCCAGTATAGAACAAAATAGGAGTGACAATAAAAAGAGCTGATGAAGTGATTCCTAATGATATTCTGATATATTCATAGACAGGAGCCTAGAATAATTGTCCTCAGAGAGGCTTCATTTGGGAACTGATAGGAATGGATGCAGAGACTCACAGCCAAATATTAGACAGAGTTTGGGAATCCCATGGAAGAAGGGGATTAAAGATTATAACAGCTAGAGGAGTCAAAAACAACACAAGAACACAGCCCACAGAATCAACTAACCAAGGCTCACAGAGACAGAAGCGACAATCAAGGAACCTGTATATGTCTGACCTAGGTTTTCTGAATATATATTATTGTTGTTATTGTGGTTCTCCTACTAGTGGGAATGGGGGGTGTCTTTTACTCTTTTGCTGCATTTGGGATGCTTCTTATTCTACTGGGTTGCCTTGTCCAGCCTTGATAAGGGGTACATTGCTAATCTTATTGTAACTTGTTATACTATGTTTAGTTAATATTCCCAAGATACCTGCTTTGTTCTGAAGGGAGGAGTGGATTTCGGGGAGAGGGGAGGTGGGAGTAAGGACTTGGAGTAGAGGAATGAGGGAAAATTGCAGTTGGAATATAACACAAGGAAAAAATAAATAATAAACAAATGAATTAAACAAAAATTATTCCCCATAGATTTGTCTACAGACTAATCTGGTCATTATTATTTTCAGTTGATGTTCTCTCCGACCAAATGATTCTAACTCATGTGAAGTTGACACAAAATTAGCCAGCAAGCTGATTATAGAGGTGAGATTTCAGAAGTCCTGTTCTCATTAATTTGCATGAGATTCAAGCCAGGTGTGCACATACAGAGACTATCATACAGTTGTGTGATCTAGAGATAAAAATTTTAAGAATTGGAGACACCGCCGGAACCTGAAGGAAACAGACCGGATAAACAGTTCTCTGCACCCAAATCCCGTGGGAGGGAGAGCTAAACCTTCAGAGAGGCAGACAAGCCTGGGAAACCAGAAGAGACTGCTCTCTGCACACACATCTCGGATGCCAGAGGAAAAAGCCAAAGACCATCTGGAACCCTGGTGCACTGAAGCTCCAGGAAGGGGCGGCACAGGTCTTCCTGGTTGCTGCCGCTGCAGAGAGCCCGTGGGCAGCACCCCATGAGCGAACTTGAGCCTCAGGACCACAGGTAAGACCAAATTTTCTGCTGCAAGAAAGCTGCCTGGTGAACTCAAGACACAGGCCCACAGGAACAGCTGATGACCTGTAGAGAGGAAAAACTACACGCCCGAAAGCAGAACACTCTGTCCCCATAACTGACTGAAAGAGAGGAAAACAGGTCTACAGCACTCCTGACACACAGGCTTATAGGACAGTCTAACCACTGTCAGAAATAGCAGAAGAAAGTAACACTAGAGATAAACTGATGGCGAGAGGCAAGCGCAGGAACCCAAGCAACAGAAACCAAGACTACATGGCAACATCGGAGCCCAATTCTCCCATCAAAAGAAACATGGAATATCCAAACACACCAGAAAAGCAAGATCTAGTTTCAAAATCATTTTTGATCATGATGCTGGAGGACTTCAAGAAAGACGTGAAGAACTCCCTTAGAGAACAAGTAGAAGCCTACAGAGAGGAATCGCAAAAATGCCTGAAAGAATTCCAGGAAAACATAAATAAACCAGTAGAAGCCCATAGAGAGGAGACACAAAAATCCCTGAAAGAATTCCAGGAAAACACAAACAGTTGAAGGAATTAAAAATGGAAATAGAAGCAATCAAGAAAGAACACATGGAAACAACCCTGGATATAGAAAACCAAAAGAAGAGACAAGGAGCTGTAGATACAAGCTTCACCAACAGAATACAAGAGATGGAAGAGAGAATCTCAGGAGCAGAAGATTCCATAGAAATCATTGACTCAACTGTCAAAGATAATGTAAAGCAGAAAAAGCTACTGGTCCAAAACATACAGGAAATCCAGGACTCAATGAGAAGATCAAACCTAAGGATAATAGGTATAGAAGAGAGTGAAGACTCCCACCTCAAAGGACCAGTAAATATCTTCAACAAAGTCATAGAAGAAAACTTCCCTAACCTAAAAAAAGAGATACCCATAGACATACAAGAAGCCTACAGAACTCCAAATAGATTGGACCAGAAAAGAAACACCTCCCGTCACATAATTGTCAAAACACCAAACGCACAAAATAAAGAAAGAATATTAAAAGCAGTAAGGGAAAAAGGTCAAGTAACATATAAAGGCAGACCTATCAGAATCACACCAGACTTCTCGCCAGAAACTATGAAGGCCAGAAGATCCTGGACTGATGTCATACAGACCTAAGAGAACACAAATGCCAGCCCAGGTTACTGTATCCAGCAAAACTCTCAATTAACATTGATGGAGAAACCAAGATATTTCATGACAAAACCAAATTTACACAATATCTTTCTACAAATCCAGCACTACAAAGGATAATAAAGGGTAAAGCCCAACATAAGGAGGCAAGCTATACCCTAGAAGAAGCAAGAAACTAATCGTCTTGGCAACAAAACAAAGAGAATGAAAGCACACAAACATAACCTCACATCCAAATATGAATATAACGGGAAGCAATAATCACTATTCCTTAATATCTCTCAATATCAATGGCCTCAACTCCCCAATAAAAAGACATAGATTAACGAACTGGATACGCAACGAGGACCCTGCATTCTGCTGCCTACAGGAAACACACCTCAGAGACAAAGACAGACACTACCTCAGAGTGAAAGGCTGGAAAACAACTTTCCAAGCAAATGGTCAGAAGAAGCAAGCTGGAATAACCATTCTAATATCAAATAAAATCAATTTCCAACTAAAAGTCATCAAAAAAGATAAGGAAGGACACTTCATATTCATCAAAGGAAAAATCCACCAAGATGAACTCTCAATCCTAAATATCTATGCCCCAAATACAAGGGCACCTACATACGTAAAAGAAACCTTACTAAAGCTCAAAACACACATTGCACCTCACACAATAATAGTGGGAGATTTCAACACCCCACTCTCATCAATGGACAGATCATGGAAACAGAAATTAAACAGTGATGTCGACAGACTAAGAGAAGTCTTGAGCCAAATGGACTTAACAGATATTTATAGAACATTCTATCCTAAAGCAAAAGGATATACCTTCTTCTCAGCTCCTCATGGTACTTTCTCCAAAATTGACCATATAATTGGTCAAAAAACGGGCCTCAACAGGTACAGAAAGATAGAAATAATCCCATGCGTGCTATCGGACCAGCACGGCCTAAAACTGGTCTTCAATAACAATAAGGGAAGAATGCCCACATATACGTGGAAATTGAACAATGCTCTACTCAATGATAACCTGGTCAAGGAAGAAATAAAGAAAGAAATTAAAAACTTTTTAGAATTTAATGAAAATGAAGGTACAACATACCCAAACTTATGGGACACAATGAAAGCTGTGCTAAGAGGAAAACTCATAGCGCTGAGTGCCTGCAGAAAGAAACAGGAAAGAGCATATGTCAGCAGCTTGACAGCACACCAAAAGCTCTAGAACAAAAAGAAGCAAATACACCCAGGAGGAGTAGAAGACAGGAAATAATCAAACTCAGAGCTGAAATCAACCAAGTAGAAACAAAAAGGACCATAGAAAGAATCAACAGAACCAAAAGTTGGTTCTTTGAGAAAATCAACAAGATAGATAAACCCTTAGCCAGACTAACGAGAGGACACAGAGAGTGCGTCCAAATTAACAAAATCAGAAATGAAAAGGGAGACATAACTACAGATTCAGAGGAAATTCAAAAAATCATCAGATCTTACTATAAAAACCTATATTCAACAAAACTTGAAAATCTTCAGGAAATATACAATTTCCTAGACAGATACCAGGTATCGAAGTTAAATCAGGAACAGATAAACCAGTTAAACAACCCCATAACTCCTAAGGAAATAGAAGCAGTCATTAAAAGTCTCCCAACCAAAAAGAGCCCAGGTCCAGACGGGTTTAGTGCAGAATTCTATCAAACCTTCATAGAAGACCTCATACCAATATTATCCAAACTATTCCACAAAATTGAAACAGATGGAGCCCTACCGAATTCCTTCTACGAAGCCACAATTACTCTTATACCTAAACCACACAAAGACACAACAAAGAAAGAGAACTTCAGACCAATTTCCCTTATGAATATCAACGCAAAAATACTCAATAAAATTCTGGCAAACCGAATTCAAGAGCACATCAAAACAATCATCCACCATGATCAAGTAGGCTTCATCCCATGCATGCAGGGATGGTTTAATATACGGAAAACCATCAACGTGATCCATTATATAAACAAACTGAAAGAACAGAACCACATGATCATTTCATTAGATGCTGAGAAAGCATTTGACAAAATTCAACACCCCTTCATGATAAAAGTCCTGGAGAGAATAGGAAATCAAGGCCCATACCTAAACATAGTAAAAGCCATATACAGAAACCAGTTGCTAACATTAAACTAAATGGAGAGAAACTTGAAGCAATCCCACTAAAATCAGGGACTAGACAAGGCTGCCCACTCTCTCCCTACTTATTCAATATAGTTCTTGAAGTTCTAGCCAGAGCAATCAGACAACAAAAGGAGATCAAGGGGATACAGATCGGAAAAGAAGAAGTCAAAATATCACTATTTGCAGATGACATGATAGTATATTTAAGTGATCCCAAAAGTTCCACCAGTGAACTACTAAAGCTGATAAACAACTTCAGCAAAGTGGCTGGGTATAAAATTAACTCAAATAAATCAGTTGCCTTCCTCTATACAAAAGAGAAACAAGCCGAGAAAGAAATTAGGGAAATGACACCCTTCATAATAGACCCAAATAATATAAAGTACCTCGGTGTGACTTTAACCAAGCAAGTAAAAGATCTGTACAATAAGAACTTCAAGACACTGAGGAAAGAAATTTAAGAAGACCTCAGAAGATGGAAAGATCTCCCATGCTCATGGATTGGCAGGATTAATATGGTAAAAATGGCCATTTTACCAAAAGCAATCTACAGATTCAATGCAATCCCCATCAAAATACCAATCCAATTCTTCAAAGAGTTAGACAGAACAATTTGCAAATTCATCTGGAATAACAAAAAACCCAGGATAGCTAAAGCTATCCTCAACAATAAAAGGACTTCAGGGGGAATCACTATCCCTGAACTCAAGCAGTATTACAGAGCAATAGTGATAAAAACTGCATGGTATTGGTACAGAGACAGACAGATAGACCAATGGAATAGAATTGAAGACCCAGAAATGAACCCACACACCTATGGTCACTTGATTTTTGACAAAGGAGCCAAAACCATCCAATGGAAAAAAGATAGCATTTTCAGCAAATGGTGCTGGTTCAACTGGAGGTCCACATGTAGAAGAATGCAGATCGATCCATGCTTATCACCCTGTACAAAGCTTAAGTCCAAGTGGATCAAGGACCTCCACATCAAAGCAGATACACTCAAACTAATAGAAGAAAAACTAGGGAAGCATCTGGAACACATGGGCACTGGAAAAAAATTCCTGAACAAAACACCAATGGCTTATGCTCTAAGATCAAGAATCGACAAATGGGATCTCATAAAACTGCAAAGCTTCTGTAAGGCAAAGGACACTGTGGTTAGGACAAAACGGCAACCAACAGATTGGGAAAAGATCTTTACCAATCCTACAACAGATAGAGGCCTTATATCCAAAATATACAAAGAACTCAAGAAGTTAGACCGCAGGGAGACAAATAACCCTATTAAAAAATGGGGTTCAGAGCTAAACAAAGAATTCACAGCTGAGGAATGCCGAATGGCTGAGAAACACCTAAAGAAATGTTCAACATCTTTAGTCATAAGGGAAATGCAAATCAAAACAACCCTGAGATTTCACCTCATGCCAGTGAGAATGGCTAAGATCAAAAACTCAGGAGATGGCATATGCTGGCGAGGATGCGGAGAAAGAGGAACACTCCTCCATTGTTGGTGGGATTGCAAACTGGTACAACCATTCTGGAAATCAGTCTGGAGGTTCCTCAGAAAATTGGACATTGAACTGCCTGAGGATCCAGCTATACCTCTCTTGGGCATATACCCAAAAGATGCCTCAACATGTAAAAGAGACACGTGCTCCACTATGTTCATCGCATCCTTATTTATAATAGCCAGAAAGTGGAAATAACCCAGATGCCCTTCAACAGAGGAATGGATACAGAAAATGTGGTACATCTACACAATGGAACATTACTCAGCTATCAAAAACAACGAGTTTATGAAATTCGTAGGCAAATAGTTGGAACTGGAAAATATCATCCTGAGTGAGCTAACCCAATCACAGAAAGACATACATGGTATGCACTCATTGATAAGTGGCTATTAGCCCAAATGCTTGAATTACCCTAGATCCCTAGAACAAACGATACTCAAGACGGATGATCAAAATTTGAATGCTTCACTCCTTCTTTAAATGAGGAAAAAGAATACCCTTGGCAGGGAAGGGAGAGGCAAAGATTAAAACAGAGACTGAAGGAACACCCATTCAGAGCCTGCCCCACATGTGGCCCATACATATACAGCCACCCAATTAGACAAGATGGATGAAGCAAAGAAGTGCAGACCGACAGGAGCCGGATGTAGATCGTTCCTGAGAGGCACAGCCAGAATACAGCAAATACAGAGGCGAATGCCAGCAGCAAACCACTGAACTGAGAATAGGTCCCCCGTTGAAGGAATCAGAGAAAGAACTGGAAGAGCTTGAAGGGGCTCGAGACCCCAAAAGTACAACAATGTCAAGCAACCAGAGCTTCCAGGGACTAAGCCACTACCTAAAGACTATACATGGACTGACCCTGGACTTTGACCCCATAGGTAGCAATGAATATCCTAGTAAGAGCACCAGTGGAAGGGGAAGCCCTGGGTCCTGCTAAGACTGAACCCCCAGTGAACTAGACTATGGGGGGAGGGTGGCAATGGTGGGAGGGTTGGGAGGGGAACACCCATAAGGAAGGGGAGGGGGGAGGGGGATGTTTGTCCGGAAACCGGGAAAGGGAATAACACTTGAAATGTATATAAGAAATACTCAAGTTAGTAAAAAAATTTTTTAAGAATTGAACTATTTATTGAGATAGTTAAAACTGGTATTGGGTATGCTTCCTCAGGGAGAAGCTATAGGTAGAATACAGACACAGGTCTTGAACAAGCCAATGAGTGACAACTATTACAAGGGGAGGAGTGGAACCCATGAGAAAAGTGGAAATGCAGCCAGGAAGGGAGTAGGAAACTGGAGAATTATAATGTTTAGAAGTGACAATAGAATGCATAGAAGTAAGGAATGGACAGCTTTGTCTTGGCGGGAAGGAAGCCATCAATGATCTTGTATGTACCATTTCAGTGTAATTCTGAGGATGAGTGCTTGATAGAGTAGGTAGACAAGACGTCTGAGGAAAAGGAGATATTGGATAAAGGTAATTATTTCTAGAAGTTTTGCCAGTGAGAGGCAGAAGAGTTTAGAGGTAGAAGTAGATTTTTTATTATTCTTCTATTTCAGACAATTTCATAAAGGCATGAAATATATTGCAGTCATATTTCCTCATCCTATTACCCCATTGCGTCTCCTCCCATTCCTGATGGATGCTTCTTCTAAACTTGTTCTCCTCCTAATCCCATGGATTTTCAAAAATTTCAGCACCAATAATTAATAAATGTTTGAATAGTATATTTCTATTAATTTGTTTTATGCAAGCTTTTATGTATATCAGATCCTACTGACCTCTTACTAATATATACAACTTTTATATTTTTGTATCTTGGTTCAGTTCAACTCAAATTTCATCTTTATTATATTTATTTATTTACATTTATTTAAAGTGTGATTTAGTGTGTATGCCCTAGGGATGAGCCTGTTGCTGCTGTTTTGCTGAATGGACATGTTTTCCCACCGTTTCCTAAGTACTTACGTTAATTTCTACAGTCTAAATTTGTTCTTAGCCTGGGACAGAAAAGCCCCTTGCAGTGAATTGCATCTAATACAGAGAATCTTTGCTGGGGAGGGTGCTGAGAATAAGTTGCTGTTGATTGCTGAACTATCAGTAGGGCATTTATATCACTCCTTCCAAAGCTCAGGGAATGTGGTGTGAAAAGAGACTCTATGAGTTGGATGATGGGAAACAGGTTGTAAAATGCTGTCTTATGGGCATGACAGCTGTGACACTCATGAACTCATAGTAGTTGTATCCTGAACAAGATTGACTGCATCAACATTCAGGCATGATTGACATAGGAGGTCCTGGAACCTCACTCCTTCTTAGGGAGCTATTGGCAGTTTGTGGCTGCTGGCAAAAGATGTCACTGTCCTCAGAGGTGTGGACAATGGTGAGTTGTCCATGCTGCAGCAGATAGCTCCACACCCGCATTCTCTTAGGATGCTGAGCTTGGTCATGATAAACAACAGCAAAACAACAACAAAAACGGCATAGTGTGTGTGTGTGTGTGTGTGCGTGCGCATCTGTGTGTGTGTGTGTGTGTGTGTTTGTGTGTTGTGGTTGAAAAGGAGATAAAAGAGGGTAGCAAATAGAAATGAGCAGAGTGTATTATATGCTTGCATGAATTTATCAGTTAATTAGTTATGTAAACATCCCATGGAGATGTGTTCCTAATTTACACTTCTAAACCAATACTTTCATTTCAGAGTGAAGTAAACTGTGTTCAGGACTCCACATAATTGTTTGCACTCTATCTCTTGCTGTTCCTACTATCTTGCATTGTAGTTGCTTAATAAATATTCCCTGGAGTCAGTCACTCTGTCTGTCTGTCTCTCTCACACACAGAGACACATAAAGAGACACACAGACACACAGACACACACACACACACAGAAATGAAAGCAGGCGGGACACTTGTGGAGAGGAGTTTTCACAGGAAAAGGAGGTGGGATGAAAGGAGACAGTGGAGGCTGAAATGATTAAATTTCACTGAATAACAATATAAATGCATGCTGGATGAATAGATGTTATCAGTGTAGGGAATGGAAAATGAACAAGTCAAATGGTCAGCAAGGATGTTAGCTGGATCTTTTGATTGTTTCATGTTCTTTGGGTTAATTCTCTTATTTTGCTGTATAGCTATTCAACTTCTCTCATTTCAAAAATCTTCTCGCCATCTAAGAACCACCACACTGACAATGCTTTCTGCCTGGGCGAGGGCTCCCCTCTTCTTTACAATACTATTACTACAATAAATACTAGGTACTCTTAGTTACCAATTATAGTTAATTACACCTGAGCAGAGAGATTGCCACTTGACTGAGAAGACACAGCAGAGTAACTTGCTGTGTTTCTTATACTTTATAGACACTTTTCTATTTCAAAACACCTTGTTTCTCTGGGACTTGGTCTCTATAAATAGTTGAATTAAAAGAGGTTTTTATTAATCTATTGATTTGTTAAATATGTTCATGGCTTAAATTTGAGTGAAGTATTGAAGGGAAAATGAATATGGTTGCTGCTTTTTTTAAGGAAGGTAGAATAAAGATAAGTTTGATAAGTGCTATTATGTATTCAAATATTTGAGAGCTCAGGGTGGAGTAGGCACTGTGCTCCAGAAATTTATAAAACGACAAACGAACAAACAAATAAACAAACAAGCATCTCTTGCTCTAAGGAAGGTTTAGCTACTGATAGCCAGCTTAGAAGCAGCTAAAATGTAACACATTGCATGATATAATAATGATAACAAAGTGTCTGGCCTCTGAATGATGACATGTTCACCTTCCTTTAATTTTGGGGGCAGATTCTTTTGTGAGAGTGATGTTGGATTCTTTCCTTCAGGAAAGTTGAAATTTCTAGGTAGACAAGTTGGAAAATGATATGCCTATTAGAACTATGACAGAATGTGTTTTATTGAGTCATGTAGTTGAAGAGACAGAGTAGTGTCAGGATGTTTAGGGTGATGTAGATTATACATGAATCTCTGTTGAAACCAGCGTTCTTTGCTTCCTGATAACCTAACCTTGGAGTCTGATGTACTTCTGACGTTTTTGCTTTGGAATTTTTCTTGTACTCACTATATTATCTAATTTCTTCTCTTGTTTTGGCTGGCATACGTCCTTGTGGCTAATTTGCTGAAAGTTTATCACATTTTGTCTCTCTTTGCTCATGGTTAATGTGCCTGGATGTTTATTTTGAAATACTTTAGGAAGTATAATACTCATATGCATATCAGTTAGGGTGATTTTCTCCCTGTGGGAGGAGCTGGTTGCCTGGAGTTTTGTAGTAATACAACATAATCGACCAGGTCATAGAATTCTGCTGAAATTGTTGTTCTCTGAGTGTTTATTTATGTTCTGATATCCAATTTTATTTGGGTGATTTTTTTAAGTCAGGAAATGGATTTTATTTTGTGTGTGTGTGTGTGTGTGTGTGTGTGTGTGTGTGTGTGTGTGTGTGTGTGTATTTGTGATGTCACCAAGAATCAATGCATACACAAATGCCTCTGGCAATAACCAAAATAAAAACAATGACTAGAAATTCTCATAACAACAAAACATAACATCGGATTCTTTTTCTCTAATTTGTGATGAGTGGATCTTCTATGATTTTTCTAGATTTTCCTTTATTAATTTTTTTTGCTTAATCCCAACTTCCCTTCTATGTCCTATTTGTATTTTAAAAATACAGTGTGGGTGGGAAGGATAGAAGGAGGAGAAGAAGGGAGGAAAAGAAGGGAGCAAACATGTAATTATATTTTAATTAAAAATGAAATTAAGGAATAATCTATCTGTTACTTAATATAACATAGAAGAAAACCACTATTTCTTGCCTTTAAAAATGAATGAAAGTACTAATATTTGTAAAATTTTGTTGTGCATTTAAAAAAATGATCTTTCTTGAGAACTGTAGAAAATTAAATAAAATGTAGCAAAGACACAAATGTCTGCATTCTTAAAATATGTGGTTCAGGGGCTGGAGAGATATCTCAATGGTTAAGAGCACTCACTACTCTTCCAGAGAATCTGAATTTGATTTTCAGCACTCACATGGATGCTCATAGCCATCTATAGCTCCAGTTCCAGAGGATGTGACATCCTCTTCTGACTTCCATGGACACCGGTGATACCAGACATACATTTAAGAAAAATAGCAAACCTATAAATGTAAAATAAATAAGAAAAATATGTGGTTAATACCAAAAGATGGTGGACTATTCTCTACCCACAAATGTCATAAAAGCCTTCAGATCTCT
Organism: Rattus norvegicus; assembly: GCF_021556685.1. Lineage (NCBI taxonomy): Eukaryota > Metazoa > Chordata > Mammalia > Rodentia > Muridae > Rattus > Rattus norvegicus. Next base: position 128,039,590 of record NC_141542.1, on the reverse strand, counting down.
GACCAATTCCAGTTTCGGATCAGAGTTAATGGTAGAATTGATTTAACAAATCCCATGAACAAAAAAAAAAAAATCGAACAAAAACCATAAACTTTTTTGTATTCCTTCTTAGTAGAAATCAAGAAAGAACACCAAGCTTCTCAATGCAAGTATGTTAAACCATGGAATTTTTTTATATATGTTTATATGTAAAAAAATTTATAGATAAAGATATAATGAGATATAAAGATATATCTTTGTAAGATTTTTATTTTTATATAGTATTTAGCTTTTTATTTTTAATTTTTTGAACCTTGAGTGGCTGGTTCATTGAGAACTAGATCAAGGAGGTTATAGTTGTTGATGTTGTCAGATTTTTATAACAATGGCAAACTTTACCGGAAGGATATCTCTAGACATGAGTTCTATGTGAAGCCTTGTACCATAATAAGAAGAGCTTTCTACTTAGTAGTAGGGGTTGGCCTACAGTTTTGACCATGTAGTTTTGAAACAGTCATCCAGTTATGTGTGGCTCTTTCTTTCTTGTTTGTAAACAAATGCTTTACTAGATATACCTTTAGAGAGGAATTCTTTAAGTATATCTCGGGTGAAATGGAAAGTGTTGTTGGGAGACACCACCCTTATGCCTCTGACTGCCTTCAGGAAAACACAAGAAATACAAAGAGAAGACACAGGCTTCTGACATAGGGATGGCATCCAACTGACAATATTTAGAATACTGCCTGATACCTTTGAAATTTGAAGTAAAAGTCATTCTTGTGAATTCCTCAAGCTCTGTAGACTCTATACTAAGAATTTAAAATATGCCACAGCATATTATACCTTTATATCTTATTATATCTTTCTCTACTGACAGTAATTTTATATCTTTATAATTTAGCTAACAATAAGAGTCATGCTAATTATTTACTGCTGGTCTCAACTTTTGTTAATATGTTAATTACTTAGTGCTGAGGACCTGTGGTCCTTAGGGTAAATGCATCTGTGATAAAATACCCAGCTTTGTGACCAGAATAAATGTTAGTGAGAATGACCCTGGGATAACTACCACAGTGATGTAAAATAGAAAAACAACAAATAATTTAAGACTGTAAATACCTGGCTATGAAGGGGACAATTAGCTAAGTAAATTTAAATGTATTTATGCTTTTGCTTGCATGGTTTCAGGCTACTACATCATTTGTTTGAAACTGGCCTGGTGTTTTCTAATTTCAGATGGAGGTTAGGCTGCTACTATGTCACAGTGTATAATTACTGAGCAGCCCACAGCAATTTTTAAAGAAAATTTCACACTATTTGAGACTAGTGTCATACATTGCTAGTTTGAATTAGTTTGTGAAAGTTATTTATATATTAGACACTTTAAATTAGTGAGTGATAACAGTTTATTAATAAACCAGGATTGGAAACGTACATTTATAAAAGTGACATAGGCACAAATAGATATGTCAAACTGAGATGAAATATCTAGGTTTTATTTCATTTAGTTTTGTAAAGAACCACTTCTCCCACTTGTTTGTTCATTGGAGTTTAGAACTTAGCATTTAAAACCCATTGGAAAAGCACATAACACCACTAGCTTTAGTCTCCCCAAGAAATTTTCCTAGTAACACTTGTTCCCTTTACCCTAAGTCATTTCCACCAATGTTTTCCATGTTGTTTCCTCCTGTCTCACCTTGTGATTCCATGTCATATAGCTTTTGTCTGTGCATTTTGTGAATATCAGGGTAATTTCTATAAGCTGCCTCTTCTCACACACCCAGGTCCTAACCAATGGAAGAAAGGATAAATGAGGAGAATAATTCCAATACATTTCTGTCAAATGATCTTATTTGTAGGTTTGTTTTCCAAGTGAGAACCTTTGACAATGCCTTGTGGGACTATTTATCAAGAATACATGTAGCAAATGAAGCTATGGTGAGATTGTGAGGGTGAGGATAGGAGTTAGAGTTTAGGTAAGAAATACAGCAAGCAAGATTTCATAATGACATAATAACAGAATGTTTAATGATAAAGGTGTGTTTATAGACACACACAGGCAATGGAGACTGCAATTTGGCTAGAAGTCATGATCCATGCAATCCCAGTACTTGAAAGGTAGAGGTCGAAACAGACCGGATAAACAGTTCTCTGCACCCAAACCCCGTGGGAGGGAGAGCTAACTTCAGAGAGGCAGACACGCCTGGGAAACCAGAAGAGACTGCACTCTGCACACACATCTCGGACGCCAGAAGAAAACACCAAATGCCATCTGGAACCCTGGTGCACTGAAGCTCCTGGAAACGGCGGCGCAGATCTTCCTGGTTGCTGCCACCACAGAGAGCTTGTGGGCAGCACCCCACGAGCAAACTTGAGCCTCGGGACCACAGGTAAGACCAACTTTTCTGCTGTAAGAGACCTGCCTGGTGAACTTGGGACACACAGAGGCAGAATTCATCTAGGACCGGGCACTTCCTGTGTTTACCAGGAGTCCCACACCCGCGGATCCCAGCCCGCAGCAGCTCTCTGCTCCCAGACCCCGTGGGAGAGAGACCTCACCGCCTAGTCAGGTGGGCACTCCTGAGGCTGCAGAGCAGAAGAGACCACCAACACTGCACACCCCTGCCCACATCCCTGGCCCAAGAGGAAACTATATAAGGCCTCTGGGTTCCCGTGGGGGAGGGCCCAGGAGCAGCAGGACCCCTGCGCCTGAGACACCGCCGGAACAAGAAGGAACAGACCGGATAAACAGTTCTCTGCACCCAAATCCCGTGGGAGGGAGAGCTAAACCTTCAGAGAGGCAGACACGCCTGGGAAACCAGAAGAGACTGCAGTCTGCACACATCTCTGATGCCAGAGGAAAACACCAAAGGCATCTGGCACCCTGGTGCACTGAAGCTCCCAGAAACGGCTGCGCATATCTTCCTGGTTGCTGCCGCCGCAGAGAGCTCGTGGGCAGCACCCCACGAGCGAACTTGAGCCTCGGGACCACAGGTAAGACCAAATTTTCTGCTGCAAGTGACCTGCCTGGTGAACTCAAGACACAGGCCCACAGGAACAGCTGAAGACCTGTAGAGAGGAAAAACTACACGCCCGAAAGCAGAACACTCTGTCCCCATAACTGGCTGAAAGAAAACAGGAAAACAGGTCTACAGCACTCCTGACACACAGGATTATAGGACAGTCTAACCACTGTCAGAAATAGCAGAACAAAGTAACACTAGAGATAAACTGATGGCGAGAGGCAAGCGCAGGAACCCAAGCAACAGAAACCAAGACTACATGGTACCACCGGAGCCCAATTCTCCCATCAAAACAAACAAGGAATATCCAAACACACCAGAAAAGCAAGATCTAGTTTCAAAATCATATTTGATCATGATGCTGGAGGACTTCAAGAAAGACGTGAAGAACTCCCTTAGAGAACAAGTAGAAGCCTACAGAGAGGAATCGCAAAAATCCCTGAAAGAATTCCAGGAAATCATAAATAAACAAGTAGAAGCCCATAGAGAGGAGTCACAAAAATCCCTGAAAGAATTCCAGGAAAACACAATCAAACAGTTGAAGGAATTAAAAATGGAAATAGAAGCAATCAAGAAAGAACACATGGAAACAACCCTGGATATAGAAAACCAAAAGAAGAGACAAGGAGCTGTAGATACGAGCTTCACCAACAGAATACAAGAGATGGAAGAGAGAATCTCAGGAGCAGAAGATTCCATAAAAATCATTGACTCAACTGTCAAAGATAATGTAAAGCAGAAAAAGCTACTGGTCCAAAACATACAGGAAATCCAGGACTCAATGAGAAGATCAAACCTAAGGATAATAGGTATAGAAGAGAGTGAAGACTCCCAGCTCAAAGGACGAGTAAATATCTTCAACAAAATCATAGAAGAAAACTTCCCTAACCTAAAAAAAGAGATACCCATAGGCATACAAGAAGCCTACAGAACTCCAAATAAATTGGACCAGAAAAGAAATACATCCCGTCACATAATAGTCAAAACACCAAACGCACAAATTAAAGAAAGAATATTAAAAGCAGTAAGGGAAAAAGGTCAAGTAACATATAAAGGCAGACCTATCAGAATCACACCAGACTTTTCGCCAGAAACTATGAAGGCCAGAAGATCCTGGACTGATGTCATACAGACCCTAAGAGAACACAAATGCCAGCCCAGGTTACTGTATCCAGCAAAACTCTCAATTAACATTGATGGAGAAACCAAGATATTCCATGACAAAACCAAATTTACACAATATCTTTCTACAAATCCAGCACTACAAAGGATAATAAATGGTAAAGCCCAACATAAGGAGGCAAGCTATACCCTAGAAGAAGCAAGAAACTAATCGTCTTGGCAACAAAACAAAGAGAAGAAAAGCACACAAACATAACCTCACATCCAAATATGAATATAGCAGGAAGCAACAATCACTATTCCTTAAGATCTCTCAATATCAATGGCCTCAACTCCCCAATAAAAAGACATAGATTAACAAACTGGATATGCAACGAGGATCCTGCATTCTGCTGCCTACAGGAAACACACCTCAGAGACAAAGACAGACACTACCTCAGAGTGAAAGGCTGGAAAACAAATTTCCAAGCAAATGGTCAGAGAAGCAAGCTGGAGTAGCCATTCTAATAACCAATAAAATCAATTTTCAACGAAAAGTCATCAAAAAGATAAGGAAGGACACTTCATATTCATCAAAGGAAAAATCCACCAAGATGAACTCTCAATCCTAAATATCTATGCCCCAAATACAAGGGCACCTACATACGTAAAAGAAACCTTACTAAAGCTCAAAGCACACATTGCACCTCACACAATAATAGTAGGAGATTTCAACACCCCATTCTCATCAATGCACAGATCATGAAAACAGAAATTGAACAGAGATGTAGACAGACTAAGAGAAGTCATGAGCCAAATGGACTTAACAGATATTTATAGAACATTCTATCCTAAAGCAAAAGGATATACCTTCTTCTCAGCTCCGCATGGTACTTTCTCCAAAATTGACCATATAATTGGTCAAAAAACGGGCCCCAACAGGTATAGAAAGATAGACATAATCCCATGCGTGCTATCGGACCAGCACGGCCTAAAACTGGACTTCAATAACAATAAGGGAAGAATGCCCACATATACGTGGAAATTGAACAATGCTCTACTCAATGATAACCTGGTCAAGGAAGAAATAAAGAAAGAAATTAAAAACTTTTTAGAATTTAATGAAAATGAAGGTACAACATACCCAAACTTATGGGACACAATGAAAGCTGTGCTAAGAGGAAAACTCATAGCGCTGAGTGCCTGCAGAAAGAAACAGGAAAGAGCATATGTCAGCAGCTTGACAGCACACCTAAAAGCTCTAGAACAAAAAGAAGCAAATACACCCAGGAGGAGTAGAAGGCAGGAAATAATCCAACTCAGAGCTGAAATCAACCATGTAGAAACAAAAAGGGCCATAGAAAGAATCAACAGAACCAAAAGTTGGTTCTTTGAGAAAATCAACAAGATAGATAAAGCCGTAGCCAGACTAATGAGAGGACACAGAGAGTGCGTCCAAATTAACAAAATCAGAAATGAAAAGGGAGACATAACTACAGATTCAGAGGAAATTCAAAAAATCATCAGATCTTACTATAAAAGCCTATATTCAACAAAACTTGAAAATATACAGGAAAAGAACAATTTCCTAGACAGATACCAGGTACCGAAGTTAAATCAGGAACAGATAAACCAGTTAAACAACCCCATAACTCCTAAGGAAATAGAAGCAGTCATTAAATGTCTCCCAAACAAAAAGAGCCCAGGTCCAGACGGGTTTAGTGCAGAATTCTATCAGACCTTCATAGAAGACCTCATACCAATATTATCCAAACTATTCCAGAAAATTGAAACAGATGGAGCACTACAGAATTCCTTCTATGAAGCCACAATTACTCTTATACCTAAACCACACAAAGACCCAACAAAGAAAGAGAACTTCAGACCAATTTCCCTTATGAATATCAACGCAAAAATACTCAATAAAATTCTGGCAAACCGAATCCAAGAGCACATCAAAACAATCATCCACCATGATCAAGTAGGCTTCATCCCAGGCATGCAGGGATGGTTTAATATCGGAAAACCATCAACGTGATCCATTATATAAACAAACTGAAAGAACAAAACCACATGATCATTTCATTAGATGCTGAGAAAGCATTTGACAAAATTCAACACCCCTTCATGATAAAAGTCCTGGAAAGAATAGGAATTCAAGGCCCATACCTAAACATAGTAAAAGCCATATACAGCAAACCCTTTGCTAACATTAAACTAAATGGAGAGAAACTTGAAGCAATCCCACTAAAATCAGGGACTAGACAAGGCTGCCCACTCTCTCCCTACTTATTCAATATAGTTCTTGAAGTTCTAGCCAGAGCAATCAGACAACAAAAGGAGGTCAAGGTGATACAGATCGGAAAAGAAGAAGTCAAAATATCACTATTTGCAGATGATATGATAGTTTATTTAAGTGATCCCAAAAGTTCAACCAGAGAACTACTAAAGCTGATAAGCAACTTCAGCAAAGTGGCTGGGTATAAAATTAACTCAAATAAATCAGTAGCCTTCCTCTACACAAAAGAGAAACAAGCCGAGAAAGAAATTAGGGAAACGACACCCTTCATAATAGACCCAAATAATATAAAGTACCTCGGTGTGACTTTAACCAAGCAAGTAAAAATCTGTACAATAAGAACTTCAAGACACTGAGGAAAGAAATTGAAGAAGACCTCAGAAGCTGGAAAGATCTCCCATGCTCATGGATTGGCAGGATTAATATAGTAAAAATGGCCATTTTACCAAAAGCAATCTACAGATTCAATGCAATCCCCATCAAAATACCAATCCAATTCTTCAGAGAGTTAGACAGAACAATTTGCAAATTCATCTGGAATAATGAAACACCCAGGATAGCTAAAACTATCCTCAACAATGAAAGGACTTCAGGGGGAATCACTATTCCTGAACTCAAGCAGTATTACAGAGCAATAGCGACAAAAACTGCATGGTATTGGTACAGAGACAGACAGATAGACCAATGGAACAGAATTGAAGACCCAGAAATGAACCCACACACTAATGGTCATTTGATTTTTGACAAAGGAGCCAAAACCATCCAATGGAAAAAAGATAGCATTTTCAGCAAATGGTGCTGGTTCAACTGGAGGTCAACATGTAGAAGAATGCAGATCGATCCATGCTTATCACCCTGTAGGAAGCTTAAGTCCAAGTGGATCAAGGACCTCCTCATCAAACCAGACACACTCAAACTAATAGAAGAAAAACTAGGGAAGCATCTGGAACACATGGGCACTGGAAAAAATTTCCTGAACAAAACACCAATGGCTTATGCTCTAAGATCAAGAATCGACAAATGGGATCTCATAAAACTACAAAGCTTCTGTAAGGCAAAGGACACTGTGGTTAGGACAAAACGGCAACCAACATTGGGAAAAGATCTTTACCAATCCTACAACAGATAGAGGCCTTATATCCAAAATATACAAAGAACTCAAGAAGTTAGACGGCAGGGAAACAAATAACCCTATTAAAATGGGGTTCAGAGCTAAACAAAGAATTCACAGCTGAGGAATGCCGAATGGCTGAGAAACACCTAAAGAAATGTTCAACATCTTTAGTCATAAGAGAAATGCAAATCAAAACAACCCTGAGATTTCACCTCACACCAGTGAGAATGGCTAAGATCAAAAACTCAGGTGAGAGCAGATGCTGGCGAGGATGTGGAGAAAGAGGAACACTCCTCCATTGTTGGTGGGATTGCAGACTGGTAAAACCATTCTGGAAATCAGTCTGGAGGTTCCTCAGAAAATTGGACATTGAACTGCCTGAGGATTCAGCTATACCTCTCTTGGGCATATACCCAAAAGATGCCCCAACATATAAAAAAGACACGTGCTCCACTATGTTCATCGCAGCCTTATTTATAATAGCCAGAAGCTTGAAAGAACCCAGATGCCCTTCAACAGAGGAATGGATACAGAAAATGTGGTACATCTACACAATGGAATATTACTCAGCTATCAAAAACAATGACTTCATGAAATTCATAGGCAAATGGAGGGGACTGGAAAATATCATCCTGAGTGAGGTAACCAATCACAGAAAAACACACATGGTATGCACTCATTGATAAGTGGATATTGGCCCAAATGCTTGAATTGCCCTAGATGCACAGAACACATGAAACTCAAGACGGATGATCATAATGTGAATGCTTCACTACTTTTTTAAAAGGGGAACAAGAATACCCTTGGCAGGGACGAGAGAGGCAAAGATTAAAACAGAGACTGAAGGAACACCCATTCAGAGCCTGCCCCACATGTGGCCCATACATATACAGCCACCCATAAAGACAAGATGGATGAAGCAAAGAAGTGCAGACCGACAGGAGCCTGATGTAGATCGCCCCTGAGAGACACAACCAGAATACAGCAAATACAGAGGCGAATGCCAGGAACAAACCACTGAACTGAGAATAGGACCCCCGTTGAAGGAATCAGAGAAAGAGCTGGAAGAGCTTGACGGAGCTTGAGACCCCATATGTACAACAATGCCAAGCAACCAGAGCGTCCAGGGACTAAGCCAATACCTAAAGACTATACATGGAGGGACCCTGGACTCTGACCTCATAGATAGCAATGAATATCCTAGTAAGAGCACCAGTGGTAGGGGAAGCCCTGGGTCCTGCTGAGACTGAACCCCCAGTGAACTAGACTGTTGGGGGGAGGGCAGCAATGGGGGGAGGGTTGGGAGGGGAACACCCAAAGGGAAGGGGAGGGGGGAGGGGGATGTTTGCCCGGAAACCGGGAAAGGGAATAACACTTGAAATGTATATAAGAAATACTCAAGTTAATAAAAAAAAAAAAAAAGAAAGGTAGAGGTCGGAGGTCCAGAAGTTCAAGGTCATGTTTCTTTACACGGTTTTTGAGGTTAGCTGTGGTGTGTGCACGTGTATGCATGACATATCCATCACTTTGAGAGAAAGGGATGGAAGAAAGTAGGGAAGGAGGGGGAAGGGCAGGGGAAAGGGGAAGGTGTGTGTGTGTGTGTGTGTGTGTGTGTGTGTGTGTGTGTGAGAGAGAGAGAGAGAGAGAGAGAGAGAGAGAGAGAGAGAGAGATATGGAGGAGAACGCTTTGCTTGCTAATGCAGAGCATATGCTACACTGATGCTCTCTCAAATGCCCACAGTATCCAGTGTGTTGCTTAAGATACAGATGAGGTTCAGGTATCTCCAAGTTGGAGTGGGACATGGTGGTGAGTGACTATTTAGAGCTCAGAATAGCTCAGAGCAAAAATGTATTTTACTTCAGGCAGGCCCCCAAGTTTCCTTGAGCATCTGATAATGTTTAAAAAATGTAGATAATTCTTATTTTGAGGGTTGTTATAGAAATTAGAGATGATATCTAACAAATGGCAGATCCTATGCTTATGAAGTAACCTATAAATTTAGCAAGTTGTTTGTGCTAAACTTGTTTAGAATAAAAGTTCTCTTTGTGTTTTCACCCATGGTTATTTTAAAAAAAAATAGTCTACTGAGGTATGAGGAGACAGCTTAGGGGGCAAAGAACTTGCCACACAAGTGTGAAGAGCTGAGTTTGGATCTTCAGAACCCATGTAAAGCTGAATATGGCACAAATCTATAACCCTAGCATCTAAATAGCCAAATAAGTAGGAGTCGAATCCTTGAAAATTTGTGATCCAGGTAACTTGGCATACATAGCAGTGAACAACAAGAGGGCCTGTTTAAAGATATAAGGGGAGGATCAATATCTATAGTTGTACTTTGACCTTCACACTGGTGACTTGGCGTGTGCCTGTTTCTGTTCTCAACCCCAGATGTTACAGAATTGCTTAAATCACCAATTTAAACTTTTAAATTAAGAATGTTCTAGAGCTTGTTTTTTTCAGCTTAAATTAAAGCACACATTACTTTTCAATAGTATTTTAACTGTTATTAAAGCAGGTAAAATGATGGATTTGTTAATTAGCTAGTTGAAACCACTCCATATATATGCATAATAGAAAAACATCACAGTGACTCATAAATACAAATAGAGTTCACTTGCCAACTAAAACATTAAAAATATCTAATAGGTTTTTTTCCCTGACATCTCGTTGAGCAATGCTCGTGCGTTATTGCCTTTTCAGACCATGTGACTGCACGGGTATGTAACTGGAGGTTTCCATGACTGTTGAATTTTACCAGCCTATTTTCTGAGTTTCCTTTCGCACCTTTGCGTTATTAGGTTTAAAATGAACTTCTTTCTCCTAGGGAAAACACATTTTCCTTGGTGGGATGAATCACTGTTGACTGATTCATCTCCTTCTCAGGGCGGAAGCTCGGTCTAGTGGTTCAAGCTGTGCTGTGTGAGTCAGTTGTTCTGCCTGAATTCCCCATTTTGGCTCTTAGATAGTGGTTAAATCCCTTGTCCAATGGAGAAGGTGCCTCCCTGCATGCATGGCACAGGGGAACTGTCTGACGAAAATGTCCTAGGGAGAGTAGGGAATGGGTTGGTGGGAAACAGGAAGAATGAGTTCCTCATTTGAAGCAGTGCATTGGCATTCACTTTCCCCTAGACCACTATTGACTTCAGGGACTGAATGGTAAATCATAAGTGGTTTTGTATTGGGACTTCAATTGCAGGCCAGAGGAGATAATTATCTGCATAGCTCCTCTCCAATAGGTACTCAGAACTGACTGCAAAGAAAATGAGGATTGATTGTTAATTAGGAGACAGGAGGCCTGGGAGACCTTTTTATTATTCTGCTGTTTCTCTCAAAAAGCTGCATCGAAGGGAAGATTTTCTCAGTATGGCTTCACTCCCTGACAGAAGGGGCACACCGGGCTAAACAACAGCCACACTGTTAGTACTTTGTGGGACTCAGTAAGTTTTCAGTTTAGGCTGTATATTTACATTTAGCTTACAGAATAAAGGGCACTCTAAAGCAAGCTGGTGTGGTGTCATGGTATCATCTAACTATTTACAAAGGACCCAGAAAAAGGTAGACAGTTTTCTTAAAGATCCATTGAGAAAATTGTAAATTAAGCATTAGGATAAGCTGGTTGTCATTAGCCCAAGTGTTGTCTTCTAAGCATCAGGATGGCACCTGCTACTGATTTAAGCGTCCTGACAAACAAGGAAGGGTCCTTGTCTAGTATAGTTTTTCTTCCAACTTGGACCCATGTGTGTTAAAGAGAGTGCGGTTTCCTCCCATCTCTCCTAGTACTTGCCCACTCTGTGCTGTTTGTAGGGACATTTCACCAGTTTGGAATTCTTGCTATGCTTTAGTTTGTAGAGACTAAGACCACAATTTAAGTATAATCAATTTCAAACTGGAAGACAGTTTGAAAAAAGTAGGATAAGGAAGGAGAGAAGCCAGTTGGATGTCATCAGGCAGATTGCATTAGTCTGCCAATCTGAGTCTATTCCTCTGAGGAGCTCTGTTCTACTGCAGAACACCTCAGATTTATCATTACCAGAGGACCAAAGCACTGAAAGGTTTGCTCTCACTCAGCAGTTGTGTTTACCACAGAGTCATTTACTTCCCCAGCTTGTCCTCACCAAGGTGAAGCAAAGCAAAGCAAAACAAAACCAAAAACAAAAAATAAAACCCACTCTCAGGAAAGAAGATACAGATGTTTCTAGTGCCCAGCTTTCAACTTGTGGAGTTGGGTACAAGGGGATAAGAACAGGCATTGATGTTGGTCATGTACTCTTTCTTCTGCATTTGTTTTCTCCCTATCAGGACTCTGGTATCCCATCTATTTTCCTTTGATTTTTCATATGAAACATTGTTACATTAGCTTCCTATGCTATCTCTTAAAATCTGCATAACAAAATTTACCTTTCAACCATTTTAGCTGCACAGTTTTGTACATTAGACACTGTTACATTACTGTGCCAATATCACCAAAAATCTGTCTACAGAAGTTTTTATCTTCCTCAAATGGAATTCTGTATCCATTAAATGATAACTCTTTATCCTCCTTTCTTTGAAGCCCACGTAAGCACCATTTTGCTTTCTGACTATTTATATATATTTGACTAGGTATGTTGTATAAGTGATAGCATGTAACATTTCCCCTTTTAGTTCTGGGCATATTTTGCTTAGCACAATGCCTTCACATTGATTTACATTCTAGAATGTATTTATAACATTATTCTTTAAAAAGGCTGAACATTGTTCTATTATTGTGCATAGCACATTCTACCTCTCATCTCATGTATAAATGGGCTTTTGTGTTGCTTCTGCTTTTTGTCTACTGTAATAATACTGATATGGCCATTGATGTTCTAAGAGCAAATGTGAGCTTTCAGTTCACTTGGGTACATTCGTAGGACTGCTGTAAGTCTTTTAAGTGTATATTCAGTGTTGTTGGACAGTGTGGGTCTATTTGAGGAATCATTATATTGCTTTTCATATACTTGCATCAGAAAAGCACCAGACTCTTAATTTTTCCACATTTCCACCAACATTTGTTATTTTTCACTCTTTTTTGCTCACAGATGTTCAAATGAGTGTGATGTTCTGCCTCCTATAGCTTACTTTACCTTTAATTAATTTGTTTTCCTTCAACACTTTTGGTGTGTACTGAAGTACATACAATTTAAAGTTTTTATATATAGTTTATTTGTTCTAAAATGTATCTTCAGAATAAAATTTATTTTTTGTGTTATAATTTGATGAGTTATCATTACAAACAATCTGGAAAATATAAAGATGCATAAAGCAGATAAAAGTCATATAGGGACTGATGAATTAAATATAACCAACAAGAAGGTAATTTATTTAATAATTTACAAGAAATTTGAATAAATTATATGATGATGATTTCTATCAACTCCAAAATCAGACAATCAGTGGTTCAGTCCTTATTCAACTTATTCTTTCTTATGTTGGGTAAGTTACAGGATCCCTCCAGAGCCCAACTTACATGGTTTCAGAAATAACTTGTAGCCATGATAATCATTCATCATATATTGGTGGCCAAAAGGAGTTCCCAGGCTTTGCTCTGCATTCTAATGAGCAAGGAATGCTTACAAAGGATGCATTGTAATGAAGTTATAGTTACAAAGTAAGGGAAGTTCTCAAAAGACATAATAGCACAGCGCTAGGAAGTTTATGAGAAGAACCCCAAGGCATCAGAAGGGTAATGGTTGGAGGGATCTGGTCTATCAAGTGTAGGCTACAGAGTGTTATGGGATGCATTATAGAGGGAAGACATGTTTGCTTTATCTTGGAAGGAAGAAAGCAACACAGTGAGAATATTCAGAAAGTGTCACTATCAACCTGTGAGGGTCAAGAAATGGTTTATAGTGGAAGATACTAAGCTAATGCTGGAGGGATGAGGGTTGTTTGGATAGCAGTTTGAGGAGGCAGCCTAAATGCTGCCTATGCATGTTCTCATGTACATGGCTGGATCGAGATGTAATTATAGGCAAGTGACCGATGATCAAATATATCTAAGTTGTGAAAAATTTAGCCTGTTATTTCTGGGCAACTTCTGAAGGACTTTGGGGAAAAATAACAAGATTTTCATCTGCAGTAAGTGTAAAGGACAGAAGTGAGACTAGATGAAGTGAAGCTAGAGAAGACAGTCAGGCCATGATTTTGATAGTCATGTTAGGAAACCATGAAGATCTGAATTAGAGCTGTGATTGTGGGAAAGAGAAGGATGAGTTTAAAAATAAAGGTTAAGAACAGGTTAGTGAACATGTGGTAAGCACAAGAGGAAGAAAAGGCCTAGGATCACACACCACTTGCACTCTTTTTGAAAAGTTGGAAACAGGAAAGTGTTTTGTCTGAAAGCACTAGAAGGAAATAGATGCAGGGGATTTCAGTCAGCAGCTGAAGATTGTGTATGGACTTGGAAAGAACGAGAACATTTGGGCTTTGAAAGGCAATGTGAGAAATATCAGAACTTCAATGGGAGTAGACAAAACAGACAATGCCCTTCTCCCTGGATGTCCTCCCCATCTGTTAGCAGAGTGAACTCTTTTTTTTTTAAGCTTTATCCTCAGCTTATAATGGTTTTCCTTTAAGAAACTTGCTTTATTTACTTGTTTTCAATGGGCTTTTATTTTTAATTAATAATTAATTAATTTATTCACTTTACATCCTGTTCAAAGTCTTCACTCTCTGCTCCCAGTCTCATTCTCACAAATCCCTACTCCCTTAATCTCCTTCCATTCTCCTCAGAGAAGGGGAACCCCACCTTGAGTACCACCCCATCCTGTGATGTCAAGTCATAGATGGACTGAACACTTACTCTCCTACGAAGGCAAGATAAGGTAGCCCAGTTAGATGAATAGGATCCATGGGCGGGCAACAGATTCAGGGACAGCCTCTACTCCAGTTGTTGGGAGGGTCAGTATGAAGACCAAATTGGACATCTGCTACATATGTATGTGGGGAGGGGGCTAGGTCTAGGCCATGTATGCTCTTTGGTTGGTGGTTCAGTCTCTGTGAGGCCCCATGGGTCCAGGTTAGTTAAGTCTGTAGGTCTTCTTGTGGTGTCCTTGACCCCTCTGGCTTGCTTAATCATATCCCCAACTCTTCTACATGATTCCCCTGAGCTCTGACTGATGTTTAGCTATGGGTCTCTGGATCTGTTTCTGTCTGCTGACGGATGAAGCCTCTCAGGAGACAGTTATGATAGGCTCCTGTCTGGAAGCATAGGAAAGTATCATTAATAGTGTCAGGAGTTGGCTCTTTCTTCCATAGGTTGGGTCTCAAGGTGGTCCAGCCATAGGTTGGTTGTCCCCTCAATTTCTGCTCCATTTTTATTCCTGTGCATCTTCTAGGAAGGAGAAATTTTGGGCTGAAGATTTTGGGGGTAGGCTGATGTCCCTGTCTCTCCACTGGAAGTCCTGCCTATTTACAGGAGGTAGCTGCTTCAGTTTCCATACCCATGCTGTCAGTAATCTCAGCTAGGGTCACCCGATAAACTCCTCTAGATCTACCCTGTCCCAGGTCTTCAGTTAGTCCCAGAGATGTTCCCCTTCCACTGATTTCCTTCCTTCCAGGCCTCTCCCACCCCAACCTTGCCTCCCCATCCCTGCTTCCCTTCTCACTCACTCTCCCACCCAGTTCTTTCCCTCAACCCACTTCCCATGTCTATTTTATTTCCCCTTTTAAGTGAGATTCCCACATCTTCCCTTGGGCCCTCCTTGTTACTTTGTTTCATTGGGTCTGTAGATTATAGCATGGTTATCCTACATGTTGTGGCTAATGTACACTTATAAATGAGTACGTACCATTCATGTCTTTCTGGGTCTAGGTTACCCCACTCAGGATGATATTTTCCAGTTTCATCTATTTTCCTGCAAATTTCATGATGTCTTTGTTTTCAATAGTATTCCATTGTGTAAATGAACCACACTGTTGGTATCAATTCTTCAGTTGAGGGACATCTAGGTTGTTTCCAGCTTTTTACTATTATGAATAAAGCTGCTATGAACATAGTTGAGCAAGTGTCCTTAGGGTACAGTGGGAAATCTTTTCTGTGTACTCCAAAAAGTGGTATAGCTGGATCTTGGGGGTAGAACTCTTCTCAGTTTTCTGAAAAATCACCAAATTGATTTCAAAAGTGGTTTTACTAGGTGCCATCCCAACAACAATGGAGGAGTGCTTCCCTTGTCCATAGCTTCACCAGCATGTGCTGTCATTTGGGTTTTTGATCTTAGTCATTCTGACAGGTATAAGGTAGAATCTCACAGTCATTTTGCTTTGCACTTCCTCCATGACTAAGGACTCTGAACATTTTTAAAGTATTTCTGGGTCATTAGACTGTTGAGGATTCTATCTTTGTAAAAAAATTTTTTTTAATGTCAGGTTATTTGCTTTACTTTGTTGGTATCTAATTTCTCAAGTTCTTTATATATTTTGAATATCAGTCCTCTGTCAGATGTAAGGTTGGTGAAGATCTTTTCCCATTGTGTAGACTGCCACTCTATTCATCGTGTTTTTAGCCTTGCAGAAGCTTTTCAGTTTCTTCTTTTTAATTGGATATTTTCTTTATTTACATTTCAAATATTATCCCCTTTCCTGGTTTCCTCTCCAGAAACCCATTATCCCATTCCCCCTCTCCCTGTTTCTATGAGGGTGCTCCCCCTCCCAACCACCTACACCCTTTTGCCTCCTAGCCCTGGCATTCCCCTACACTGGGGCATTGAGCCTTCACAGGACCAAGGGCCTGTCCTCTCAATGATGCCTAACAAAGCCCATCCTCTGTTACATATGTGGCTGGAGCCATGGATCACTCCATGTGTACTCTTTGGTTGGCAGTTTATTCCCTGGGAGCTCTGGGGTGTCGGGTTGGTTATTTTTTTTCTCCTCATGGGGTTGCAAACCCCTTCAGCTACTTCAGTCCTTTCTCTAACTCCTCCATTGGGGACCCCATGCTCAGTCCAATGGTTGACTGCGAGCATCCTCATCTATATCAGTAAGGCTCTGGGATAGTCTCTCAGGAGACAGCTATTTCAGGCTCCTGTTAGCAAGCACTTATTGGCATCCACAACAGTGTCTGGATTTGGTGAATATATGTGGGATGAATTCCCAGGTGTGGCAGCCTCTTAGATGGCCCTTCCTTCAGTCTCTGTCCACACTTTGTCTCCATATTTCCTCCTGTGAGTATTTTATTCCACCTTCTTAGAAGGACTGAAGCATCCACACTTTGGTCTTCCTTCTTCTTGAGCTTCATGTGGTCTATAAATTGTATCTTGGGTATTCTGAGCTTTTGGGCTAATACCCACTTATCAGTGATTGCATATCATGTGTATTCTTTTGTGATTGGGTTACCTCACTCAGGATGATATTTTCTAGTTCCACCCATTTGCCTAAGAATTTCATTAAGTCACTGTTTTTTCATAGTTGAGTAGTACTCCATTGAGTAAATGTACCACATTTTCTGTATCCATTCCTCTGTTGAAGGACATCTGGGCTCTTTCCAGCTTCTGGCTATTATAAATAAGGATGCTAGTAACATAGTGGAGCACGTGTCCTTGTTATATGTTGGAACATCTTTTGGGTACATGCCCAGGAGAGGTATAGCTGGGTCCTCAGGTAGTACTATGTCCAATTTTCCGAGGAACTGCCAGACTGATTTTCCACAGTGGTTGTACCAGCTTGCAGTCCCACCAACAATGGAGGAGTGTTCCTCTTTCTCCACAACCTCACCGGCATCTGCTGTCATCTGAGTTTTTGATCTTAGCCATTCTGACTGGTATGAAGTGAAATCTCAGGGTTGTTTTGATTTGCATTTCCCTGATGACTAAGGATGTTGAACATTTCTTAGCTGCTTCTCGGCCATTTGATATTCCTCAGTTGAGAATTCTTTGTTTAGCTCTGTGCCCCATTTTTTAAATAGGGTTATTTGATTCTCTGGAGTCTAGCTTCTTGAGTTCTTTGTATATATTGAATATTAGCCCTCTATAGGATGTAGGATTGGTAAAGATCTTTTCCCAATCTGTTGGTAGCTGTTTTGTCAGTGTCCCTTACCTTACAGAAGCTTTCCAATTTTCTGAAGTCCTATTAGAGCCTGAGATACTAGTGTTCTGTCCAGAAATTTGTCTCCTGTGCCAATGTTTTCAAGTATGTTTCCCTACTATCTCTTCTGTTAGATTTAGTAAGTCTGGTTTTGTGTTGAGATCTTTGATGCAGTTGGACTTAAGTTTGTGCAGGGTGATAAATATGGATTTATTTGCATTTTTGTCCTTGCCAACATCCAATTAGACCAGCATCATTTGTTGAAGATGCTTTTTTTCTATTGCATTTTTTTTTTTGTAAAAGATCAAGTGTCCATAGATGTGTGGGGTTCATTTCTGGGTCTTCAATTCTATTTAATCAACCAACCTATCTGTTTTTATGCTAATACCATGCCATTTTTATTGCTGTTGTTCTATAGAACAGCTTGAAATCAGGGATGGTGATATCTCCAGAAGTCCTTTTATTGTCCAGGATTATTTTAGATATTCTGGGTTCCTGGTGTTACTCTAACCAAGAAACTGAAAAAATCTATATGTCAAGAACTTCAAGAAAGAAATTGAGGAAGATAGAAAAAGATGCTATGTTCATGGATCAGAAAGATTAATAGTAAATATGGCCATATTACCTAAATAATCTAAGGATTCAACCCAATTCCCATAAAAATTCCAGCACACTCTTCAAAGACATGGAAAGATCAATCCTCAACTTCATATGGAAAATATAAGAAGCTTTCTTTCATCCATAGGTGAGTCAGGCATTTTCCTTATACATTGAGCTGAACCTCGTTCACCTTAATCCTCATTTTTTTCTAAGACTGTTCCCTTTGTGAATCCAGTGTGCACCAAAAATGTTGGACACACTAGGAGTACCAAACTCATATTTATTGATTATCAATTGAATAAATGGAAAAATAAAATGCTCAGAGGATCAAATATAGTAGAGTCAGAAAATCCTTCAGCATCCAATCATGTGAAGGGACTTGTTAATACTGGGAATAATATTTTTTATTTTAGTCTTATTCTGGTATATAGTTTCAAAATTCAGCTTATTTAGTATTTCTAGATGTAAAAAATGAATTTTTTTCCATTGAAATTTTGTTTTCTGAG
Organism: Rattus norvegicus; assembly: GCF_021556685.1. Classification (NCBI taxonomy): domain Eukaryota; kingdom Metazoa; phylum Chordata; class Mammalia; order Rodentia; family Muridae; genus Rattus; species Rattus norvegicus. Next base: position 128,020,926 of record NC_141542.1, on the reverse strand, counting down.
ATGGGATTTTGTTACATAAACGACCCTTCAATTTTCAAGCCTCCATTGGCTTCCTATCTAAGTATCCTGAGTCCTTGTATTTCAGGGGTGCATCACTGTGTACAGATGTTTTAATTAGGATTGAATTTCATTTTTGTAGCTTAAGAAGTGACTCTTTAGGCACGTATGTATTGTAGGGCAGCAGATTTCATTCAGTGGATGGCTTAAAATTCCTGTCACCTCATCCTTGTATATTTGCCCATTCATGTGTCTTACAGACAGACATGCACTCAATTACGTAAAGACTGAGCATTCTAACAGGTGTGTGCTAAGTACTGCAGGTCTACAGTGAGGAAACACCCCCCCCACCCCAAATCTAAATGTCTTTGTTGGAATATATTTAAAGGCGTATTTTCGTCAATTTTAATTATGTGTCTATATCTACATAAATGTGTGTACTTTTGGAGGCTTAGATGAATTTGAGCTGCCCAGCATGGGAGATGGACACCGAACTTAGTCCCCTACAAGAGCAGTGCTTGCTTTTAATTGCTGAGGCATCTCTGCAGCTCTACTATTTTGGGATATTTTAAAGCAAGCAAAATATTGTCTTTTCAGATTTATACAAAAACACATTTTATTTTGGTTAAACAATTATATTGTAATATCCTTACCCCTAAGATATAGACTGTCCCTCCCCTTAATTTAGCAGATAAACAAGCATCCATTAATTAATTGCTCTGTGCCTGGCCTTTTATCTAGGTAGAATTTCACCTACTTTAAACTTTTTTGAAATTAGTCGTAGTCACCATTGCATGAGAGAAGAGGAAAACAGGCCCAGAAGAGTTAAACTATGTTTTATTCTTTTTTTGAATCAGGGAATCAGGAAATTAGTATTCAAACTGAGATCTAACTAATACTAAAGATCATGTGATTTGAATATAGTCTAAATATGAAATATTTATATATGTCAGTGATTGTACCACTTGGTGAGTTACTGTAAAATAATTCCTGGTTCTAGTACAGAATGGTTTTCATAGGAAGTGTGTCTCAAAAAAAAGAGTCAAACGAACAAACCAACAACCAAACACCCACTAAAACATCAGAAGCCTGAATTAAAACAAAACAAAAATCAAACAACTGAATTGGTAATTATGTTTCTTGTTAGTCTGATTTTCAAACACACACACACACACACACACACACACACACACACACACACCCTTGAAAGGCATCTATGTAGGATATTTATGTATCCACATTAAATTGTTCATGCCACATTATAATACTATTGCCTGAGTTGCTATGCTCATGAGGGAGTTCTGGGATATAGAAAATGATATTTGTACATAACATCATACTTTCTCCCCCTAAGCCTTTTACCTTCCTCTGTCTGTTCCCCCATTAAGCTATTAGCTAGTTCTATTTTCTAGGAGACAAGCTACTGCTTTATACTACAACCTTCTTAAATGCTCTTTGGTAACATTAATGAGAAACAATGAATCCTTGCTGAAAAATTACTATCCAAAGAAAATAGGGACAGGAGTCATGCTCTGTGGCTCTTTTTCATGTATATCTGATTGTCTCAGCTAAGGCAATAGTTTCTGATCCCTCTTTCTCTCCTCTCCCTACTGATCAGCTCCCTAGAGTACTGGGTATAGAGCATGGCTTAATAAATGTGTGTTCAGTTGACAGGAGCAGGAGCCAGGGGCTGAGCTGATCTCCCAGTATCATGCCAGCTCCTGAATAATTGAGCACAGTCTGTGTGATTAATGCATTTATGTATTCAACTTGTATTAGCAATATCCTCCCTGCCATCTTCCTGCCATTTCTCTCAGCCCTCAATAATACATTTGCAGAAAGCCTCTTAAAAGTGTGCTTGTTAATAAAACAAACAAGGGAGGCATGTGCTAGGATAAAGGTGTCAGGGGGCTATTTATTTTAGAATATGCAAGCAATTTATGTAAATGTTCTGCTTCATATGGATACACAGATTTTAGATCTAGACAATCAACAATTTCTCAGCAGCAACTAAGATTGAAAAATGATATATTCATGAGATGGTAAGTTTATTACCCTAGTCAGGGATATTTTTTGTTTTTGTTATGTTTCTTACAAATGAAAAGCATATACAATGTATCAAAAAATTTCCATTCAAGGTCATAAATGATGTTTTACTTCATAGAAATAACTCTGTACAAGCTGTAAGTAATGCTTCCTTTTAAGTAAAATAATTCACAATATTGCTAGAAAAATGGTTAAGCATTTGTCTTTTTGTCACTGAAAAAGAAATAGGTGTTTCTTGCATAATGCTTTTACCTTTTCAACCAAAGAGGTAAGATTAGAGGTAAAGGCAAGCAGGATTAACCAGGATTTACATGCACACCAACATAGAAAGGACATTGGTCAGATCCACTTAGATTTACTATATTATACACAAGAGCATCTAACAAGATTTCCCATTTTTTTCACTTAATTCGTAACTTTATTAAGGAACCGATGTCAGCACTGCTATGTAAACAATGACAAAAATCAAGGGAAATACATCAGGGATTAAGTAGACAGTAATATACATTGTCCTTTATATAATCAATGTATAATAGTTAAGGAAACTTTAATCCTTATTAAGCAAACATTTTTGCATACACTGCCTTCTCTTTATCTTTCTGTGCCTTTATCATTTGTTTGACTTTAAGCAATTCTGCCTGGATAGCTTTATCTCCTGGGGCTATCTCCTGCGCCTTCTTAAGATCAGCCAATGCTTGATCATATTCTTTCAATCCTTGCCATCCTTGCGCTTTTCGGTATAGTGCTTTAGTGTTTGAAGGGTCCATTTCAAGAGCCTCCAAGCAACTGTCAATTGCCCCCTGCCAATTTGACATCTTCAATTTACAAGCACCAATATTCAGCACACAACTTAAGGCTATGGGTTGCAGTCTGGATACATCTGCTTTCTCAATAACAGCCCTTGAACTATCCAGGTACCTTAAAACCTTTGCATATTTTTTAATAGCCATCTCCCAGTTTTGAGACTTGAAAAAAGTATTTCCAATGTTTTTTAAGTCTTCAGATATTAATAAAATTTTATCTACATCCTTTAAGTCTATGTCTGCATCCTCAGGGAAATCTGGATGACTATCCCCAGAGCCATCTTTGGGGAATATTCCCCAGTCATCCCCTTCCTTCAATTCTCCACATTCTGCAATAACACAGAGTTTGGCAGGTTTTTCACCATTCACTTCTACATTTTCAAGCATCCTTGCCACACCTAGTCCTTTTATTACTTGACCAAATACCACATGTTTCCCATCCAAATGAGGAGTTGGAACTGTTGTGATAAAGAACTGAGAACCATTTGTATTGGGGCCTGCATTTGCCATGCTCAGCAAACCCTCCCGATCATGCTTATAATGAAAATTCTCATCTTCAAATTTTTCACCATAAATACTTTCTCCACCTGTCCCATTCTGATTTGAGAAGTCTCCACCCTGAATCATAAATTTCTTAATAATTCGGTGGAAAGGGCATCCTTTAAAATGCAGAGGTTTCCCAGTTGTCAGTCCAGTGCCCTTTTCTCCTGTACACAATGCACGAAAATTTTCTGCAGTTTTAGGAACAATATCTGCAAACAATTCTAAAACAATTCCTCCAACTCGCTCCCCGCCGATGTCCACGTCAAAGAAGACTCGCGGGTTCTTGGAATTGGAAGGCTTGGCTGCTGGGGATGGGTGGGACATCTTCACGGCAGGCGCTGGAAAGCAGGACACAAGTGCCTCGTGTACGAGAGGGGCTCCAGATTTCCCATTTTTATTTTATTGAAAATAGATTCTTCTCTCATACGATACATCCGGTCCACAGTTTCCCCTACCTCCACTACTCTCAGTTCTCCCCTACCTCCCCTCTTCCCTGGGTCTTCTCCCCCTCCATTTCCCTTCAGAAAATATTAGGCCACCAAGAGACAACAACTAAACATGACAAAATAAGATAAAATAAGACAAGGCAAAATCCTTATATTGAGGCTGAACAAGGAAAGTCAATAGGAGGAAAAAGAGTCCCAAGATTCTGCAAAAGAGTCAGAGACATACTCGTTCCCACTTATAGAAGACCCATAAAATCACAGGCTAGCAGCCGTAACATACACAGAAGACCTGGTACAGACCCTTGCAGGTCACATGCTCATAGCACCAGTATCTATCTGTGAGTCTATATGAGCCGTTTGTTGTTTTAGTGGGCCATGTTCTTGTGTCTTATATCCCATCTGACTGCTACAATCCTTCCTCTCCTTTTTCCACGGGGTTTCCCAATCTCTGAGGAGAGGGACCTCATGGAAACCGCTAACAGACTCTCCACATAATGTCTGAGTGTCTTTGCGTTTTCTCCCACATGATGCTGGAGGAAGCCTCATTATTTAGCAAACAGTTTTTGTACTTGGATCACTTGATTCACACGCTTAGTGGTCATTTCTAACTACTGTTTATGCGGCAGGCACAGTTATCTACATACCTTTTGTTACACATTTTTAGACCACATGTGGAAAATTGGCATCTCTCCAGGGGTCAGAAGTAGCAAACACTAGCAGAATGGAACTGGGCTGTTTTGTCGATTCAGTTCTCTGGGGTCCTCTTTTATCCTGATTTCTGGATCCATTCCATAGTGTCTCGATGCATTTCCTTTAAAATGCTGGTTCTTGTTGATAAGCAAGTTGTAAGAACTGTTACGCTCTCACTGTGGATCCTTTTGAGTCCTCACCTCCTCTTCTGAGTTTATTGTGAGAGCTGAACCTTGCTGGTGGCTTTCTAATCTATCTCTGACTATTTCTTGTGTTTTCTGATTATACATCTGGTGGAATGGGAACAGTCAATTTCAGCTCTTATGGAAAATTAAATTCTTATGGAGTATTACACGACTCGCCAGTGTTCTCAGGAAGTCTTCGGACAACCTGGTGTAGAGAGCTACAGACTTCTTCACTTTTCAGCAAACTACTAGGATCAAAGGATCTTTCAGCATCCTTGAATTTTAAGCAACATCAATCAACTGCTACCTAATAAACGAGTTATACTTTTTCTTTCTTTCTTTTTTCTGTTTTCTTTCTTTCTTTCTTTGTTTCTTTCTTTGTTTCTTTGTTTCTTTGTTTCTTTGTTTCTTTGTTTCTTTCTTTCTTTGTTTCTTTCTTTCTTTCTTTCTTTCTTTCTTTCTTTCTTTCTTTCTTTCTCTCTTTTGTCTTTTTTCTTTTTTGGTTGAAGAAGTTAGTGGACTTTTTACTGCTTCTGGAGTGTGGGGCTCAGGAGCTCTTTGTAGGGAGGGTCCATTTCCCCTTCACCGCCACAGGCTTTTGGTTTTGAAGGCTGGCACTGGTTCTGTGGCTAGCCACCATGCACAGATCAGGGTGGTATTTGTTCTTTTGGATCATGTGCCTGATGATGCTGACGGAAGCCAGAGCATTCTTGTTGATGGTGGCCCTCATGTAAGAAGTGGCAGGTTTTCACTGACTGGATCTGTGTTTCATAACTACCATGACCCCTTTGCTATTGGCAATGGGCTCTACTCCTGGGGTCTTGCAGTGAATTAATCCATTGGGGTGGAAGGGTTTGCAGGCCTTCAGATTATTGGGCTCAGTATTGTAAATCTGCTTATTCCTCTTGATCAAGAAACTGGAGCAGTTTTCTGAATGACCATCCACTGCAGATGAACAGACATGGCAGCAGCGCCTCTCCCTATGGCTGTCAGAGACTGAATTTCCCTATTTTCTATTAAGATATGTTTTCTAATATTTTGTACTTAATTTTAGGATTCTAGTTCTAAAGTCCCCCTCTCCTTTTGATGACCCTTGACTTCTTTTACGGTTTCAACTCAATTGCAGTTTTAATTATCGTTCACCTCAATCTTGGACTAAGATGGACAAGTGACAAAAAAATCCACAAAATATACTAAGTGATGGGGAACACATCTTTTTGTTTGGGAATTTGCTAGATCTGCACCACTAATTTGGCAATGACCAATGAGTTTATGTACGGTCTCAAGTACTTCAGAGTAGTGACCATGGGACTCTGGCTTGACATGGGTCAAATTCTGATGCCACTCAGCCATAAACCAAAGGGTCTGTGACTATGAATTTGATGTGTTACTTACCTTTTTAGTCTCTTTTTGACTTTCTCCTCACTGTTGACAATTGTGATTCTAAGAGGTTAAAATTATTTGTGTGGCCTGAGGTTTCTGGATGCTTATTTCTAGAAAAAATGTTAGGAAATGTAAAAGGAAGATTAAATTTTCTGTCTGTTTAGAATGACGATAGAGGGATGGAAAGATGGCTTAGAGGTTAAGAGCACTGATTGTTCTTCTAGAGGCCCTGAGTTCAAATTTCAGCAACCACATGGTGGCTCACAACCATCTGTAATGAGATCTGATGCCCTTTTTTTGGTGTGTCTGAAGACAGCTACAGTGTACTTATATAAATAAATAAATAAATAAATAAATAAATAAATCCTTAAAAATAGAATTAAGATAAGCTTGAATGGCAGCTATATGTCATTATTAGCAATTATGCTAAGCACATCTGTTGATCAAGAAAAAAAGACAAAAAAGGAATGACAATAATATCGTGTTATTAAAAAGAAAAAGGAATATTCCTTTGGAATAGTTTAGAAGATTATCCGAGGAAAATCTTGACTTCCATTTGATGTCTAGAGAGTTGGTATTAACTGCCATTCTGTTCTTTGGGCAGAATGGAAGTTCCAGAAGGAGTGACCAGGTAAACATAGACTTTATTCATGGAGGTTCTGACGTTTAATATAACTATGAAGGGAAGTGGAACAGCCTCAAAGGGAAGAATCACTCATTCTAGAGGGGAAAATTATGTTATGTTATGTTATGTTACTTATGCACCAATGTGTGTTGAAAATAAGAGTAGCTAAATAATTTTTATTTTTACAGTGAATATGCAGTATATATTTATTTTAAATAGAACAGGAAACTAATGTTTAGAGAGATTGTTTCATTACTTGCCTGTAAGTGAAATGAAAGATTGGGCCTTTGATTTTAATGATGGTTCTGAAAGATTTGTGCTTTCCAAAGTTTATAGGGTTTCTTCTATTGTCTGGTAATACATGGGACTGAATAAGTCACCTGAACTTCAGTTATTTATAATCAGAAAGACTATTTGATTAGTTACTTAGAAATATCCCCCACCTCTCAAGCAGCAAAAAACAAAATACCTTTTTTTAAACCAGTATTTTCAATAGCCAATTTCATGTTGCTTCAATCAAAAATGTTGAGTGAGTCTCTTATCAGAGAAGTCCATACAATTTGGATTGGTACTCAAATTTTTTGTCTGTGTAGTCTCTGGAAAATGTTATCATGACCTTATAATCCCCCAATCCTCTGGAATCTCTACTAGAAACAAACAAACAAATGAAACCAAACAATACCATATCCAGAGTTTAGGGAGATGGCTCAGCCAGTAAAGTACTTGCTATAGTACTCACTATATACTCCATATACAGAGGTCAATGCTAGCAGCAAACCACTGAACTGAGAACAGGACCCCCTTTGGAGGAATTAGAGGAAGGATTGAAAGAGCTGAAGGAGCTTGCAACCCCATAAGAGCAGCAAAGCCAACCAACTAGAGCTTCCAGTGACTAAACCACTACCGAAAGAAACTGGGTATGACGGCGCACACTAATTTCACTGCTGGGGAAATGGAGACAGGTGGATTCCTGTGGGTACTCTGGCTAGCCAGTCCAGCTTATTTGGTGAGATCTAGTCCAGTGAAAGACCCTTTCTCCAAATAAACAAAAGAGAATAGAACCTCAAGATAGTTCCCAAGGAATGATACCTGACCTCTGGCTTCCTTATGCCCTTTTCAGTGGATCCGTATCTCCTAACCCACATGTAAGAACCTCTGTACCCAGATCTGCTCTGTTTTTCTCACAAGCTCTCATCACCACAGCCCTCACCACTGGGTTAGTGAAATGATCCATATTAATGTCATTCTTAGCACTTTAGAATGTATTTTGCCTGTATTTCTTACGTGGCTAAATACATTCCATCCAGGTGGTAATTATTTAAGATTCTCTGGCTGGGACAGATGCTATACACACACAATCCTAGCAACTTGGGAGACAGAAGCAGAAGCATGACTTCAACCTACTCTGGTCAGCATAGTGAAACACTGTTCACACACAAAAAATCAAGACTAAGATAAAAGTAATAACCAGCCTCTCCTAAGGTGTGTATTTGTGTAGGAAAGGAATATGTCTTAAATGTTTTAAGGCATGCACATTCAAAAGTTCAGTCACACAGGCCAGTGGCTGGTAGGAGTGATAATACTTACTACTCATTAGATATATGTTGTGTGTGAGATACTGCATTGGGAATGAGACAGACATCACTTATTATATAACAAGCTTTGTAGATAGAAAGTTGTTGAATTAGGTGTCCCATAACTTAATTTTCCCTGATACCTAGGGATAGAGCAGGATACTCTCCTAGAGCAGGATACTCTCCTGGAGAGAGAAAAAAAGCCAAATGATGTCTACTCTCTTTCAAATTAACCAAAAAAAAATGATGCCGGAATATAGTTCAGAAGATTCCATCTTTAGTTTAAAAGGAAGAAAAAAAAGAAGTGAGAAAGAAAGAATACATTTAGGTATGCAGCCTGATGATATTTTGAAGGAAGTCTCACTATTTAGCTTAGTCAGTTCAGCTTTAAGCTCACAGCAATCCTCCTGCCTCAGCATTTATGTGCTGGTATTATAGGCATAAATGATTGATCTGCACAGGAAGATACTCTTATTGTGTAGATGTCTGAATAGTAAGTCCTTAGTAAAACCAATTTGCAATTGATTATAATGAGTGAGCCAGTATCTAAGAATTTAAGAAGCATAGCACTCAATCAATACCATGTGTTCCTTGTCACATCTGGGGCACAGATGGAGACACCTTACTATAGGATGTGACTTAGGGATACAACTTGCTATTCTGGACTGGAAAGTATATATTTAAATCAACAAGGTGTAATCTAGGGAGACAGAAGCTGTGTCAGACCTCTTCCTGCTGTCAGCCTAGTTGTTTGGATCTGCTAGAACCTGTGGCAAAAGGCATTAAGGAAACAGATGGGATAAAGTGCCGAGCACCTGAATGTTGTAGACATTGCACTGGATTACCCGATCCCAGAAGTCCCTAAAAGAGGAGTGAGTACAGGATTCAGTACCCATTTGGGATGATATGAAAGATGTTTGGCTAGTCATTGCTGCCTTTGAAGACAGTAGAGGTGAAAAGCCAAGGAATACAGTGAACTGCTAGAAGCCGGAAACATCAAAGCCATGGATTCTCCCCCAGAGTGTCCCAAAGGAAAGAAACTCTGATTTTAGCTCAGTGAGACACCTGCCTCAGTCTTCTGACCTCCAAACCATAAAATAAATTTGGGTTATTTTAAGAAACAAAGTTTGTGGAAATGTGTATCAGGAACAACAGAAAACTAATGCAATAATGCGTACCCTACTTCTGGATTTTCAACATTGTTTGTAATCTGAAGCTGATATAATTGTTAAGTAGGTAAAAATTTGGGCCATATTCCTCTGACTCAAAATCTTGTCACTCCATCAAGACTTCAGTTCTTATCGAGGGGTGATATTGAATTTATTATTGGATTTTGATTACAGTTGTTGGTTTTTCTGAGTGTATTTATAATTATCTTTCTTGTTATGCTTAGATTCATTTACTTCTTAGTGGGAGAAAGAGTTTCCACCTTTAGTGCCTAGCAATGAGTCCTTTTCAAGTCAAACAACAAGAAAGTTTGTTCTAATCATTTGTGCTGTTGAGGAAAGAGTGTTCCAGATCAAGTGTAATAAAAATAAAAAAACTGGCAAATTTTATAAAAATAAAAATGCTTTAGCTGTCTGAATTAATCAAGGTAAAAATCAGGTTGAAGTTATGTGAGTATATTGATACGTCAAACGGTATCATGTCAAGAACAACTCTTACTGTTCATATGATGAAAATAGGAAGCATTTTAGTCAGAAAAACTTCAGTTTATGAAGGAACAGCTATTCAGAGCCTGCCCCACATGTGGCCCATAGATATATACAGTCATCAAAACTAGATAAGATTGATGAAGCTATGAAGTGCATGCTGACAGGAACCGGATATAGATCTCTCCTGAGAGACACAGCCAGAGCATGTCAAATACAGAGGCGAATGCTAGCAGCAAACCACTGAACCGAGAACGGGACCCCCGTTGGAGGAATTAGAAAAAGGATTGAAAGAGTTGAAGGGGATTGCAACCCCATAAGAACAACAATGCCAATCAACCAGAACTCCCAGGGACTAAACCACTACCCAAAGACTATACATGGACTGACCCATGGCTCCAGCTGCATATGTAGAAGAAGATGGCCTTGTTGGGCAACAAAGGTAGGAGAAGCCCTTGGTTCTGCCGAGGTTAGACCCCCAGTGTAAGGGAATGTCGGGGGGAGGGGGTGGGAAGGGGGCATGGATGGGAAGGGGAACGCCCTTATAGAAGAAAGGAAGGGGGAAGGATAGGTTTCCCAGGAAACCGGGAAAGGGAATAACATTTGAAATGTAAATTTAAAAATTCCAATAAAAAAAGAAAGAAAATATACTTTATAAGAAACCACAAAAAAAGAAAGAAAGGAAAGAAAGAAAGAAAGAAAAATGAAAAACTTCAGTTTAAATAGAAGTTTCTTCTTATTTGTAGGATCCTGGATTAATTATCTATGAGCTTCAATTTCCTGACTTTTAAGACAGGGCTAATACATCTAAGATAGGTTCAAATCAAGATTTATGTGGAGTAAATCTTGATTTGAACCTATCTTAAAACACTGTAAAACACCATACAAACATCTGATGTAATAATGATTAACATTAGGAGAGTTGTGGAGAGTATATGAGATATTCAAATGCACTTCACTTGCTGTAGGAAAAGTTTGGCTGATTATCATAGCCCCAAGGAATTACTACTGTCAGTTTGTTCAAACAATTACTAGTTAATCAAGGAGAAATTATGAATCAATTTCAATAATACACATTATTATTAGCTTTCCCAAACTAATTTAGAGCACAGAGGGTCCCTCAGTGTTCAAAACTCATAACATTTATTGTTTATAATAATGGTTCACAAACTTGACTATGCATCAAAATCCGAGGGGGAAATTAAAAACAAAAGGAGTACTGCATTCCATGCTGAGATGTGTGTGTGTGTGTGTGTGTGTGTGTGTGTGTGTGTGTGTGTGTTGTGCATGGCATGTGTGAGCTTAGCTCCTGGTGACTCATGTTATCTGAATATGAAGACTTCTAGCATATGCTTTTGAGAAGCTGAGATCTTTTTTTATTTGGACCAATCAACATTTCAGTTAATTTTAGTAGCTTTACGTTACCACATAAAGTGACTTAAGTTGCTAGTGTTACTTACATGGGGATAAAAAGGTACTGGATTGTGAATTCATAGGTCATGATCAGTAGCTTGCAGTTGAATTATTTGGACATATAAGAGCAAATTCTTAATTATTCATGGTGCACACTTGAATAAGTTGAAACTTGAAGAAACAATAAAAACAATATAGTTTATTCTGTCTTTTTTCCCGGGTAAAGAAATTTACAGCAAGTGAAGGCAAAAGGCTAGGTTAAGGTGACTTGACTTGTTAGATAGAATCCTCACTACTGCACTTAGAAAAATTTAAAAAGACAAAATTAAAATTCACAGAGACAAATTCATCATCTTTGAAGAAGTCTAATTGCCTCTCTTTTACTAGAACTCTGAATTACTAGAACTCTGTAACGTGCAGAGCACACTTTCATTGTTTTTGTTCTTTTTTAGAGAAGTACATGGTAGGTTGTGCTCAGCAAATTTCTTCTTTTAAATTAATCATTTTATTCGTTTACATTTCAAATGATATCCCCTTTCCTGGTTTCCCCTCCACAAACTCACCATCCTATCCCCCCACCCCTTTGTCTCTATGAGGGTGTTCCCCCACTCATTCACCCACTCCATCCTCACAGTTTTAACATCCCCCAATGTTGGGCCATCAAGCCTCCACAAGACCAAGGACTTCTCCCTCCGTTGATGCCAGATAAGGCCATCCTCTGCTACATATGTATTTGGAGCCATGGATACCTCTTGTATACTCATTGGTTGGTGGTTTAGTCCCTGGGAGCTCTGGGTGGTCCAGTTAGTTGATAATGTTCTTCGTATGGGGTTGCAATCCCCTTCAGCTCCTTCAGTCCTTTCTCCAGCTCTTCCATTGGAGTCCCCAGGCTGAGAGTAAGGTTGGCTGAGAGTGTCTACATCTGTATTAATTAAGTGCTAGCAGAACCTCTCAAGGGGGCAACCATAACAGGATGCTATTAGCAAGCGCTTCTTGGCATCAGCAATAGTGTCCAGGTTTGGTGTCTGCACATGGGATGGATCCCTATGTGGGGTGGTCTCTGGATGGCCATTTTTTGTCTCTGTCTTTCCTTTGGACAGGAACAATTCTGGGGTAAAAATATTGAGATGGGTGGGTGGCCCCATCTCTAGCTAAAATAGCCAACAAAGGGGAGATAGAACCTGTAGAGACCACCTCCAGTAGCTAGGCACGGCTCAGCAGCTTTTTTAAAAATTCAGAGTGGAAGAGAAATTTTTAGAGTCCTAGTACTGTACCCTACAATATTTTATATGATTTGTCCATTCTTTTGTATACTACTCAGCACACCAATTACTGCAACATTAACCTCCTCTAACATTATTAATGGCCCAATTCATATTAAAGTGGACAAAACAGATGTAAAAACGTGCAATGAAGACCTCACACGGAAGCAAAAAATCTCACCATTGATAATAATATCTCACCATTGATAATAATATCTCACCATTGATAATAATATCTCACCATTGATAATAATATCTCACCATTGATAATAATAAAGCCGTTTTCTACTATTAGAGGAACCTTCATGAAAGGTTTTACAACAATGTTTACTTGGTTATATTTTGGGAACCAAGCCTTTTAGAGAGACAATACCTAAGCCCTTCTTTTGTGTCTCCTGAGGCAGCGTGAAACATGTTTATTAATTCTGTGAAATTTACATGTTTTTTCACTCTCAATCATGGATTGAGTTTGATATTCTGCCTCTTCCGCCATGGCTTACTGTAAAGAAATACCTGTTGAACTGAACTGATGAGGAAAAAAAAATCCTGAGAGTTAGAGTTGAGCAAGTTTAACAGGAGTCACAACCACACGGCTATGTTTATTTTCAGGAGGTTTCTGATGAAAATGTTTTTATGTTAAATTTTATAAAGCAATTGGCTTCTTGGCTCCTTATTAAAGTAACCTTAACTTGACAACAAAACATGTAATAATAACGAGGCTAATGTTTCGAGTCCTAAGAATTAAATATGAGATTATTACTTGTGAGAGGTTATATTAACAGCTAAAATAGCTGACATAAAAGGAACAATTAGTGGGGGATCAAATTCACTTTAAAGCAACACCAGGTGGTATCCTAGATAAAGAAGATGCAACAGTAAATTTCAAGGCATCCAAGACTGGAAGCTAGGATAAAAACAAATGAGTTCCACCAACACTGAGCCTGGGGCAGAAAAAAAAATTGGAGAAGAGAGTGTGTTATTGTGGTCCCAAGAACTTCCCAGAGGAAGCCTTATTTAAAATGGCCAAATTGTACTTGCCCCAATATAAGCAATTTTGGAACTCATGTGTGGGTTTAAGTTGCTGACTCTTTATTTTAGTTAGACTAAAACAACCAACTACTTTTGAGAGTGCAAGGTATTTTAGATCGTGTTTCTGCTTATCAGAGGCCCTCTCATTTTATGGGTGAGGAAACTGAAGCCCAGTTTGGATGGTATTGCCTGGATCCCATTTTTAGGTGGTAACTTATAGCTAAAATTATTTTTCCTCATTTCCAAGACAATGTTTTAGCCTGTCCTTTCCCCCCAGTTTTGCATGGGGTCAGTGCTGTGCATTTGAGTCTCATGCATTTCTCCTTGGCTGGTAGAGAAAGTTTTTCTTATCTGGTTGTCTCCCCTTAAGCAAGACCTACTCATTGGTACCACAGAGGTCCTAAATGCTCAGACTTTGACACGTTTCCTAAATTTACTTATCCTTATGAATAGATAGCATTCTATTTTGGCCCGTTCCTGTTTGCTCTGGAAGACATCTGGTTATTGATGAAGAAGCCTGTAAAATAGGCTTCTTTGAATGACATAATTTTCAAAATATATTTTTATTTTATGTATATCTGTGTTTTGCCTGCATGTATGTCTGCATATCATGTGTATTCCTGGTACCCATGAAAGCCAGAAGAGGGAGTTCAGTCATCTAGAACTAAAGTTATAGATGGTTGTGAGCCACCATGTGGGTGCTGGGAATCAAATGTAGGTCCTTTGTAAGAGTAGTTTTTAACTGCTGAGCCATCTCTCTAGTTCCCAAATGTATTTAAAAGACAAAAATCAGTGAAGTCAAAACGGGGGTCTTATTTCAGAGGTTTAAATCAATGCCATTGAGTAGTAAATTTAATAAAGCAAAATTTTGTTACTTTTTGAGATAGGATCTCACACTACATTTCACAAATCTGTCCAACAGTCGGTTCAAGTGATAGCCCTGTCCCAGCCTTCTGAATGTTGTTATTCTAGGTGCGCCCCAACAATGCTTGGCAGCAATATAATTTAAATTATTGTAAAATATTCTTTTAATAAAATGAGATAATTTAAAAAATTTGCTGAAAACTTGTTTATAGTATGGAATATTTATGTATATATGTAAATATTCATGCATATAATTGTTTTTTAAAGACTTTCAAATACCGGAAAATATCTTAAATTGATCGTTGTTCTTTCATTTAGAAGTGTAAGTAAGGTTGGGGTTTCTATCTGCTACTGACCCTCATGTTTCTTTGTTAGTAAAGCAAATTGGAAATGGGTATGCATCTTCAAAACTGATAGGCCTGACCATTTTGGTTTTTGATTAACATCTCTAAAGGGTAGTTAGAATTCTATGTGTGCCATTGAAGCTAAACATTTTGTACTTCATAGTCTCTTATTTGACATTTCACTTTAAAAAAAACACCTCAAAACCAATTTTAAAAGACTATAAAATTAAATTTAAAAAGGATACATATATTTTGAACATTCCATTTTCTGTTAATTGTGCTAATGGAAATGAGATACATGATCTACTCCCTTATTAATTATTTAGATTTGGGAATATTAAATAAGGATGGAATTTACAAGGAAAACAGTATAATTATGAGAGTAATTTCATTGCATTCTCTACTCTTCCTTGAAATATTAAATTTATTCAAATTACACAAAGGGCTTTTATGAATACTTTTCCAGACCTGCATATAATGTACTTTGACCATCTTTATTTCTACTATTTATTACTTTTTTGTCATTTCTTAGTAATTATTTTCCTTCCTTTTAAAATGATTTTTTTATTCTTTGAGATTATAAAGTACCATTTTTCCTTCTTTTTCCTCCTTCCAAACCCTCCCATATACTCCTACTTTCTTTTAGATCCATGGCAAACTTTTCTTTAATTGTTGATATGTATATTGATTTATAAATTATAATTAATTCCTAAATATATGAACACAATCATATCTATCTTCTCTCCTAGATTCTATATATAAGATAAACCAGGAAGAAGAATTTGTTTTTTCTGAGTCTGGCAGATTTCACAATGTGATCTCTACAGATTCTGTAGTTCATGGACTTCATGAATACTTAAAGTTTTAAGACTTTGGGGCTCAGAGAAGGACAGTTGTCCCAGGTTCTTTGATTAGGAGTGAGTCCATGCACACAATATTCTAGCACTCATTGGAGTTTGGAAGTGTTTATGAAAAAGATGTTGACACTGACTGAGTCTTTTCTAACCCAAGTTCACATTTGTAAGTACATATCCAAAGACAGACCACACGATGCATAAAAGGAACTTCAAAATCTATTTCTCCAAAACTACACCTCATGGCACATGGAGGGAAATCTAAAGGGTCATTATCTTAAGGAAGTAGAATTATGTAAAGCTTTTCTGAATAGTAGCTAAGAGCAATGACATTTGTAGTGACTTGCCAGCATATGGGCCATTATGTATCACAGTGTTGAGCCTCTATCCAATAGCAATAGAAGCCAGATGGGGCAGAGATTACAAATTACATTGGTTTTTCATAAAAAAGTGATCTAGAGATGTTACTCTTTTTCTCCCTGAATCTCTCTCTCTCTCTCTCTCTCTCTCTCTCTCTCTCTCCCCCCTCCTCTCTCCTCTCTCCCCTCTCTCCCCTCTCTCCTCTCTCCTTCCCTCCTCTTTTTAACAGACAGTGACAGGGCAAATGACAAGGTTGGTTAAACTTCATTTTATGAAACAGCCAACTTCTTTAGAAATTTCTGACTATGGTGGTTGGAGGAGCAGCGGTGATCATGGGTTGGCTGCTAGAAAGAACGGGATTCTCATTTCAGGTCATCATCAGAAATGCTAAGTTTGCTATAGAGTAAGGATCAGGAGATCTGACCCTGGCTGCAGAACCATTCCTGGTTGCAGAATACAGGGCTGTATTTCCACTTCATCTTTCCAGACCATCCTAGGATATCCTAAGATTCCATCTGGGAGATTATTAGGAATTCTTGGAAGGGAAAGAAGGAACATTGTTTGTTGGAATAAAAACAGGGTTGAATGAGTTCCAGAAAGAAGGCTTCTCAAACTCGTGGACAACAATCTGCTGAAGAAGATAACTTTAAAAACCAACTCTGCAATATGCAGAGAAGTAAGATGAGAGGAGCCACCTCAGGAAAGAAGTCAGCTGGTTTGCAGCTGAAGAATCTTGGTCCAGTCCTCCCAGGAAGATGGGGAGGTCATTCTGCTGAGAACCCCCCTTATAGTTCTTTGAGGAGGACAAGGAAGAAGAAACAGAAGACTCCTGGCAACGGTGACAGTGGCAGTACCAGTGAAGTCTCCTAGCCCCCTCGGAAGAAAAGGGCACGGGCAGACCCCACTGTGGAGAGCAAGGAGGCATTCAAGAGTAGGATGGAGGCGAAGGTGAAGATCCCAGAAGAATTAAAACCATGGCTGGTGGAGGACTGAGACTTGGTTACTAGGCAGAAGCAATTGTTCCAGCTCCCTGCTAAAAAGACTGTAAATGCCATTCTTGAAGAGTATGCCAATTGCAAGAAATCACAGGGAAATGTTGATAATATGGAGTATGCAGTTAATGAAGTTGTGGGAGGGATAGAAGAATATTTCAATGTGATGCTAGGCGCTCAGTTGCTCTACAAGTTTGAAAGGCCTCAGTATGCTGAGATTGTGCTGGCTCACCCTGATGTGCCAATGTTGCAGATCTATGGGGCGCCACACTTACTGAGGTTATTTGTGAGAACTGGGGCAATGTTGGCCTATATGCCACTTGATGAGAAAAGCCTGGCATTATTCTTGGGTTATTTCCATGATTTCCTTAAGTATCTGGCAAAGAATTCTACCTCTCCATTTACTACCAGTGATTACAAAGTGGCTTCTGCTGACTATCATCACAAAGCCCTGTGTAGGTCTACTGAACACTCACTCTTGTCTGGTATCTGTATAAACGCTTCTGTTTAGTCCTTTCATTGTATAATTGATGTTCTTTAAAAATATCAATGTAAAACAGGACTTATGTTTCAGTTTGTTTCCTGTTCTGTTGTAGACAGAAAATAATGGAGTGCCCTGCTCCTTTCCTCATTTCAAAGTTGCTACTGGTGTATGTAGTAATTAGACAAAGAAGAAATTCAGTAGACCATTTATTGCCTAGTTGGCAACATTGTTTGAATGCTGCTGGTCCTATCCTTTTGACACTACACAGTTTTCTAATATGTGTTAATGCTATGTAATAAGATGCCCTGGTTCCTAGTGCCAAAGGTTCAGCTTACTGTATATACCTGGAAACTCATGCATTTGCTCAAATTGTTGAAGGATGGTGATTTGTTTCCTGGTTTTTGTATTTGAGTCTAATGCATGTTCTAACACGATAGAGGCAATGCAGAATTGTATAGCCACAGTTTTCTGAAAAGTTGATATTTTAGGAGTTGTATTTCAGATCTTAAATAAAACTTGTTTCTAAATTTCAAAGGAAAAAAAAAAGAAATTCCTTCATGTATTTGTTAAGTGAAACACAGTCTTCCTTTGGTACCTCAGATTTGTTTTAGGACTTTTGTGTGCATACTGATACTTGGAGGTGCTCAGTTCCTTGTATTAAAAGGCATTTTCACATGAGCAACACAAATATATGATCAACATCATCAACAGTAAGTGTGTATGCATATGGGGAGAGTTAGGGTATCTTGTCCTTGAGACAAGATTTCCCTCTGTTTTTCAGTGAGGCTGATGGGTTGTGCAGTGAGTCCCAGAGATTCTTATGCTCTAGTGGCCTATCAGCTCCTAGAGCTGAGGTTACAGGTGAATTTGCAATCATGTCTGGCTTCTGGATTCCGTGGATCCAAGGTCAGGTCCTCATGTTTAGACATCAAGAGCTCTAATATGTAGAGCCAACTTTCCAGCCCACTCCTATATGTTTTGAATCATCTTTCAATTGTTTTTAATACTTGACATATACTGTTTAAAGAATAATGAGAAAAATGTCTATATATGTTTAGTCAAGGCTCAAATTTTATTTTTAGAATGTTTTTCATCTGAGGTTAATTGAATATAGAAATATAGAATCTACAAGTAGGGAGGGACATCTGTACAAATAGATAAAATTTTAAAAAATGGAATATTCCACTGTTGATTTTTTTGAATCAGAGGAAGCTTGGCCTAAAATGCAAGTTGCATAAAATTAAGGTCTGTCCCTTAACATCAGAAATTTCACAGGTAACAAAAGTGTGTGTGTGTGTGTGTGTGTGTGTGTGTGTGTGTGCATGTGTGTGTTTGAGTGAGAAAGATCTGATTTTTAATTGCATTTTTAATTTACATTATGTGTTATCCCATTTCCTGGTTTCCCCTTCAGAAACCTGTTATGCCCCCTTCTATGAGGGTGCTTCCTCACACACCCACCCACTCCCTCCCACCTCCACACCCTGACATTCCCCTACACTGGGGCATCATGCCTTGAAAGGAGTTCTTCTCCCATTGGTTCCTGACAAAGCCATCCTCTGCTACATATGCAGATAGAACCATAGGTCCATCACTGTGTTCTCTTGGGATGGTGGTTTTTACCTTGGAGCTCTAGGGAATCTGTTTGGTTGATATTGTGTTCTTCTTAAGGAGTTGTAAACCCCTTCAGCTACTTTAGTTCTTTCTCTAACTCCTCCACTGGGGACCCCAATGGTTGGCTGCTAGCATTCACCTCTCAAGACACAGCTATTTCAGACTCCTGTCAGCATGAACTTCTTGGCATCTGCAATAGTGTCTCGGTTGCTAGCTATATATGGGATGGATCCCCAGATGGAGTAGCCTCTGGATGGCCTTTCAATCTCTGATCGACAATTTGTCTCAGTATTTCCTACTATGAGTATTTTTGTTCCTCCTTATAAGAATGCCTGAAGCATCCACACTTTGGTCTTCCTTCTTCTTGAGCTTCTGATGGTTTGTGAATTGTATCTTGGGTATACCGAGCTTTTGGGCTAGTATCCACTTATCACTGAGTGTATACCATATGTGTTCTTCTATGATTGTGTTACCTCACTCAGGATGATATTTTCAAGTTCCATCCACTTGCCTATGAATTTCATGAAGTCATTGTTTTTAATAGGTGAGTAGTACTCCATTGTGTAAATGTACCACGTTTTCTGTATCCTTCTTCTGTTGGAGGACATCCAGCTTATTTCCAGCTTCTGGCTATAATAAATAAGGCTGCTATGAATATAGTGGAGCATGTGTCCTTGTTATACGATAGAGCATCTTTTGGGTTTATGCCCAGGAGTGGTATAGCTGGGTCCTCAGGTAGTATTATGTCCAATTTTCTGAGTAACCGCCAGACTGATTACCAGAGTGGTTCTACCAGCTTGCAATCCCACCAACAGTGGAGGGATGTTCCTTTTTCTCCACATCCTCACCAGAATCTGCTATCACCTGAGTTTTTGATCTTAGCCATTCTTACTGGTGTGAGATGGAATCTCAGAGTTGTTTTGATTTGCATATCCCTGATGACTAAGGATGTTGAACATTTCTTTAGGTGCTTCTCAGCCATTCGATATTCCTCAGCTGAGAATTCTTTGTTTAGCTCTGTAGCCCATTTTTTAAAAAAGGGTTATTTGTCTGGAGTCTAACTTGAGGGTTTTTTTTTTTTGTATAGATTGGATATTAGCCCTCTATCGGATGTAGGATTGGTAAAGATCTTTTCCCAATCTGTTGGTAGCCATTTTTTCATATTGACAGTATCCTTATCTTACAGTACCTTTGCAATTTTATGAAGTTTCATTTGTTGATTCTTGATCTTAGGGCATAAACCATTGGTGTTCTGTTCAGGAAATTTTCTCCAGTATCCATGTGTTCAAGGCTCTTGCCCACTTTCTCTTCTATTAGTTTCAGTGTATCTGGTTTTAATGTGGAAATCTTTGATCCACTTGGACTTGAGCTTTGTACAGGCTTATTGCTTATTTCTTATTGAATGGACAGATTTGCATTCTTCTACATGCTGACCTCCAGTTGAACCAGCACCACTTGTTGAAAATGCTGTCTTTTCCACTAGATGCTTTTAGCTCCTTTGTCAAAGATCAAGTGACCATAGGTGTGTGGGTTCATTTCTGAGTATTCAATTCTATTTTATTGATCTACTTGCTTGTCTCTGTACCAATTCCATACAGTTTTTATCACTATTGCTCTGTAATATAGCGTGAGGGCAGGGATGGTGATCTTCAGTTCTTTTGTTTATTATTGAGAATAGTTTTTACTATCCTGGGTTTTTTGTTATTCCAGATGAATTTGCAAATTACTCTTCCAACTCTGTTAAGAATATACTTGGATTTTTGATGGGGATTGCATTGAATCTGTAGATTTCTTTTGGCAAGATGGGCATTTTTACAATATTAATCCTGCCAATCCATGAGCATGTGAGATCTTTCCATTTTCTGAGCTCTTCTTCAATTTCTTTCTTCAGAGCCTTGAAGATCTTGGTTAGAGTCACCCCAAGGTATTTTATATTACTTGTGACTATTATGAAAGTTGTTGTTTTTCTAATTTCCTTCTCAGTCTGTTTATCCTTTGAGTAGAAGAAGGCTACTGATTTGTTTTAGTGAATTTTATATCTAGTCACTTGGCTAAATTTGTTTATCAGTTGTAGGCGTTCTCTGGTGGAATTTTTGGGGTCACTTAAGTATCTATCATATCATCAGCAAATAGTGATATTTTGAGTTCTTCCTTTACAACTTGTATCCCTTTGACCTCCTTTTGTTATCTAATTGCTCTGGCTAGGATTTAAAATGCTATATTGAATAAGTAGGGAGAGAGTGGACAGCCTTGTCTAGTACCGATTTTAGTGGGATTGCTTCCAAGTTTCTCTCCATTTAACTTGATGTTGGCTACTGCTTTGCTGTATATTGCATTTACTATGTTTAGGTATAGTCCTTGAATTCCTGATATTTCCAAGACTTTTAATATGAAGAGGTGTTGAGTTTTGTCAAATGCTTTCTCAGCATCTAATGAGATGATCATGTGTTTTTTTTCCCTTTGAGTTTGTTTATATAGTGGATAGCATTGATGGATATCCGTATACTGAACCATTCCTGTATCCCTGGGATGAAGCCTACTTGATCATGATGGATGTTCGTTTTGATGTGTTCTTTGATTCGATTTGCAAGAATCTTTTTTTTTTCTTTTTTTTCGGAGCTGGGGACCGAACCCAGGGCCTTGCGCTTCCTAGGTAAGCGCTCTACCACTAAGCTAAATCCCCAGCCCGATTTGCAAGAATCTTATTGAATATTTTGGTATCAATATTCATAAGGGAAACTGGTCTGAAATTCTCTTTCTTTGTTGGGTCTTTGTGGTTTCATAGAAGGAACTGGGTAGTGCTCCTTCTGTTTCTATTTTGTGGAATAGTTTGGAGAGTACTGATATTAGGTCTTCTCTGAAGTTATGATAGAATTGAGCATTAAACCCATCTGATCCTGCACTTTTTTTGGTTGGGAGACTTTTAATAACTGCTCCTATTTCTTTAGGAGCTATGGCACTGTTTATATGGTTTATCTGATCCTGATAAAATAAGCCTAGTTACAATGGAAGACCCCAGTGTATTGGAGATGCCAGTGCCATGAGATCATCACCAAGAACAGCAGCAGCAATGGAGTGGATCAACCTAGCTTATAGTGCCACAGAGGGCAAAACTGGAGATGTGACACTGGCCCTTTGGAAGATCAGGTGTGGAACCCAGACACTGCAACAAGCTGTAACATTAAAGCTGCCTTGGAGACCCAAAGATGGTAAAGATGCCAGAGCCATGGGTTAGGTACTGAGGAAAGGTACTAACAGGGAGTGGAGCCAGCTCAGGAGAAGAAGTTTGGTACAGTCAACAAAGATGAAACGAGTTAAAGATCTGGAGACTGTATTGACATCAGACATGGAGATGACAGAGTTTGAGATTTGCTCAGCTGGTTGCCCATCTTAATTCTGAGATTACAGTTAAGTGATTGGATGGATCTCAGAAGAGACTTTGAACTTTGGACTTTTAACATTGTTGATACTGTTATAGATTATGGAGACTTGGGAATGTTGGACTCAATGTACTTTCTTATTATGCTATAATTATGCTATGGTATGGCCTCCATATCCTCATGAGTTTGTACAAGCCCGTGGAGGCCAGGGAGTGGAATGTGATGGTTTGCATATACTTGGCCCAAGGAGTGGCACTATTAGAAGGTGGGATCTTGTTGGAGGAAGTGTGTCACTGTGTGGGTGGGTTTGGAGACTCTCCTCCTGGCTGTCTGAGGATGTTCAGTCTGTTCCTAGCTTTCTTTGGATGAAGATGTACAACTCTCAACTCCTCCTGCACCATGCCTGCCTGGATGCTGCCATGCTCTGCCTTGATTATAATGGGCTAAACCTCTGAACCTGTAATTTCTTTTGTAATATTAGGTAACAGCTTATCTAATATGCATGAATAATTTATGTTACACACAAACATATATATAAACACACACACACACACACACACACACACACACACACACACACACATATATATATAGAGAGAGACATACAGTAGTGTAGTGCAGGCTGACTTCTATCCCACCATGTAGGACTGGATTGCTTTGAACTAGATGTTCTCCTATTTATGTGTTCTAAGTGCCAGGATTGTAAGTTGGATGTTTTGCTTTAATGCATACTGGATATTCTTCTGAGACTACTTAACTGGAAATTGCTGGTATTTTATATAAATATTGATGATAGAAACTAGGTAGATAAAAGTTTGAAGATCTAATATATATGTCATACTCTTATTCTGAGTAGTTTTGATCAACTTGATACAAATGGAGACATGTGTGGGAAAGGAAACCTCACTTGAGGTTCAAGTGAGGTTCTCACTTGCTTCTATCAAATTTTGCTGTTGGTGTGTCTGGGGGACTTTTATTAATTGTTTATTAATGTAAGAAAGTGTAGCCTGCATCAAGGAGAGAAGATCCTGGGCAGATGATCCTAGGCTGTATATGAAAGCTGACTGAGCAAGGGATAGGAAGCAACCCAGTAAGTAGTCTGCTACACGATCTCTGCTTCTAGGTTTCTGCCTTAGCTTCCTTCAATGACAGACCATAACCTGTAAGCCAAATAAAACCTTTCTTCTAAATTTGATTTGGTTAGTGTTTATCGCAGCAACCGAACACAAATGAGGTCAACTCTCTTCTGTGAGTATAATTGGTGACCTCATGGAAATGGCAAGATTTCCCAGGTGTAGCAGGTGCTTGGCTGCCCATTTGGTAGTGAAAGCTGGAACAGTGCATTAGAATAACCTTTTATTGTTGTTGTTTATATTGGTTAAGGAAAACCACAACTAAATTAAAGAAGCTAAGAAAAGAAAGGAACATAAGTGTATATTCTTAGAGCATGTTATAATAACCTTTTAATTGACCATATCTGACTCCTTGTTTCTTCTTATGGCTTCAAGTTGCCATCTGGCATTCTTTTCCTATTCCAACAGAGTTTTGTTCTTTTCCATTTATTTTGTGCTCTTATTGCTAGAAAACATCATTTCTTTGTTATAAGCCCAACAATACAATTATATACACATTATTTCATATAACTACTTTTAAAATTTGTTAATAAAATATGACTTCTGCAAATATTGTGTTTTATAATCAGTCCCAGAAATATCCTTCTTGGTACTGTTTATATTTCTGTGTGGATACAAATTTTTCTTCATTATTTCCTGTATAATGGATATGCTAGAGACAGATTGCCTCAGTCTGTCTTATATGGGAATGTGTTTTATTTTGCTTTGGTTAAACAATGAGTTAAATTCAGACCCTATTATATACTCTTTTTTATTTCAAGAGTGCATAGTTGTTTGTTAATATAGCCACCAGGTTGTGTGACTACTGCTACTGTCTAATTTCAAGCCATTTGCATAAACTTGCTAACAAAATCCATACTTAGTCATCAATCATTCCTCCTCCCTCTTGGTTCTTGGCAACACTCCCAATGCTTCCTATTTATGACATTAAAGAATGTAGATTTATGTGTCTGGATTACCTCACTTAGTATCTTCTCAGGGTTCATTCATATAACATCACACATTTGTACTTCATTCTTTTTTTACTGGATATATTTCTTTATTTACATTTCAAATGTTATTTCCTTTCCTGATTTCCAGTCTATCAGTCCTCTAACCTCTCCCACTCCCCTTCTTCTATAAGGGTGTTCCCCTCCCCATCCATCCCCGTTTACCACCTGCCCTGACATTCTCTTGTACTGGGGGTTCAACCTTGGTAGGACCAAGGGCTTCTCCTTCCACTGGTGCCCAACAAGGCCATCCTCTTCTACATATGCAGTTGAAGACATAGGTCAGTCCATGTATAGTCTTTAGGTAGTGGTTTAGTCCCTGGAAGCTCTGGTTGGTTGGCATTGTTGTTCTTATGGGGTTGCAAGCCCCTTCAGTTCTTTCAATCTTTTCTCTGATTCCTCCAACAGGGATCCCATTCTCAGTTCAGTGGTTTTCTGCTACCATTCACCTCTGTATTTGATATGCTCTGGCTGTGTCTCTCAGGAGAGATCTATATCTGGTTCCTGTCAGCATGCCCTTCTTAGCTTCATCAATCTTATCTAGTCTTGGTGAATATATATCATATATTATATACATATTATATATTATATCATATCATATACATATACATGTGATATATATATATATATATATATATATATATATATATATATATATATATATATATATCACATGTGGGGCAGGCTCTGAATGGCCATTCCTTCAGTCTATGCTCAAAATTTTGCCTCCATTTTGTTCCCCCTTTTAAGAAGGAGTGAAGCATTTACATTTCAGTCATCCTTCTTGAGCTTCATGTGGTCTGTGGATTGCATCTTGGGTAATTCGAGTTTTTGGGCTAATATTCTTATCAGTGAGTGCATACAATGTGTGCTTTTCTGTGATTGGGTTACCTCACTCAGGATGATAATTTCTAGTTCAATCCATTTGCCTATGAATTTCATGAAGTCATTCTTTTTGATAGCTGAGTAGTACTCCATTGTGTAGATAGTAATTCATTCTTTTTTATGGCTAAATGATTTTCTGTCTAGGACCATACCATGTTCTATATACCCACCATAGACCATTGAATTTCACATTTTTGAGCATTTAGGTTATTTCTGTAGTGCATATGTATATTATATATAAAAGTTTTTGTGTAGATGAGCTTTCAGTCCTATTGGATATATAACTAGAAGTGAAATTACTGAGTCACAAACTCAGTTTTCATAGAAAATGCGTAGTTCCCAGCTGCCACTGCTGGTGTTTGGGTTCCAGTCTTTTCATATCTTTGTCAGCAGTTACTGTCTGTGGCTGGGCATGTGGGACATTCCTCTCTCATTGTTTGAATATGTCATTCATGATTTCTGATGTGAAATTGGACTTTAATTTCATATAGGTTCACAATGAATCTTTTTTCTTTGTACTAATTTCTACAATTTTTATTTTCAGTATTTTGCCTGTGGTGCGAAGATAGCAACTGCTTGTGTTTATTCTAAATGGAGCATTGTGAGCATCTTGCGTGAATGGATTGTTTTCATGTTTTGTAAGGTGTCTTTAGCCATTCGGTAGTTACTGTCTCCAAATTCATATTATTTTCTCCTTGCTTTTAAATTTCCTATTAGGTTCATGTTGGTGGGTTAGAGGTGTCTCAACCCCCCCTTTTAAAAAAACTCACAACACCCTAAGACATGTTAATTATGATTTTACTTTGTTTCTGTTTTTCTGACTGAACAATCTTAGTCAATTTACCTTCAAGTTTGCTGATTATTTAGTTTGGCTCCTCAAATAACTGCTAACCCCCAGTGAAGTTTTGTATGCTTGGCAATTCTACTTTTCAGTTCTGGAAGGTTTCTTTTTATAGTTTCTAGGGGTAATCTGGATGTCCTCATTGATACTGTTTATTTGGTTCAAAATTCTTGCAGTTCTTATATCCACTTGGGCAGAATCTTACTTGTTTTAGGAGCTAGAGCTCATGGGAAGAACTAGGTTCCCCCAGGTATTACATCTGATCTGTCTCTACAGGCGATCTTTTTGAATCTGTAGGCACAGTTTCTTTGGTATGCTATTTGGACACTTTTCTAATAGTTTCCTGAAATCTGTGCATAAGAATTCCAATATCTGTGCCTCTGCAAACTTCTAGTCCCTCTGGTCATTGAGCATGTGGATTGTATATTCATCTATCTTTAGAAGTTTCATATGTTTAATAGCTGTATATTTAATACATACAGCAATTCTACATATAGAAAGCTTACCTGGAGGATTATTTTCATTTGGTGAATTGATTGGGCTAGTTTGAGATCTAGCTCCTCTGTAATATGTAGTATTTGATATCTGTTTTGAAGACACTACCTTAGGCATGCACAGTGTTTTCTGATGACTAGGGATGACTGGCTTTATCAAGACATCTATGTGCTTTTCTGCTTAAAAGCTTAAAGCTAGAAAGCAACCAGAAGGGTGGAGGGAGGCGGGGAGGGAGGGACAGGGGAGGAAAAAGTGTTGGGGGTTAGGGGAGAGGGGAATATGATCTGGTATTGGGTGGGGGAAAAGGACTGAAGCCCTGAGGGCCAGCAGAAAGAATGGAAACAGGTGACCTTGGGAGGAAGGGGGTTGGGACCCTCCGGAGACCTGGGAAGTAAGAGATACTCAGGACACAAGGGCAGGGGGGTGGGAGGGACCCTTAGATGAAATGCCCACAGTGTGGAGAGGTAACTTGTTGAGCCCACTTCCAGCAAAAAGCCAGAGGGCATCAAGTGAGGGATGGGGTTACTATCCCACAGTCAAAACTCTGACCCATAATTCTTCTTGTCTGGAAGAAATGCAGGGATGGAAATGGAGAAGAGCCTGAGAAAAAGAAGGTCCAGTGACAGGCCCAAAGTGGGATCCAGCTCAAGGCGATGCCCCACAGCCTAACACCATATTGAGGCTATGGGGCACTCACAAAAATGGGCCTATCATGACTGCCCTCCAAAAGACCCAATAAGCAGCTGAAAGAGGTAGATGCAGATATTTGCACCCAACCAATGAAGAGAAGCTGCTGAACTCTCTGTTGAATTAGGGAAAAGCTGGAGGAAACTGAGGAAGAGGGCAGCCCTGTAGGAGGACCAGCAGTCTCAATTAACCTGAGGTCTCTCAGACACTGGATCACCAACCAGGCAGCATACACCCGCTGAGATGAGGCTCCCAACATATATATAGCAGAGGACTCCCGGGTCTGGGTTTAGTCAGAGAAGATGCACCTAACCCTCAAGAGACTGGAGTCCCCAGGAAGTTTAGAAGTCATCCTCGTGGAGGGGTTGAGGAAGGAGGTAGGGGATGTGCAACATTTGGAAGGTGGACCAGGAGGGGAATAAAATCTGGAGTGTAAAAGTAAATAAAAGAAAGCTTAAAGCATTTGGAATTTGTAGTTGATTTAAAAAGCCAAATCAACTGCCAGCTGATAGCTTCACAATTTTTTTTTAATAACAGTCTAGTTTAGTAACTGTTCTAGTTGGATACAACTAAAATTAACCCTCTTAACAAAAATTGTTGCCATTCTTTAAGAACAGTTCTTATATCCACTTGGGCAGAATATTTTTTGTTTTAGGACCCAGAGCTCATGGGAAGAACTAGGTTTCCCCAGTTATCACCTCTGGTCTCTCTCTCTAGGTGATGAGGCTATTGGAGATGGAAGGAGAGAAGGTAGAATTATTGTCATGCTCTAGCTGTGGCTACTACCTAATTGGGAGTTTCTATAAGCCAGGACAAGAGAGGAAGGGAACAATTAGTATTCACTAGTTGCCACGTCTTTGCTGGTAGAGATGAAGGTTGGCCCGCTGCCCAGTGCAGCCCACTGGGGTAACTCAGTGCTGTGTAGGAAAGGGAGAGTGTAGTTCTCACCAGCTGTTCTGTCTGGTGCTGACCGAAATATTAGGAGTTGGTGACAGAACTGGTGCTTCCCAGCTGCCACCTACTGCTTGGTGTAGGGCCTTTGCTAACAGCACCAGCAAAAGTTAGACTCTGTTAATGCTTCCAGGCTACAGAGACAATTTGAATTAACCTGCATCCCAAGAAACCTGGGGCAGATCTGAGTTGGTATTTGGCAGCTGGGTGTACTACAACTTATCCCCGCCCCCTTTTTATGCAAGGCAGAGGTTTTGTTGAATGTGAACAGTTCCTGTCTTCAATGTGTCCTATTGTTGAATTTTTACAGGTTTTTTGTTGTAGGATATTTATTTATATCTTAGATACTTTAAATGTTTTTTGATGCTAATTTTAAACGTGTTCACTAATATTGCCCTGGTGGAAAGATCACAGAGAGTCACTCTCAACATCATCTCAGCAATATCAGTTCACCACAAGTATGATAGAATTATTTTAAATGCCTTGCATTTTAAAAAGCATCTGTTTTAATTAAGTGAAGAAATTCCAGCTAGTTAGCTCATATAGCTTCTGAGAAAGCACATAGAGTCAGGCTGAGGCGTTGTTGTTGTTCTTGGTTTACAAAAGGCAGAGGTATAAGCATGGACTTTCATGACTGCCTTAGGATCTACAGCTAGCAACTGGCCTTCAGAAAACTCGAGAATCATTAACACGAGTCTGTTTTGAGATTCACACATCTTTGCTTTGAGAAGCACAAAATCTTTCAGATATGCTACTCTACTGCCAGTGTATACCTTTAGAAAATGAAATCCATTTTTATGTCTCCATAAACTTGATAGTTTATCTTTGTATTTTGAGGAAGCCTTCCAAAGAAATTACTTCTTCTTATAAATATGTAATAGATATACACATATGCATGCTCTCCCTACAACCTCAGGGTCAATGAAAGCCTGAACCAGCAGTAGCCCTGTCTCAGAGATGGATAGTCTCTGAGTGCCTGTGTAGTTTAGGAAAGGACTTTCATCTTCACAGTGATGAAAAGCTCAATGGTATATCTGTAACTCCAGAATGAGGAGGTGAAAGGAGGAAGAGACAGGCTGATCCCTGGAGCTTGCTGGGAAGCTAGTCTAGCCAATTGGTAAGCTCCAGGTTTTGTGAGAGACATTGACTCAAAAAAATAAGGTAGAAAGTGATAGAAGAAGAAATCTCATGTCTACCTCTGGCTTCCATATGGGCATATGCCTGCATACAGACATGTATACATGTATATACCACATGTGATATATTCACACGGTATATATGTATATCCAAAAGCATGCATATACACACAGAACAATATACATTAAGTAGAAACTATATTTTTTCTTTGATCTTTCCTTAGACTGGTTGTATTAGTTCTCAGTAGGTCATATAATCACAAGAGAATATCTGACCTTGCGTGATGAGTTGAATTGTTAACTAGGATCTAGGTAGGTAGGTGTTTCATGTTTTCAGGATGGGTTTATCAGGAGTTCAGGAGCATCTGTATTTACTGCAGTATTAGCCTTTTGGAGTGCTTTGTAACACTGATTTAAGCTGATTTAAGAGCTGAGCATGGTGACACATGCCTGTAATCCTACTAACAAAGAGGTTGAGGCAGGAAGATCAGGAGTTCAAGGCTATTAGCTGTAAAGCAAATTGTAGGCTAATCTGGGTTTCAAAGTAAAAACCTGTCTGGGAATAAAAATAGTAAATCTTAAATCCAAATTCACTATTTTCTTTCCACACTTACAGACATGAGTATTTTTAACCCCATACGTTTATTCATCATTACAAAAATCCATTCCCCAATTTGGGTTCTATCTTATTCTTATCTCTATGTAAGTATTACAATATCAAACTTTAAATAAAAAATCTTGTTCTAGACGTATTGTGCTTAGACCAACATGCTTTTCAATCTAGAAGTTTTTCAACACACACACACACATACATACACACATTTCTTATTTTGTAAATAAAGGCAACAGTATACTTTTAAGGTTTAATTTATCTTTGCCAGGATCTTTCTATGTAGGTGGGTTTAACCTGGACCTCAAGCCCTCTAGTCCTAAAATTACAAGTGTGCACCATAACATCAGGCTAGATACTACTTCAAAGAGTTAATTTTTATACTTGGTACAGTTTTGGAGCTGGATACAATGGATAGTTAGTTCTATTTTATTTTTTTTACCTAAGAGGATACAGAAGTCCAGAGAGGCTACCTCATTTGTTAAAAAGGAAAATAGAAAAAAATCCACAGGATTAGAATCATTTTTCTTTCTGATTTCTTGATGCTATCTTTTATTTTTGAAAGAGACATGACCAACAACCACCATACAAATAAGCTAACCAATTTTAGCATTAACCTGTTCACCTTGATTGGTATAGACTTAAAGTGAGGCTTTTGGGCTTTAGGACATTTGCTCCCTGAACATCAAACCATGTGGTGGGAAGAACACATGGTTATCTGTTTCCTGGAAGGTTTGGTTGCCCGAGACACAAACAAAAAAGAGCTGCCAGACTGCATACAGCATGTGTGAAACACACCAAGGCGGCTTGTAATTGGTCACAGCCTCTTGGGTCTCTGTGGGCCTCATTAACTTGATGCACTTTGCGTCTGTGACAATAGGATGCTGGCCTAGTCAATTACCTCAACCTACATTTCTCAGCCTGTCATGCTCTACTCTTGAGTTTTGGGGAATGGGGTGGGAGGCAGGTGAGATTATTGAAATAACTCAGAAAGGAAAACAACACTGGATAGAGACAACTCCAGATTTCTTCTTCCAGTCAGCAGGGTGGGACCTCCTTTCATGTATGTGCAGGTGAATTGATTCAATAAAGATAAAAAAAAAGAAAATCTAGAAGGAAACAACAGAGCAGGATGATCCAGATCTGGGTGGAATAGTTCAATTTTATCTTGTCTAGGTGGGTGGTTTATATCTTTATTAACTGGACGTGAATTTATTGTGTGGATATATTGTGGATTGAGAATTTAACATATAAATCTGATTGATAAATTAAAAAAAAGATAAAGCTCATTTTACCTACTATATGGGAACAGCCAAACTATCAGACTGGGGAAGGGAGTACTTTGAAATAGTTGTTTTTCTTTCTCTTTCTTTTCATGGATTTTTATTTTGTTCATATTTTCATGTATAAATTTGGGCAGAGCTTCCTTCTACATTGACAGAACACTCCCTTAGTTCTTAAAAAAAGTAAGGACCCTGTAGTTAAGCAAAAGACATATGGTGTGTCTATTTTAGTAAAAGACAGCTTTCACTGTGAAAAAGTAGAGTCCACTGTTCACTTAAATTTTCTGTTCACACACAATCTTCTAAAACTTCACCTATTTTTTCTGAATTTATTATTTTCCTTCTTCCTTGTGTTTGAAATGTTTTCTTCCTCTGTACCTTCATTCTTTTATTCTGATATGTCAATTGTTATAACCATTGATTTGACTCAAATTAGGTGAACATGATCTTTTCATTTTTACCATTTTGTTGAGTTAGTCCATATACAGACTCTCCTTCTTCAGCTTTTTCACCAGCTTTCAATCATACTGGTATCATAAGATGCTCTTGCTTAAGAAAATCTCATTTTTAATTATCCATTGCTAGTTTTAGAAATACTATTGGTTTTTTGAAAATGGATTTATTCATATACATATAATCTATCCATTTAAAACACAAAATTCATTGGCCTTTATGTACAAAAACAGACATGCTCTAATTAGTTTTCTGTTGCTGTGATGACTAAAATCTACTTGGGAACAAAGGTTTTATTTGACTTACCCTTGAAGGTCATGGATCTTCATCTAGGGAAGTTGGAGCAGGACTGTATATGAAAAGTGAACAAATTGGACAGAAGCAGGACAAAGAATCCCACACTTTCTGTTCCAGGTCCTTCTCAAGAAGGCCCATTTCTCTTCATCACTGACAGTCCTTGTTATGATATCTACTATGTACAGTTATTAACTAGAGGTTTTGGTTTGCATTACCCCAGGGTTGATGGATTTTGAATATCTTTTCATAGGGTTGTTGGTGGTTCTTATCAATGTGCTTTTCTAATCTAATCTTAAAAATAATTTTAAGGTAATATAAAAAATGCTGGGTTTCATTATGGTAGTTTCATACATATTTACCTCAATACATAGCTTAAAAGCCTGAAGTCTCCAGGTCCCTCTGGCCAGCTTCCTTTTTCCCTCAGTCCCCCTGTCTGCTCTTATGTCACACATATTCCATTATCTTCTTTTCCCAATTAAGATATCTTCCTCCCCTAGCATTATGTGCTTTGTGGCTATATACATACATACATACATACATACATACATACATACATACACACACACACATATACACATGTACTTTGAAATGTAAGGTTCTGAATATAAGAGAAAACACAAAACATATAATATTTGTCTTTCTTAGTCTGATTTTTTTTTTGCTTAACATGATTTCCAGTTCCATCCATTTCCCCCAAATGAAATTATTTCATTTTTCTTTAGGGCTGACTGAATTTCCCCTGTGTACATATGCCATGGTTTCTTTATCTCTTTGTCTCTGATGGTTACACTTCTTGACCAGTGCCAATAGTGTAGCAGTAAACAAAATATGCAAGTATCTCTCATGTTTTGACTGGAGGCCCTTCAAGTGTACATCTTGGTAGTGAGATAGATAAGTTATATGCTAGTTCTGTTTTCCATTCTTATCTTCTTTTTATTTTTTTATTTTTTTTTAAGTTATCAGTTTGACTTCTTATTTTCCCCCAACCTCAACAATTCAGCATTTCATGATTTATGAACAAAGACATGAATCCCACAAGTTCATGTCCATAGGGTAGCAATTAACATACACAATTGTCTATATTTTTTTTTTGTTAATAACTTCCTTATACATTTCCGTGTTGATCCTTTTTTTTTTAACTTGAGTATTTCTTATATACATTTCAAGTGTTATTCCCTTTCCCGGTTTCCGGACAAACATCACCCTCCCCCCTCCCCTTCCTTATGGGTGTTCCCCTCCCAAACCTCCCCCCATTGCCACCCTCCCCGCATAGTCTAGTTCACTGGGGGTTCAGTCTTAGCAGGACCCAGGGCTTCCCCTTCCACTGGTGCTCTTACTAGGATATTCATTGCTACCTATGGGGACAGAGTCCAGGGTCAGTCCATGTATAGTCTTTAGGTAGTGGCTTAGTCCCTGGAAGCTCTGGTTGCTTGACATTGTTGTACTTTTGGGGTCTCGAGCACCTTCAAGCTCTTCCAGTTCTTTCTCTGATTCCTTCAACGGGGGACCTATTCTCAGTTCAGTGGTTTGCTGCTGGCATTCGCCTCTGTATTTGCTGTATTCTGGCTGTGTCTCTCAGGAGCGATCTACATCCGGCTCCTGTCGGTCTGCACTTCTTTGCTTCATCCATCTTGTCTAATTGGGTGGCTGTATATGTATGGGCCACCTGTGGGGCAGGCTCTGAATGGGTGTTCCTTCAGTCTCTGTTTTAATCTTTGCCTCTCCCTTCCCTGCCAAGGGTATTCTTTTTCCTCATTTAAAGAAGGAGTGAAGCATTCAGATTTTGATCATCCGTCTTGAGTTTCCTTTGTTCTAGGGATCTAGGGTAATTCAAGCATTTGGGCTAATAGCCACTTATCAATGAGTGCATACCATGTATGTCTTTCTGTGAGTGGGTTAGCTCACTCAGGATGATATTTTCCAGTTCCAACCATTTGCCTACGAATTTCATAAACTCGTTGTTTTTGATAGCTGAGTAATATTCCATTGTGTAGATGTACCACATTTTCTGTATCCATTCCTCTGTTGAAGGGCATCTGGGTTCCTTCCAGTTTCTGGCTATTATAAATAAGGCTGCGATGAACATAGTGGAGCACGTGTCTCTTTTATATGTTGAGGCATCTTTTGGGTATATGCCCAAGAGAGGTATAGCTGGATCCTCAGGCAGTTCAATGTCCAATT
Source organism: Rattus norvegicus (assembly GCF_021556685.1). Taxonomy (NCBI): domain Eukaryota; kingdom Metazoa; phylum Chordata; class Mammalia; order Rodentia; family Muridae; genus Rattus; species Rattus norvegicus. Next base: position 127,986,448 of record NC_141542.1, on the reverse strand, counting down.
TTCTGAGGAACCTCCAGACTGATTTCCAGAATGGTTTTACCAGTCTGCAATCCCACCAACAATGGAGGAGTGTTCCTCTTTCTCCACATCCTCGCCAGCATCTGCTGTCACCTGAGTTTTTGATCTTAGCCATTCTCACTGGTGTGAGGTGAAATCTCAGGGTTGTTTTGATTTGCATTTCCCTTATGACTAAAGATGTTGAACATTTCTTTAGGTGTTTCTCAGCCATTCGGCATTCCTCAGCTGTGAATTCTTTGTTTAGCTCTGAACCCCATTTTTTAATAGGGTTATTTGTTTCCCTGCGGTCTAACTTCTTGAGTTCTTTGAATATTTTGGATATAAGGCCTCTATCTGTTATAGGATTGGTAAAGATCTTTTCCCAATCTGTTGGTTGCCGTTTTGTCCTAACCACAGTGTCCTTTGCCTTACAGAAGCTTTGCAGTTTTATGAGATCCCATTTGTCGATTCTTGATCTTAGAGCATAAGCCATTGGTGTTTTGTTCAGGAAATTTATTCCAGTGCCCATGTGTTCCAGATGCTTCCCTAGTTTTTCTTCTATTAGTTTGAGTGTGTCTGGTTTGATGTGGAGGTCCTTGATCCACTTGGACTTAAGCTTTGTACAGGGTGATAAGCATGGATCAATCTGCATTCTTCTACATGTTGCCCTCCAGTTGAACCAGCACCATTTGCTGAAAATGCTATCTTTTTTCCATTGGATGGTTTTGGCTCCTTTGTCAAAAATCAAGTGCCCATAGGTGTGTGGGTTCATTTCTGGGTCTTCAATTCTATTCCATTGGTCTATCTGTCTGTCTCTGTACCAATACCATGCAGTTTTTATCACTATTGCTCTGTAATACTGCTTGAGTTCAGGGATAGTGATTCCCCCTGAAGTCCTCTTATTGTTGAGGATAGCTTTAGCTATCCTGGGTTTTTTGTTATTCCAGATGAATTTGCAAATTGTTCTGTCTAACTCTTTGAAGAATTGGATTGGTATTTTGATGGGGATTGCATTGAATCTGTAGATTGCTTTTGGTAAAATGGCCATTTTTACTATATTAATCCTGCCAATCCATGAGCATGGGAGATCTTTCCATCTTCTGAGGTCTTCTTCAATTTCTTTCCTCAGTGTCTTGAAGTTCTTATTGTACAGATCTTTTACTTGCTTGGTTAAAGTCACACCGAGGTACTTTATATTATTTGGGTCTATTATGAAGGGTGTCGTTTCCCTAATTTCTTTCTCGGCTTGTTTCTCTTTTGTATAGAGGAAGGCAACTGATTTATTTGAGTTAATTTTATACCCAGCCACTTTGCTGAAGTTGTTTATCAGCTTTAGTAGTTCTCTGGTGGAACTTTTGGGATCACTTAAATATACTATCATGTCGTCTGCAAATAGTGAAATTTTGACCTCTTCTTTTCCGATCTGTATCCCCTTGACCTCCTTTTGTTGTCTGATTGCTCTGGCTAGAACTTCAAGAACTATATTGAATAAGTAGGGAGAGAGTGGGCAGCCTTGTCTAGTCCCTGATTTTAGTGGGATTGCTTCAAGTTTCTCTCCATTTAGTTTAATGTTAGCAACTGGTTTGCTGTATATGGCTTTTACTATGTTTAGGTATGGGCCTTGAATACCTATTCTTTCCAGGACTTTTATCATGAAGGGGTGTTGAATTTTGTCAAATGCTTTCTCAGCATCTAATGAAATGATCATGTGGTTCTGTTCTTTCAGTTTGTTTATATGATGGATCACGTTGATGGTTTTCCTTATATTAAACCATCCCTGCATGCCTGGGATGAAGCCTACTTGATCATGGTGGATGATTGTTTTGATGTGCTCTTGAATTCGGTTTGCCAGAATTTTATTGAGTATTTTTGCGTCGATATTCATAAGGGAAATTGGTCTGAAGTTCTCTTTCTTTGTTGGGTCTTTGTGTGGTTTAGGTATAAGAGTAATTGTGGCTTCATAGAAGGAATTCGGTAGGGCTCCATCTGTTTCAATTTTGTGGAATAGTTTGGATAATATTGGTATAAGGTCTTCTATGAAGGTTTGATAGAATTCTGCACTAAACCCGTCTGGACCTGGGCTCTTTTTGGTTGGGAGACCTTTAATGACTGCTTCTATTTCCTTAGGAGTTATGGGGTTGTTTAACTGGTTTATCTGTTCCTGATTTAACTTCGATACCTGGTATCTGTCTAGGAAATTTTCCATTTCCTGAAGATTTTCAAGTTTTGTTGAATATAGGTTTTTATAGTGAGATCTGATGATTTTTTGAATTTCCTCTGAATCTGTAGTTATGTCTCCCTTTTCATTTCTGATTTTGTTAATTTGGACGCACTCTCTGTGTCCTCTCGTTAGTCTGGCTAAGGGTTTATCTATCTTGTTGATTTTCTCAAAGAACCAACTTTTGGTTCTGTTGATTCTTTCTATGGTCCTTTTTGTTTCTACTTGGTTGATTTCAGCTCTGAGTTTGATTATTTCCTGCCTTCTACTCCTCCTGGGTGTATTTGCTTCTTTTTGTTCTAGAGCTTTTAGGTGTGCTGTCAAGCTGCTGACATATGCTCTTTCCTGTTTCTTTCTGCAGGCACTCAGCGCTATGAGTTTTCCTCTTAGCACAGCTTTCATTGTGTCCCATAAGTTTGGGTATGTTGTACCTTCATTTTCATTAAATTCTAAAAAGTTTTTAATTTCTTTCTTTATTTCTTCCTTGACCAAGTTATCATTGAGTAGAGCATTGTTCAATTTCCACGTATATGTGGGCATTCTTCCCTTATTGTTATTGAAGACCAGTTTTAGGCCGTGGTGGTCCGATAGCACGCATGGGATTATTTCTATCTTTCTGTACCTGTTGAGGCCCGTTTTTTGACCAATTATATGGTCAATTTTGGAGAAAGTACCATGAGGAGCTGAGAAGAAGGTATAGCCTTTTGCTTTAGGATAGAATGTTCTATAAATATCCGTTAAGTCCATTTGGCTCATGACTTCTCTTAGTCTGTCTACATCTCTGTTTAATTTATGTTTCCATGATCTGTCCATTGATGAGAGTGGGGTGTTGAAATCTCCCACTATTATTGTGTGAGGTGCAATGTGTGTTTTGAGCTTTAGTAAGGTTTCTTTTACATATGTAGGTGCCCTTGTATTTGGGGCATAGATATTTAGGATTGAGAGTTCATCTTGGTGGATTTTTCCTTTGATGAATATGAAGTGTCCTTCCTTATCTTTTTTGATGACTTTTAGTTGAAAATTGATTTTATTTGATATTAGAATGGCTACTCCAGCTTGCTTCTTCTGACCATTTGCTTGGAAAATTGTTTTCCAGCCTTTCACTCTGAGGTAATGTCTGTCTTTGTCTCTGAGGTGTGTTTCCTGTAGGCAGCAGAATGCAGGGTCCTCGTTCCGTATCCAGTTTGTTAATCTATGTCTTTTTATTGGGGAGTTGAGGCCATTGATATTGACAGATATTAAGGAATAGTGATTATTGCTTCCCGTTATATTCATATTTGGAAGTGAGGTTATGATTGTGTGCTTTCATTCTCTTTGTTTTGTTGCCAAGATGATTAGTTTCTTGCTTCTAGGGTATAGCTTGCCTCCTTATGTTGGGCTTTACCCTTTATTATCCTTTGTAGTGCTGGATTTGTAGAAAGATATTGTGTAAATTTGGTTTTGTCATGGAATATCTTGGTTTCTCCATCTATGTTAATTGAGCGTTTTGCAGGATACAGTAACCTGGGCTGGCATTTTTGTTCTCTTAGGGTCTGTATGATATCTGTCCAGGATCTTCTGGCCTTTATAGTTTCTGGCGAAAAGTCTGGTGTGATTCTGATAGGTCTGCCTTTATATGTTACTTGACCTTTTTCCCTTACTGCTTTTAATATTCTTTCTTTATTTTGTGCGTTTGGTGTTTTGACAATTATGTGACGGGAGGTGTTTCTTTTCTGGTCCAATCTATTTGGAGTTCTGTAGGCTTCTTGTATGCCTATGGGTATCTCTTTTTTTAGGTTAGGGAAGTTTTCTTCTATGATTTTGTTGAAGATATTTACTGGTCCTTTGAGCTGGGAGTCTTCACTCTCTTCTATACCTATTATCCTTAGGTTTGATCTTCTCATTGAGTCCTGGATTTCCTGTATGTTTTTGACCAGTAGCTTTTTCTGCTTTACATTATCTTTGACAGTTGAGTCAATGATTTCTATGGAATCTTCTGCTCCCGAGATTCTCTCTTCCATCTCTTGAATTCTGTTGGTGAAGCTTGTATCTACAGCTCCTTGTCTTTTCTTTTGATTTTCTATGTCCAGAGTTGTTTCCATGTGTTCTTTCTTGATTGCTTCTATTTCCATATTTAATTCCTTCAACTGTTTGATTGTGTTTTCCTGGAATTCTTTCAGGGATTTTTGCAATTCCTCTCTGTAGGCTTCTACTTGTTCTCTAAGGGAGTTCTTTATGTCTTTCTTGAAGTCCTCCAGCATCATGATCAAATATGATTTTGAAACTAGGTCTTGCTTTTCTGGTGTGTTTGGATATTCCGTGTTTGCTTTGGTGGGAGAATTGGGCTCCGATGATGCCATGTAGTCTTGGTTTCTGTTGCTTGGGTTCCTGCGCTTGCCTCTCGCCATCAGATTATCTCTAGTGTTACTTTGCTCTGCTATTTCTGACAGTGGCTAGACTGTCCTATAACCTGTGTGTCAGGAGTGCTGTAGACCTGTTTTCCTGTTTTGTTTCAGCCAGTTTGGGGACAGAGTGTTCTGCTTTCGGGCGTGTAGTTTTTCCTCTCTACAGGTCTTCAGCTGTTCCTGTGGGCCTGTGTCTTGAGTTCACCAGGCAGGTTTCTTGCAGGGGAAAAATTGGTCCTACCTGTGGTTCCAAGGCTCAAGTTTGCTCGTGGGGTACTGCCTAAGTCCTCTCCGCTGTGGCAGCAACCGGGAAAATCTGTGCCGCTCCTTCCGGGAGCCTCCGTGCACCAGGGTTTCAGATGACGTTTGGTGATTTCCTCTGGCGCCTGGATGTGCACAGAGTGCAGTCTCTTCTGGTTTCCCAGGCGTGTCCGCCTCTCTGAAGGTTCAGCTCTCCCTCCCACGGGATTTGGGTGCAGAGAACTGTTTATCCGGTCTGTTTCCTTCAGGTTCCGGCAGTGTCTCAGGCGCAGGGGTCCTGCCACTCCCGGGCCCTCCCCTACGGGAACCCAGAGGCCTTATACAGTTGCCTCTTGGGCCAGGGATGTGGGCAGGGGTGGGCAGTGTTGGTGGTCTCCTCTGCTCTGCAGCCTCAGGAGTGCCCACCTGATCAGGCGGTGGGGTCTCTCTCCCACGGGGTTTGGGAGCAGAGAGCTGCTGCGGTCCGGGATCCGCCGGTGTGGGACTTCCGGTAAACACAGGAAGTGCCCGGCCTTAGAGGAATTTTGCCTCTGTGTGTCCTGAGTTCACCAGGCAGGTTTCTTGCAGGGGAAAAGTTGGTCCTACCTGCAGTTCCAAGGCTCAAGTTTGCTCGTGGGGTACTGCCTAAATCTTCTCCGCTGTGGCAGCAACCGGGAAGATCTGCGCCGCTCTTTCCGGGAGCCTCCGTGCACCAGGGTTCCAGATGGCGTTTGGTGTTTTCCTCTGGCGCCTGGATGTGCACAGAGTGCAGTCTCTTCTGGTTTCCCAGGCGTGTCCGCCTCTCTGAAGGTTCAGCTCTCCCTCCCACGGGATTTGGGTGCAGAGAACTGTTTATCCGGTCTGTTTCCTTCAGGTTCCGGCAGTGTCTCAGGCGCAGGGGTCCTGCCGCTCCCGGGCCCTCCCCTACGGGAACCCAGAGGCCTTATACAGTTGTCTCTTGGGCCAGGGATGTGGGCAGGGGTGGGCAGTGTTGGTGGTCTCCTCCGTTCTGCAGCCTCAGGAGTGCCCACCTGATCAGGCGGTGAGGTCTCTCTCCCACGGGGTTTGGGAGCAGAGAGCTGCTGCGGTCCGGGATCCGCCGGTGTGGGACTTCCGGTCCATTCTTATCTTCATAGTGGGTGTACAAACTCTCATTTCCATTAGCAGTGAGTAAGAATTCCTTTTTCCTTATATCTGGCAAGTGTTTTCTTGATAGCCATTATGACTTGAAGAAGTTTTGCTTTATGGTTCCCTAATGGCTAAAGATGAACACATTTTCAAGTATTTATTGGTCATTGGTATTTTTCTTTTGAGAATTATATATCAGTTAAACCATTTATCGGTTGAATAATTTGTTTATATACTTAAGGATCCTAGTTCAGGAATTATGTCATCAACAGTGGGCAGGTTTTCCCACCTCAGTGGGTAATACCCAACAAGTATGTCTAGAAGCCCATCTCTCATCTTTATTCTGTCAAGTTGACAATACCAACCATCATAGATACTGCTTATTTTTAGGTGAGTTGTTTAAAACTATTGATTTATAACTTTATTTATATTTATATTAATATTTTATTTATAATAATTTAAAATATCAATAGTATGTTATATTAATATATTTATGGATACTAAATAATAAAATTATTTATATGTTCTTGACATACTACTTGTAGTTTTTTTAATATAATTTGTGTTGTCTTTTCATCTTGTAGTGGTAACTTTGAAGTGTAAAGTATTTCAACTAAAAAAAAAAGTTTTCTGAAAGTACCCAAGTAAGCAGGTAGGCATTGTGCAGCTCTTATAGGGTCTAAGTCTGAATGTTTTTCTGCCCTCTTCCTGTTCCTGAGAGCAAGATGTGAGCTCTGCAGAATCAGACAAGTCCAACAACTTGACAGAAAAAGTCACAAGGGCATTACACAAAATACACTGAAAAATCAAATTACGCAGCCATTTCCAGCTAGCTCCAAGGCACATGAGGATAGATAGTACTTGAATTATCTTCAAACTTCTACCTGCAGTCCATCCCTACAGAGGATACTAGAAGGAAAACTCCAGTAAAAGGATTATAACTACACCCAAGGAAACACAAGAAATTAATAATTTCATATGAGCAAAACAAAAAGAAATCTCTCTCTCTCTCTCTCTCTCTCTCTCTCTCTCAGACACACACACACACACACACACACACACACACACACACACACTAACAATCATTAATACTCTCAACATTAATGGACTCAATTCGCCAATAAAAAGACACAGATTAACAGAGAAGATACATAAACAGAATCCATCATTTTGCTGCATACAAGAAATATACTTCAGTAACAATGATAGATACTATCTCAGAATAAAGGACTAGAAAAAGGTGTTCCAAGCAAATGGGCCCAAGAAACAAGTCAGAGTAGCCATTTCAATATATAATAAAAATAGGCTTTCCACCAAAAGTCAAAAAAAGAGTTGGGGAAGAACACTTCATACTCATCAAAGGAAAAATCCACAAGAGGACATCACACTTTTGAACATTTATGCCTCAAATGCAAGAGCACCCACACTCATGAAAGAAACATTACTAAAGCTTAAATCAAACATTGAACCCCACACAATAATAGTGGGAGACTTCATTACCCTACTCTCACCAATGGATGGGTCATTGAGGCAGAAACTGAGCAGACGAATAATGAAACTAACAGATGTTATGAATTAAATGGACCTAATAGATATCCTCAGAACATTTCATTCAAATACCAATGAACATACTTTCTTCTCAGCACCTCACAGGAATCCTCTCCAAAATTGACCATATACTCAGCCCAAAGCAAGCCTAAGATACTAGAAGATTGAAATAACTCCTTGCATACTATCAGATGACAATGAATTAAAACTGGAATTCAAAAACAACAGAAACAACAGAAAGCCTATACACTTATAGAAACTGAATGATTGTCTACTCAGTATTTTCTGGGTCTGGGAAGAAATTTAAAACTTTGTACAACTCCATCAAAATAAAGGTACAACATACCCAATTATATGGGACATAATAAAGTAGTGTTAAGAGCACCGAGTGCCTACATTAAAAAAAATGGAGAGATCTCATACTAATAACTTACCAGTACACCCTGAAAGCTCTAGAACAAAAAGAAGTAAATGCACCCAAGAGGAGTGGAAGGCAAGAAATAATTAAACTCAGGGCTAAAATCAATAAATTAGAAACAAAGAGAATAACACAAAGAATCAGTGGAACCAGGGACTAGTTCTTTGAGAAAATCAACAAGATAGACAAACCCTTAGCCAAACTAACAAAAAGGCAGAGAGTCATTATTAAAATTGAGAAAATCAGAAATAAAAAGGGAAACAACAGAGGAAATTAAAAAAAATTAGCTTCCTGGTTGCTGCCGCCACAGAGAGCCCTTGGGCAGCACCCCGCGAGCAAACTTGAGCCTCGGGACCACAGGTAAGACCAACTTGTCTGCTGCAAGAGAGCTGCCTGGTGAGATCGGGACACACAGAGGCAGAGTTCATCTAGGACCGGGCACGTCCTGTGTTTGCCGGAGGTCCCACGCCCGCGGATCCCGGGCCCGCAGCAGCTCTCTGCTCCCAGACCCTGTGGGAAAGAGACCTCACCGCCTGATCAGGTGGGCACTCCTGAGGCTGCAGAGCGAAAGAGACCACCAACACTGCCCACCCCTGCCCACATCCCTGGCCCAAGAGGAAACTGTATAAGGCCTCTAGGCTCCCGTGGGGGAGGGCCCAGGAGCGGCAGGACCCCTGCCTGAGACACCACCGGAACCTGAGGGAAACAGACCGGATAAACAGTTCTCTGCACCCAAATCACGTGGGAGGGAGAGCTGAACCTTCAGAGAGGCAGACAAGCCTGGGAAACCAGAAGAGACTGCTCTCTGTACATACATCTCGGACGCCAGAGGAAAACACCAAAGGCCATCTGGAACCCTGGTGCACTGAAGCTCCCGGAAGGGGCGGCACAAGTCTTCCTGGTTGCTGCCGCCGCAGAGAGCCCTTGGGCAGCACCCCGTGAGCAAACTTGAGCCTCGGGACCACAGGTAAGACCAACTTGTCTGCTGCAAGAAAGCTGCCTGGTGAACTCAAGATACAGGCCCACAGGAACAGCTGAAGACCTGTAGAGAGGAAAAACTACACGCCCGAAAGCAGAACACTCTGTCCCCATAACTGACTGAAAGAGAGGAAAACAGGTCTACAGCACTCCTGACACACAGGCTTATAGGACAGTCTAGCCACTGTCAGAAATAGCAGAACAAAGTAACACTAGAGATAATCTGATGGCGAGAGGCAAGCGCAGGAACCCAAGCAACAGAAACCAAGACTACATGCCATCATCGGAGCCCAATTCTCCCACCAAAAGAAACATGGAATATCCAAACACACCAGAAAAGCAAGATCTAGTTTCAAAATCATATTTGATCATGATGCTGGAGGACTTCAAGAAAGACGTGAAGAACTCCCTTAGGGAAACACAGGAAAACATTAAGAAACAAGTAGAAGTCTACAGAGAGGAATCACAAAAATCCCTGAAAGAATTCCAGGAAAACACAATCAAACAGTTGAAGGAATTAAAAATGGAAATAGAAGCAATCAAGAAAGAACACATGGAAACAACCCTGGATATAGAAAACCAAAAGAAGAGACAAGGAGCTGTAGATACAAGCCTCACCAACAGAATTCAAGAGATGGAAGAGAGAATCACAGGAGCAGAAGATTCCATAGAAATCGTTGACTCAACTGTCAAAGATAATGTAAAGCGGAAAAAGCTACTGGTCCAAAACATACAGGAAATCCAGGACTCAATGAGAAGATCAAACCTAAGGATAATAGGTATAGAAGAGAGTGAAGACTCCCACCTCAAAGGACCAGTAAATATCTTCAACAAAATCATAGAAGAAAACTTCCCTAACCTAAAAAAAGTGATACCCGCCCAGGAGCGGCAGGACCCCTGTCCCTGAGACACCGCCGGAACCTGAAAGAAACAGACCGGATAAACAGTTCTCTGCACCCAAATCCCGTGGGAGGGAGAGCTAAACCTTCAGAGAGGCAGACAAGCCTGGGAAACCAGAAGTGACTGCTCCCTGCACACACATCTCGGACGCCAGAGGAAAAAGCCAAAGACCATCTGGAACCCTGGTGCACTGAAGCTCCCGGAAGGGGCGGCACAGGTCTTCCTGGTTGCTGCCGCTGCAGAGAGCCCGTGGGGAGCACCCCATGAGCGAACCTGAGCCTCGGGACCACAGGTAAGACCAAATTTTCTGCTGCAAGAAAGCTGCCTGGTGAGCTTGGGACACAGGAAAGCAGAATTTCTCTAGGACCGGACACGTTCTGTGTTTACCGGAAGTCCCACACCCGCGGATCCCGGCCCGCAGCAGCTCTCTGCTCCCAGACCCGGTGAGAGAGAGACCCAACCGCCTGGTCAGGTGGGCACTCCTGAGGCTGCAGAGCGGAAGAGACCACCAACTCTGCTCACCCCTGCCCACATCACTGGCCCAAGAGGAAACTGTATAAGGCCTCTGGGCTCCCGTGGGGAAGGGCCCAGGAGCGGCAGGACCCCTGTGCCTGAGACACCGCCGGAACCTGAAAGAAACAGACCGGATAAACAGTTCTCTGCACCCAAATCCCGTGGGAGGGAGAGCTAAACCTTCAGAGAGGCAGACAAGCCTGTGAAACCAGAAGTGACTGCTCCCTGCACACACATCTCGGACGCCAGAGGAAAAAGCCAAAGACCATCTGGAACCCTGGTGCACTGAAGTTCCCGGAAGGGGCGGCACAGGTCTTCCTGGTTGCTGCCGCTGCAGAGAGCCCGTGGGCAGCACCCCACGAGCGAACCTGAGCCTCGGGACCACAGGTAAGACCAAATTTTCTGCTGCAAGAAAGCTGCCTGGTGAACTCAAGACACAGGCCCACAGGAACAGCTGAAGACCTGTAGAGAGGAAAAACTACACGCCAGAAAGCAGAACACTCTGTCCCCATAACTGACTGAAAGAGAGGAAAACAGGTCTACAGCACTCCTGTCACACAGGCTTATAGGACAGTCTAGCCACTGTCAGAAATAGCAGAACAAAGTAACACTAGAGATAATCTGATGGCGAGAGGCAAGCGCAGGAACCCAAGCAACAGAAACCAAGACTACATGCCATCATCGGAGCCCAATTCTCCCACCAAAACAAACATGGAATATCCAAACACACCAGAAAAGCAAGATCTAGTTACAAAATCATATTTGATCATGATGCTGGAGGACTTCAAGAAAGACATGAACACACTTAGGGAAGCACAGGAAAACATTAATAAACAAGTAAAAGCCTACAGAGAGGAATCGCAAAAATCCCTGAAAGAATTCCAGGAAAACACAATCAAACAGTTGAAGGAATTAAAAATGGAAATAGAAGCAATCAAGAAAGAACACATGGAAACAACCCTGGATATAGAAAACCAAAAGAAGAGACAAGGAGCTGTAGATACAAGCCTCACCAACAGAATTCAAGAGATGGAAGAGAGAATCTCAGGAGCAGAAGATTCCATAGAAATCATTGACTCAACTGTCAAAGATAATGTAAAGCGGAAAAAGCTACTGGTCCAAAACATACAGGAAATCCAGGACTCAATGAGAAGATCAAACCTAAGGATAATAGGTATAGAAGAGAGTGAAGACTCCCAGCTCAAAGGACCAGTAAATATCTTCAACAAAATCATAGAAGAAAACTTCCCTAACCTAAAAAAAGAGATACCCATAGACATACAAGAAGCCTACAGAACTCCAAATAGATTGGACCAGAAAAGAAACACCTCCCGTCACATAATTGTCAAAACACCAAACGCACAAAATAAAGAAAGAATATTAAAAGCAGTAAGGGAAAAAGGTCAAGTAACATATAAAGGGAGACCTATCAGAATCACACCAGACTTCTCGCCAGAAACTATGAAGGCCCGAAGATCCTGGACTGATGTCATACAGACCCTAAGAGAACACAAATGCCAGCCCAGGTTACTGTATCCAGCAAAACTCTCAATTAACATTGATGGAGAAACCAAGATATTCCATGACAAAACCAAATTTACACAATATCTTTCTACAAATCCAGCACTACAAAGGATAATAAATGGTAAAGCCCAACATAAGGAGGCAAGCTATACCCTAGAAGAAGCAAGAAACTAATCGTCTTGGCAACAAAACAAAGAGAATGAAAGCACACAAACATAACCTCACATCCAAATATGAATATAACGGGAAGCAATAATCACTATTCCTTAATATCTCTCAACAACAATGGCCTCAACTCCCCAATAAAAAGACATAGATTAACAAACTGGATACGCAACGAGGACCCTGCATTCTGCTGCCTACAGGAAACAAACCTCAGAGACAAAGACAGACACTACCTCAGGTTGAAAGGCTGGAAAACAACTTTCCAAGCAAATGGTCAGAAGAAGCAAGCTGGAGTAGCCATTCTAATATCAAATAAAATCAATTTCCAACTAAAAGTCATCAAAAAAGATAAGGAAGGACACTTCATATTCATCAAAGGAAAAATCCACCAAGATGAACTCTCAATCCTAAATATCTATGCCCCAAATACAAGGGCACCTACATACGTAAAAGAAACCTTACTAAAGCTCAAAACACACATTGCACCTCACACAATAATAGTGGGAGACTTCAACACCCCACTCTCAACAATGGACAGATCATGGAAACAGAAATTAAACAGTGATGTCGACAGACTAAGAGAAGTCATGAGCCAAATGGACTTAACGGATATTTATAGAACATTCTATCCTAAAGCAAAAGGATATACCTTCTTCTCAGCTCCTCATGATACTTTCTCCAAAACTGACCATATAATTGGTCAAAAAATGGGCCTCAACAGGTACAGAAAGATAGAGATAATCCCATGCATGCTATCGGACCACCACGGCCTAAAACTGGTCTTCAATAAAAATAAGGGAAGAATGCCCACATATACGTGGAAATTGAACAATGCTCTACTCAATGATAACTTGGTCAAGGAAGAAATAAAGAAAGAAATTAAAAACTTTTTAGAATTTAATGAAAATGAAGATACAACATACCCAAACTTATGGGACACAATGAAAGCTGTGCTAAGAGGAAAACTCATAGCGCTGAGTGCCTGCAGAAAGAAACAGGAAAGAGCATATGTCAGCAGCTTGACAGCACACCTAAAAGCTCTAGAACAAAAAGAAGCAAATACACCCAGGAGGAGTAGAAGGCAGGAAATAATCAAACTCAGAGCTGAAATCAACCAAGTAGAAACAAAAAGGACCATAGAAAGAATCAACAGAACCAAAAGTTGGTTCTTTGAGAAAATCAACAAGATAGATAAACCCTTAGTCAGACTAACGAGAGGACACAGAGAGTGCGTCCAAATTAACAAAATTAGAAATGAAAAGGGAGACATAACTACAGATTCAGAGGAAATTCAAAAAATCATCAGATCTCACTATAATAACCTATATTCAACAAAACTTGAAAATCTTCAGGAAATGGACAATTTCCTAGACAGATACCAGGTATCGAAGTTAAATCAGGAACAGATAAACCAGTTAAACAACCCCATAACTCCTAAGGAAATAGAAGCAGTCATTAAAGGTCTTCCAACCAAAAAGAGCCCAGGTCCAGACGGGTTTAGTGCAGAATTCTATCAAACCTTCATAGAAGACCTCATACCAATATTATCCAAACTATTCCACAAAATTGAAACAGATGGATCACTACCGAATACCTTCTACGAAGCCACAATTACTCTTATACCTAAACCACACAAAGACACAACAAAGAAAGAGAACTTCAGACCAATTTCCCTTATGAATATCGACGCAAAAATACTCAATAAAATTCTGGCAAAGTGAATTCAAGAGCACATCAAAACAATCATCCACCATGATCAAGTAGGCTTCATCCCAGGCATGCAGGGATGGTTTAATATACGGAAAACCATCAACGTGATCCATCATATAAACAAACTGAAAGAACAAAACCACATGATCATTTCATTAGATGCTGAGAAAGCATTTGACAAAATTCAACACCCCTTCATGATAAAAGTCCTGGAAAGACTAGGAATTCAAGGCCCATACCTAAACATAGTAAAAGCCATATACAGCAAACCAGTTGCTAACATTAAACTAAATGGAGAGAAACTCGAAGCAATCCCACTAAAATCAGGGACTAGACAAGGCTGCCCACTCTCTCCCTACTTATTCAATATAGTTCTTGAAGTTCTAGCCAGAGCAATCAGACAACAAAAGGAGATCAAGGGGATACAGATCGGAAAAGAAGAAGTCAGAATATCACTATTTGCAGATGACATGATAGTATATTTAAGTGATCCCAAAAGTTCCACCAGAGAACTACTAAAGCTGATAAACAACTTCAGCAAAGTGGCTGGGTATAAAATTAACTCAAATAAATCAGTTGCCTTCCTCTATACAAAAGAGAAACAAGCCGAGAAAGAAATTAGGGAAACGACACCCTTCATAATAGACCCAAATAATATAAAGTACCTCGGTGTGACTTTAACCAAGCAAGTAAAAGATCTGTACAATAAGAACTTCAAGACACTGAGGAAAGAAATTGAAGAAGACCTCAGAAAATGGAAAGATCTCCCATGTTCATGGATTGGCAGGATTAATATAGTAAAAATGGCCATTTTACCAAAAGCAATCTACAGATTCAATGCAATCCCCATCAAAATACCAATCCAATTCTTCAAAGAGTTAGACAGAACAATTTGCAAATTCATCTGGAATAACAAAAAACCCAGGATAGCTAAAGCTATCCTCAACAATAAAAGGACTTCAGGGGGAATCACTATCCCTGAACTCAAGCAGTATTACAGAGCAATAGTGATAAAAACTGCATGGTATTGGTACAGAGACAGACAGATAGACCAATGGAATAGAATTGAAGACCCAGAAATGAACCCACACACCTATGGTCACTTGATTTTTGACAAAGGAGCCAAAACCATCCAATGGAAAAAAGATAGCATTTTCAGCAAATGGTGCTGGTTCAACTGGAGGTCAACATGTAGAAGAATGCAGATCGATCCATGCTTATCACCCTGTACAAAGCTTAAGTCCAAGTGGATCAAGGACCTCCACATCAAACCAGACACACTCAAACTAATAGAAGAAAAACTAGGGAAGCATCTGGAACACATGGGCACTGGAAAAAATTTCCTGAACAAAACACCAATGGCTTATGCTCTAAGATCAAGAATCGACAAATGGGATCTCATAAAACTGCAAAGCTTCTGTAAGGCAAAGGACACGGTGGTTAGGACAAAACGGCAACCAACAGATTGGGAAAAGATCTTTACCAATCCTACAACAGATAGAGGCCTTATATCCAAAATATACAAAGAACTCAAGAAGTTAGACCGCAGGGAAACAAATAACCCTATTAAAAAATGGGGTTCAGAGCTAAACAAAGAATTCACAGCTGAGGAATGCCGAATGGCGGAGAAACACCTAAAGAAATGTTCAACATCTTTAGTCTAAGGGAAATGCAAATCAAAACAACCCTGAGATTTCACCTCACACCAGTGAGAATGGCTAAGATCAAAAACTCAGGTGACAGCAGATGCTGGCGAGGATGTGGAGAAAGAGGAACACTCCTCCATTGTTGGTGGGATTGCAGACTGGTAAAACCATTCTGGAAATCAGTCTGGAGGTTCCTCAGAAAATTGGACATTGAACTGCCTGAGGATCCAGCTATACCTCTCTTGGGCATATACCCAAAAGATGCCTCAACATATAAAAGAGACACGTGCTCCACTATGTTCATCGCAGCCTTATTTATAATAGCCAGAAAATGGAAAGAACCGAGATGCCCTTCAACAGAGGAATGGATACAGAAAATGTGGTACATCTACACAATGGAATATTACTCAGCTATCAAAAACAACGAGTCTATGAAATTCGTAGGCAAATGGTTGGAACTGGAAAATATCATCCTGAGTGAGCTAACCCAATCACAGAAAGACATAGATGGTATGCACTCATTGATAAGTGGCTATTAGCCCAAATGCTTGAATTACCCTAGATCCCTAGAACAAACGAAACTCAAGACGGATGATCAAAATGTGAATGCTTCACTCCTTCTTTAAATGAGGAAAAAGAATACCCTTGGCTGGGAAGGGAGAGGCAAAGATTAAAACAGAGACTGAAGGAACACCCATTCAGAGCCTGCCCCACAGGTGGCCCATACATATACAGCCACCCAATTGGACAAGATGGATGAAGCAAAGAAGTGCAGACGGACAGGAGCCGGATGTAGATCGCTCCTGAGAGACACAGCCAGAATACAGCAAATACAAAGGCGAATGCCAGCAGCAAACCACTGAGCTGAGAATAGGTCCCCCGTTGAAGGAATCAGAGAAAGAACTGGAAGAGCTTGAAGGGGCTCGAGACCCCAAAAGTACAACAATGTCAAGCAACCAGAGCTTCCAGGGACTAAGCCACTACCTAAAGACTATATATGGACTGACCCTGGACTCTGACCCCATAGGTAGCAATGAATATCCTAGTAAGAGCACCAGTGGAAGGGGAAGCCCTGGGTCCTGCTAAGACTGAACCCCCAGTGAAGTAGACTATGGGGGGAGGGCGGCAATGGGGGGAGGGTTGGGAGGGGAACACCCATAAGGAAGGGGAGGGGGGAGGGGGATGTTTGCCCGGAAACCGGGAAAGGGAATAACACTCGAAATGTATATAAGAAATACTCAAGTTAATAAAAAAAAAAAAAAAAAGAGATACCCATAGGCATACAAGAAGCCTACAGAACTCCAAATAGATTGGACCAGAAAAGAAACACCTCCCGTCACATAATTGTCAAAACACCAAACGCACAAAATAAAGAAAGAATATTAAAAGCAGTAAGGGAAAAAGGTCAAGTAACATATAAAGGCAGACCTATCAGAATCACACCAGACATTTCGCCAGAAACTATGAAGGCCAGAAGATCCTGGACTGATGTCATACAGACCCTAAGAGAACACAAATGCCAGCCCAGGTTACTGTATCCTGCAAAACTCTCAATTAACATAGATGGAGAAACCAAGATATTCCATGACAAAACCAAATTTACACAATATCTTTCTACAAATCCAGCACTACAAAGGATAATAAATGGTAAAGCCCAACATAAGGAGGCAAGCTATACCCTAGAAGAAGCAAGAAACTAATCGTCTTGGCAACAAAACAAAGAGAATGAAAGCACACAAACATAACCACACATCCAAATATGAAAATAACGGGAAGCAATAATCACTATTCCTTAATATCTCTCAACAACAATGGCCTCAACTCCCCAATAAAAAGAAATAGATTAACAAACTGGATACGCAACGAGGACCCTGCATTCTGCTGCCTACAGGAAACACACCTCAGAGACAAAGACAGACACTACCTCAGGTTGAAAGGCTGGAAAACAACTTTCCAAGCAAATGGTCAGAAGAAGCAAGCTGGAGTAGCCATTCTAATATCAAATAAAATCAATTTTCAACTAAAGTCATCAAAAAAGATATGGAAGGCCACTTCATATTCATCAAAGGAAAAATCCACCAAGATGAACTCTCAATCCTAAATATCTATGCCCCAAATACAAGGGCACCTACATATGTAAAAGAAACCTTACTAAAGCTCAAAACACACATTGGACCTCACACAATAATAGTGGGAGATTTCAACACCCCACTCTCATCAATGGACAGATCATGGAAACAGAAATTAAACAGAGATGTAGACAGACTAAGAGAAGTCATGAGCCAAATGGACCTAACGGATATTTATAGAACATTCTATCCTAAAGCAAAAGGATATACCTTCTTCTCAGCTCCTCATGGTACTTTCTCCAAAATTGACCATATAATTGGTCAAAAAATGGGCCTCAACAGGTACAGAAAGATAGAAATAATCCCATGCGTGCTATCGGACCACCTCGGCCTAAAACTGGTCTTCAATAACAATCAAGGAAGAATGTCCACATATACTTGGAAATTGAACAATGCTCTACTCAATGATAACCTGGTTAAGGAAGAAATAAAGAAAGAAATTAAAACTTTTTAGAATTTAATGAAAATGAAGATACAACATACCCAAACTTATGGGACACAATGAAAGCTGTGCTAAGAGGAAAACTCATAGCGCTGAGTGCCTGCAGAAAGAAACAGGAAAGAGCATATGTCAGCAGCTTGACAGCACACCTAAAAGATCTAGAACAAAAAGAAGCAAATACACCCAGGAGGAGTAGAAGGCAGGAAATAATCAAACTCAGAGCTGAAATCAACCAAGTAGAAACAAAAAGGACCATAGAAAGAATCAACAGAACCAAAAGTTGGTTCTTTGAGAAAATCAACAAGATAGATAAAGCCTTAGCCAGACTAACGAGAGGACACAGAGAGTGCGTCCAAATTAACAAAATCAGAAATGAAAAGGGAGACATAACAACAGATTCAGAGGAAATTCAAAAAATCATCAGATCTTACTACAAAAACCTATATTCAACAAAACTTGAAAATCTTCAGGAAATGGACAATTTCCTAGACAGATACCAGGTTCCGAAGTTAAATCAGGAACAGATAAACCAGTTAAACAACCCCATAACTCCTAAGGAAATAGAAGCAGTCATTAAAGGTCTCCCAACCAAAAAGAGCCCAGGTCCAGACGGGTTTAGTGCAGAATTCTATCAAACCTTCATAGAAGACCTCATACCAATATTATCCAAACTATTCCACAAAATTGAAACAGATGGATCACTACCGAATACCTTCTACGAAGCCACAATTACTCTTATACCTAAACCACACAAAGACACAACAAAGAAAGAGAACTTCAGACCAATTTCCCTTTTGAATATCGACGCAAAAATACTCAACAAAATTCTGGCAAACCGAATCCAAGAGCACATCAAAACAATCATCCACCATGATCAAGTATGCTTCATCCCAGGCATGCAGGGATGGTTTAATATACGGAAAACCATCAACGTGATCCATTATATAAACAAACTGAAAGAACAAAACCACATGATCATTTCATTAGATGCTGAGAAAGCATTTGACAAAATTCAACACCCCTTCATGATAAAAGTCCTGGAAAGAATAGGAATTCAAGGCCCATACCTGAACATGGTAAAAGCCATATACAGCAAACCAGTTGCTAACATTAAACTAAATGGAGAGAAACTTGAAGCAATCCCACTAAAATCAGGGACTAGACAAGGCTGCCCACTCTCTCCCTACTTATTCAATTTAGTTCTTGAAGTTCTAGCCAGAGCAATCAGACAACAAAAAGATGTCAAGGGGATACAGATCGGAAAAGAAGAAGTCAAAATATCACTATTTACAGATGATATGATAGTATAATTAAGTGATCCCAAAAGTTACACCAGAGAACTACTAAAGCTGATAAACAACTTCAGCAAAGTGGGTGGGTATAAAATTAACTCAAATAAATCAGTTGCCTTCCTCTATACAAAAGAGAAACAAGCCGAGAAAGAAATTAGGGAAATGACACCCTTCATAATAGACCCAAATAATATAAAGTACCTCGGAGTGACTTTAACAAAGCAAGTAAAAGATCTGTACAATAAGAACTTCAAGACACTGAAGAAGGAAATTGAAGAAGACCTCAGAAGATGGAAAGATCTCCCATGTTCATGGATTGGCAGGATTAATATAGTAAAAATGGCCATTTTACCAAAAGCAATCTACAGATTCAATGCAATCCCCATCAAAATACCAATCCAATTCTTCAAAGAGTTAGACAGAACAATTTGCAAATTTATCTGTAATAACAAAAAACCCAGGATAGCTAAAGCTATCCTCAACAATAGGAGGACTTCAGGGGGAATCACTATCCCTGAACTCAAGCAGTATTACAGAGCAATAGTGATAAAAACTGCATGGTATTGGTACAGAGACAGACAGATAGACCAATGGAATAGAATTGAAGACCCAGAAATGAACCCACACACCTATGGTCACTTGATTTTTGACAAAGGAGCCAAAACCATCCAATGGAAAAAAGATAGCATTTTCAGCAAATGGTGCTGGTTCAACTGGCGGTCAACATGTAGAAGAATGCAGATCGATCCATGCTTATCACCCTGTACAAAGCTTAAGTCCAAGTGGATCAAGGACCTCCACATCAAACCAGACACACTCAAACTAATAGAAGAAAAACTAGGGAAGCATCTGGAACACATGGGCACTGGAAAAAATTTCCTGAACAAAACACCAATGGCTTATGCTCTAAGATCAAGAATCGACAAATGGGATCTCATAAAACTGCAAAGCTTCTGTAAGGCAAAGGACACGGTGGTTAGGACAAAACGGCAACCAACAGATTGGGAAAAGATCTTTACCAATCCTACAACAGATAGAGGCCTTATATCCAAAATATACAAAGAACTCAAGAAGTTAGACCACAGGGAAACAAATAACCCTATTAAAAAATGGGGCTCAGAGCTAAACAAAGAATTCACAGCTGAGGAATGCCGAATGGCTGAGAAACACCTAAAGAAATGTTCAACATCTTTAGTCATAAGGGAAATGCAAATCAAAACAACCCTGAGATTTCACCTCACACCAGTGAGAATGGCTAAGATCAAAAACTCAGGGGACAACAGATGCTGGCGAGGATGTGGAGAAAGAGGAACACTCCTCCATTGTTGGTGGGATTGCAAACTGGTACAACCATTCTGGAAATCAGTCTGGAGGATCCTCAGAAAATTGGACATTGAACTCCCTGAGGATCCAGCTATACCTCTCTTGGGCATATACCCAAAAGATGCCCCAACATATAAAAGAGACACGTGCTCCACTATGTTCATTGCAGCCTTATTTATAATAGCCAGAAGCTGGAAAGAACCCAGATGCCCTTCTACAGAGGAATGGATACTGAAAATGTGGTACATCTACACAATGGAATATTACTCAGCTATCAAAAACAACGACTTTATGAAATTCGTAGACAAATGGCTGGAACTGGAAAATATCATCCTGAGTGAGCTAACCCAAACACAGAAAGACATACATGGTATTCACTCACTGTTAAGTGGCTATTAGCCCAAATGCTTGAATTACCCTAAATGCCTAGAACAAATGAAACTCAAGACAGATGATCAAAATCTGAATGGTTCACTCCTTCTTTAAAAGGGAACAAGAATACCCTTGGCAGGGAAGTGAGAGGCAAAGATTAAAACAGAGACTGAAGGAACACCCATTCAGAGTCTGCCCCACATGTGGCCCATGCATATACAGCCATCCAATTAGACAAGATGGATGAAGCAAAGAAGTGCAGACCGACAGGAGCCCGATGTAGATCGCTCCTGAGAGACACAGCCAGAATAAACAAATACAGAGGAGAATGCCAGCAGCAGACCACTGAACTGACAATAGGACCCCCGTTGAAGGAATCAGAGAAAGAACTGGAAGAGCTTGAAGGGGCTCGAGACCCCATATGTACAACAATGCCAAACCACCAGAGCTTCCAGGGACTAAGCCACTACCTAAAGACTATACATGGACTGACCCTGGACTCTGACCTCATAGGTAGCAATGAATATCCTAGTAAGAGCACCAGTGGAAGGGGAAGCCCTGGGTCCTGCTAAGACTGAACCCCCAGTGAACTAGACTGTTGGGGGGAGGGGGACAGTTGGGGGAGGGTGGGGAGGGGAACACCGATAAGAAAGGGGAGGGGGGAGGGGGATGTTTGCCCGGAAACTGGGAAAGGGAATAACACTCGAAATGTATATAAGAAATACTCAAGTTAATAAAAAAAAAATAAAAAATAAAAAAAAAAAAACACACACACACACAAAAAAAAAAAACTTTATGCTAAAGTGAATTATACACTCTTCTAGGAGTCTTGGACAATAAAAATAATTCTTTTCTCACATTAGTTGATATTCTATAGATTCACAGTCTGGCACTTCTTTACGAAAGAAATAGTTTTATAAAGTATTACACTAAAAAGTTACTTTAAAAAAAATAAGAAATACTCAAGTTAATAATAAAAATAAATTATTAGGTTTTACTTTGAAAGTCTGTATTCCACAAAATTTGAAATTCTAAACAAGATACATAATTTTATAGACAGATACCACTTATCATTGATAAATCAAGATCAGGTAAACTATTTAAGTAGCCTATAATCCCTAAGGAAATAGATGCAGGCATTAAAAGTCTTCCAAACGAAAAATTCCCAGGGCCTGGTGGTTTTAGCAGAATTCTACTAAACTTTCAAAGAAGAGATAATACTCATACTCCTTAAACTATTACATAAAATAGAAACAGAAGGAACATTGCCCAATTCATTCTATGAGGCTGCATTCAGCCTGTTCCTTAAACCACACAAAGACTCAGCAAAGAAAGATAATTTCAGACCAATTTCTCTTATGAACATTGGTGCAAAAATACTCAATAAAATATTTGCAAAGAAATTCCAAGAACACTTCAAAACCAACATTTACCATGATCAAGTAGGTGTCATCCCAGCAAGGCAGAGATTGTTCAGTTTATGAAAATTCATCAATGTAATCTACTGTGTAAACTAATTGAAAAAAAACCATATGATAATCTCTCTTTAGATTCTTAAAAAGATTTTTTTTTAAATTCAGCACTCCTTCATGTTAAAAATCTTGGAGAGATCAGGGATACAAAGCACATAACTAAACACCATAAAAAATATAAAGCAAGTCAATAGCCAACATCAAATTAAATGGAGAGGAATTTAAAGCAATCCCATTAAAATCATAGACAAGGCAAAGTTGCTCATTCATTTCACATCTTTTTAATACAGTTCTTGAAGTTCTAGCTAGAATAATAAGAGAATCAGAAGAGATCAAGGAAATACAAATTGGAAAAGAGGAAATCAAAGGTATCACTCTTTGCAGATGATATAACAGTATACATAGCAACCCCAAAAATTCTACCAGAGAACTCTACAACTGATAAACACCTTCAGCAACGTGACTGGATTAAAAATTAACTAAAAACAAACAAACACCCAAAAATCAATAAAACAAAACAAAAACAAAAATACAAAACAAACAAACAAAACCCCAAAACATCAGTAGTTCTCCTTTATACAAATGATAAACAGACTAAGAAAGAAATTAACGCAACACCATCCTTTACAATAGCAACAAGTAATATAAAGTACCTTGGTATAACTTTAACCAAACAAGTGAAATTCCTGTATGACAAGAATTTCAAGTTTCTGAAGAAAGAAGTTGACGAAGATATCAGAAGATAGAAAGGTTTTCCATGCTTATGGATTGGTAGGCTTAAAATAGTGAAAATGGCCATCTTACCAAAAGCAATCTGCAGATTCAGTGCACTTCCCATCACAATCCCAAAATAATTCTTTCTAGGCCTTGAACAAACAATTTTCAACTTCCTATGGAAAAACAAACAAACAAAAACCCTAGAATAACTAAAAGAAAAAAAAATCCTGTACAACAGAACGTTCTGGAGGTCTCATCATTCTTGATCTCAATTGGTACTGCAAAAAAATAGTAATAAAAACTGCATGGTGTTGGTATAGGAACAGACAGTTTGTTCCATGGAATCAAATGAAAGACTCAGAAATAAACCCATGAACCTATGATGTTTGAACAAACAACAACAATAACAACATCAAAAACCCATACAATAGAAAAGGGAGAGCATCTTCAATGCATGATGCTGATCTACCTGGATGTCTGCATGTAGAAGAATATACAGATCCATATTTATCATCCTGTACAAAACTCAAATCCAAGTGTATGTAAAGCTTCAACTTAAAACCAGATACAATAAATATAATAGAAGAGAAATTGGGGAATAGCTTTGCATGCATTAGCACAGGAGACGACTTTCTAAACAGACCACCAGTAGCTCAGGCTCTGGAATCAACAATTGATAAATGGGACCTCATTAAATTGACAAGCTTTTTAAAGGCAAAGATACCATCAATAAGACAAAATAGCAGTCTTCTGATTGAGCAAAGAAGGGGTTGTAGTGAGAATGCAAATCAGTGGTTTGCATATTTGGGACTAACTATAACCCTATATCAAACAGAAGGCTAATATTTAAAATATATAAAGAACTGAAGACATTAGTCACCAACAAACTGAATAACCCAATTAAATAACTAGGTACAGAGCTAAAGAGAGGACTTTTGAATGGCTGAGAAGCACTTAAAGAAATATTCAATGTACTTAGTCATCAAGAATTTCAACTTAAATGCAAAAAGACTCCTGAGATTCCATTTTATACCTGATGGAATGGATAAGATAAAAAAGTCATGTGACAGCACATGCTGGTGAGAATATGGAGCCTTCATTGCTGGTGGGAGTGCAAACTTGTACAACCACTTTGGAAAAGAATTTGGTAGTTTTTCAGAAAACTGGGAATATTTCTACCTCAAGACACAGCTGTTCACTCCTGGGCATATACCCAAAAGATGCACTCTATTCCACAGGGTCACTTGTTTAACTATGCTCATAGCTGCTTTATTTGTAATAGTCAGAAACGGGAAACAACCTAGATGTCCCTCAACTGAAGAATGGATAGAGAACATGTGGTACATATGCATAATGGAATTCTATTCAGCTATTAAAAATAAAGACAGAGATTTTACAGGCAAATTAGTAGAATTTGAAGATATCATCCTGGATGAGGTAACCTAGAACCCAAAAGACATGTAAAGTTCAGTGAACTTTAGCCATAAAGTGTAGAATTATCATTCTATAATCCACAGATGCAGAGAAACTGGGTAAGGAGGTCCCAAGGGATGATGTGTGAATCTCACTCAAAAGGGGAAGCTAACTAATCATTGGAGATGGATGAAGAGAAGGAATTGTGGTGGCTTAAACTTTTCAAAACCTGCTTTAGTAAGGGTTCTTAAGTGCTTTGATTCCCTTTTTAACCCACAGTCCATGGCAGGGGAGAAAAAAATGGTAAATAAGACAAGGGAATGTGGATCTGTTTAGAAGTAGTTCTTGGGGGATTCCAATCTCTATTGTCAGGACACCAGCAGCCCAGTTCAGTAGAGTCAGGATACAAAGCACCAATCAGCAGAGGTGGCACAATCCAGCAGAAATTGCCAGTCCTCCACCTAACTGGCATGAGTCAGTGGGAGCAATCAGAACCAGCTGGGATGACAGAAGTTCTCTGCCTCTTGAAAAAAAGTGAAGATGAGAGACCAACAAAGTGTTGGCTGTGCAACAAACGCTAGCTATGCAATTGCCCCATCACTGTCTGTCGAGTCCTACTTAGACTCTCTCTAAACACTGTGTGTCCTCTCATGGGTATTGTTTCATTAAAACATCACACAAGTCTGGATCACATAGCACAACCAAAATTTTCCACTTCAGAACTGGGTAGGAGAGGTAGTGAGAAGGGGAATGGGGATAGTGTTCAGGTGTGGGTATAGAAGGGGTTGTAGTGAGAATGCAAACCAGCAGTTTGCATATCTGGGCCTAGCTGTAAGCCTTGGTGGATGCAGAGGATACAGGGAGTCTTTGTGGGTAAACCTAGCTGAGATCCCCACCAGAGGAAGATACAGAGATTGAAGTAGCTACCTCCTGTAGTCAGGTAAGACTTCCAGAGGAGGGAGGGGGACATCAATCCACCCATAAAACCTTCAGCCCAAAATTCATCTTGCCTAAAAGATGTTCAGGGATAAAGATTGAGTAGAGACTGAGGGAACAGCCAACCAATGACTGTTGCAACTTGAGCCCTATTCCATATGAGAGATTGCATGGGATCTCTATTAATGACACTATTAATGATACCTTGCTATTCTTACAGCAAGGAACCTAGCATAACTGTCTCCTGAGAGGGTTCATCCAGCAGCACATGGAGACAGATGCAGACTCACAGCCAAACTTCAGGCAAAGCTCAGGGAGCCTGATGGAAGAGTTGGGAATTGAGTAAACTGGAGGGTTCAAAGACACCACAAGAAGAAGACCTACAGAGGGTTGCGGATTTAGCTCAGTGGTAGAGCACTTGCCTAGCAAGCGCAAGGCCCTGGGTTTGGTCCTCAGCTCCAAAAAAAAAAAAAAAAAAAAAAAAAAAGAAAGACCCACAGAGGCAAATAACCTGGACCATGGGGGAATCACAGAGATTTGCCCACCAACCAGGGAGTGTGCATGTGCTTGACCTAGTCCCCTACACATTTTTAGCAAATGTAAGGCTTGGTCTTCATGTGGGTCCCCTAACAAGTGAAGTGAAGGCTGTCTCTATCTCTGGAATTATGTCCCCTTCCTCTACCTGGACTGCCTGGTTGGGCCTCATTGGGAGAGGATTTGCCTAGTCCTGTTGGGGCCAGATGTCTCAGGGTAGACTGGTACCCGAGTGGGGGCTCTCCCTTCTCTGAGGAAAAGGGAAGAGGGTAATGAGAAGGAGAGGCTTGTAAGGGTGGGACTGGGAGGAGAGGAGAAAGGGGAATGTAATAGAGATGGGAAGTGAATTAAAATAAATTATTAAAAGTTTTCATTCCTTTTCTACCTTTCTTCCCTCCCTCTCCCTTTCTTCTTTCCTTCCTTTCTTATTTTTTATTTCTCCCATAGTATCTTATTAGGTATCCCATGTTAGCATGTAGTTTGCTATGCTCCAAATTCTGCTTCCCAAATGCTGCTATGACAGGTGTAAGCCACTCTAACTAGTATACCCACTACTTTTCTATTTTGCTATAACACAAAGTCTGACAAAACAACTTGAAGGAAGGGCAAAAACGTGGTGTTAAAATTGTAAGGTTACTGGTGACATTGCATTCTCAGTCAGCAAGCAGAGAGAGATGAATGCTAAACTTTCATTTTATTTCTATTTTAACACAGACCAAGGAGTGTACTACCTACATGTAGAGTAGGTCTTCTCTCCCCAGTTAATCCTATCTGGAAATTCTTTCATAGACCATGCCCAGAGGCTTCTGTTCATGATAGTTCTATATTCTATCAAGTTGGAAATTGAGATAACTCATGGTAGATAGTTTACTAGGACATTTATTTTGTCTTTGTCTATTATCCTCTTCATATATACCCATATTGCAACAGGAATCTCTAATTTATAATTTTACATTATTGTACTAATAAGTACAGTTTTATTCATCTTCCCTCAGCAAGTACCATTTGTTATATTTCTAATTTATACTGTTAAGAGCTCATCTATTATAATTTTGACATAGCAATATCAGTATTTTGATCAGCACTTTACTTTTTTAAATTGCATAGATAATTTCAATTTATTATTTTTCTTGAGAGATTTCACTAACATAAACTTTAGTAATATGTGTACTTTTTAGAAACATTGTATGGTATACTTAGTATACTTTGAATCACCCATTTTTCTCTTATCCTGGAGCCATTGCACAGACATTGGCTCTCTTTTGAGGAACTTTTGCTTCCCTTCTTGTCATTCATTAACTTGACTTTTACTTTCATCTTAAATACCCCCATTTCCTGGAGCCTTTCTGACTCCTCTAGGTTACAATTGGTGACCCAAATCCTTGTGACAACCTTCTATTCCACTGCATTTTTCCAAGTTCAAAGGTATCCATTATGCTCATATTAATGTTCACTTTTAGCTATCTGACTTATGTCTACCAGCATGGGAATTAGGAACTGTGCCTTCCAGTATGATGTCTTTTAACCCATGACAGGGCCTGATAGTGGTAAGATGGTCTACAAACACAATTCAAATAAGCAAGCAAAGGAATTTCTAATCTGGTACCTCCTGGTTATCCCAATTATCAAAAGCAACTATTTGAAACACCTGTAGACCAGGTAACTGTCTAAGATGGAGATCATCAATACACTAAACAAATCAGGCCTCTAGTCACTTCTTGGGCTGTGGAGATGCAGTTCACAATGCCAGCAATTGAATCCAACCATTAGACTGCCAGGAAAGCCAGCAATAATTGCTTCAGGAATTTGATCCATGAATACTTCCTGTTAATTTCCCAGGAGTAAAGCCAGCTGCTCTCCCCCTTTTAACAAAAAATTAAGAGAGCAGGTGGAAATTACCATATTTATAAATGATTGTTAGAAAAATATTTACTTGGGTTTGGGATAATGAAGTATAATAAGCTAAAAACAAAAGTATTCAAATCAGAGGATTTTAATTTGCAATATGAATAAATAAAGACCAATGTAGAGAAAAGTATAAATGAAACATGTTATCATTCTATTTTTGGACCTTAGTATCTTTTCAGGGTTTGGTAAATTCTACAATATATAACTCCCTAAGGATTGACTAATTTTCATTTCTTCTTGCATATCAGATCTTTTAAAAGACATCATTTAACTTTTGCTTAATTCTGCCCTTTAAAAAAATCTTTCCTTTGTGGACTCTTGGGAATACCTTTCTTTTCTTTCCTTTTCTTTGTTTCTTCTGTTTGTTTTGTTTCCTTTGTTTTCTGCCTAGGTATCTGTAGTCATGCATTTTATATTTCATTTTGGCTAGGTTGAAATGAAACTCAGATATCTGTTTAGACACATCTAGAGGCTACTTTGAAGGTATGCAGTTTATATGAGTTCCACATTTAAATTAGTATCTGGAAAAAGCAGATCTGCCTCCCTTAAGAAGATGGAATTATGTGTCCAGATTGTCATGGGGACCCCATTCTTTTGCTCCATCCACATCCTTTGGACTTGCCAGCCTCTATAATCATAAAAACCAATTAAAAATAAATCTATTTCTTTCTCTAGCAGTTGTAATGCGGTGATAGACTTTTTTTCTTTTCTGTCGGAGCTGGGGACCAAACCCAGGGCCTTGCGCTTGCTATGCAAGCGCTCTACCACTGAGCTAAATCCCCAACACCTGCGGTGATAGACTTTTAAGAAATCATTATGAGGTAACATAGAAGTGTGGTGAACATCAGAGTCCATTTATACGAAGATTGTTATGATATCCCTAGGTGATATAATCTTATGGAACACCGTCGCCTATGTGTATCTTGTTAGGTGGCACATGATTTTGTGCAGGAGATTGGTCTGATGCTGCTTGTATTCAAATACTAAACACTGGCTCCCAAGATCTGGTTGCCCCTGACAAGGAGATCATCAGGGACAAGGATATCTTCACTATAACAAATGATGCTGTGTAATCTTGCTCCCCAAGCTACTTGGCCAATAAAGGCTAAAGCTTGTGACTGGACAGTAGATAGATGTAGGTTTTCAGTTACCTGGAGGTTACAGAGAGAGGTGTGGGGGAGAGGAGGGGAGAGGAGGGGAGGGGGAAAGGAGAGAGAGGAAGCAAGGAGGATAGGAGGAGGAGGAGAAGGAGGAGGAGGAGGAGGATAGGAAGAGGAAGAAAAAGGAGTTGAGGGGAAGATGAAGCTGCCATGAGACATAATGGACTATGAGCTCATGGCCCGAAGATACAAGTAACAATGGCCATATGGCTGGGATATGAGTTAGAGTAGCTCAGAAAACCTGCCTAATCTAGACTTACAAATTGTAAATAAAGTACCTGGATCATGTGTCTTTTACACGGGCTAGCAAGAATTTATAATTCATATTATAACCTTGTATAAACACTTTCCTGGTAGGTGTCTACACTGAGGGAACGCTTATAATCCACACATTTGTAAGTGGAGGTCAGTTGGAAAGAACACCTGTCTGATTTAGAGCTTTGGAGGCCCAGCCCTGGCAGCTTATCCATAGGTGCCACAAAGACCCTGAGAGGAAACTAATATGTTTGTGTCTGAATTAAAAATTTCATGTCTGTCCTTAATTAGTTTTATGTTCTTGCTTCTAGTCTAGGCCCTTTTTAAAACTTAAATGACTTTTTTATTTCTGTCTGTTTCTAGCATTGTCTAGTTTAAATGTTATTTTTCATGTCCTGAATCATTTCCAGTAGTATTCCATTGTGTAAATGTACCACATTTTCTGTATCCACTCCTCTGTTGAAGGGCATCTAGGTTCTTTCCCGCTTCTGGCTATTATAAATAAGGCTGCTATGAACACAGTGGAGCATGTGTCCTTGTTATATGTTGGAACATCTTTTGGGTATATGCCCAGGAATGCTATAGCTGGGTCCTCAGCTAGTACTATGTCCAAATTTCTGAGGAACTGCCAGACTGATTTTCCACAGTGGTTGTACCAGCTTGCAATCCCACCAACAATGGAGAAGTCTTCTTCTTTCTCCACATCCTCACTGGCATCTGCTGTCACCTGAGTTTTTGATCTTAGCCATTCTGACTGGTGTGAGGTGAAATCTCAGGGTTGTTTTGATTTGCATTTCCCTTATGACTAAGGATGTTGAACATTTCTTTAGGTACTTCTCAGCCATTTGGCCTTCCTTAGCTGTGATTTCTTTGTTTAGCTCTGAACCCCATTTTTAATAGGGTTATTTGACTCCCTGTAGTCTAACTTCATGAGTTCTTTGTATATTTTGGACATGAGCCCTCTATCAGTTGTAGGATTGGTAAATATCTTTTTCCAATCTGTTGGTTGCCTTTTTGTCCTAACAACAGTGTCCTTTGCCTTACAGAAGCTTTGTAGTTTTATGAGATTCCATTTGTCAATTCTTGATCTTAGAGCATAAGCCATTGGTGTTTTGTTCAGGAAATTTTCTCCAGTGCCCATGTGTCTGAGATTCTTCCCCACTTTTTTTTCTATTAGTTTGTAACTCTCAACACTTCTTAAAGCTAATGTCCACACGTGAGAGAAAATATGTGACATTTTCTTTACTGGATCTGGGTTATTTCAATCAGGATAATTGTTTTCAGCTTCATCCATTTACCTGTGAATTTCATATTTTTCTCTTAATAGCCGAGGAATATTCCATTGTGTAAATATGCTACATTATCCTTAGCCATTTGTCAGTTGATGGATATTGAGGCTATTTTTGTTTCTTGGCTATTATTAATAAGCAAGCATCTCTGCAGCTGGGGCTAAAATACAGGCCTTGTACATTCTACCACTGAGCTACATCCTCAGTTACTGGATAGTTATTATGATTTGAGACATGGTCTTCATGTCAAGTCTTGGTTAGCCTGGAATTGGCAGCTCCTAGATTCAGGGATTACAAGAAAGTGAGGGCAGAGATAGAATTTTTCTTAGCATAATTTTTTCAATAAACTAGAGAGGCAGGAAATCTCTTTTGTGCACATTGCTATAAGTACATATTCATTCACATTATTTATATTTTAAGCACGTGAGTTAATCTCGATCTTAAGATTTCTAGTGTTACAGAAGTGATTTCCTTTATTGGACATGCTTTAATGAACTACTGTTATTCCAGTATTGTACTCTTTTCCAGAAACTTTGTTGTATTTACTACAGGTCCCTAAATTACTTGTAAATGTCAAGCATTATTTTATTTTAAATGTGTCTGAAATGATTAAGAATAATAATTAGGTATATTATTTCTACTTTAGAACACCTTGACTTAATTTCTTAAAATATCTTTACTTAATATCAAAATGTATTCCTCCAATTTCAGAGTAACTTGGAAAGTATCTCCCCCAAGCAAAAGAGCTTTGTTAAAGTTACATTGGTCATGTCATCTCATTTTTCTTTGAAAATATTTCAACACAAGAAAAAGGTGATATATTTTATTTTCATGTTTACAGCATTTTTTCCTTGTCTTGTGTCTCTTTAGGATGGGAAATGCAAGTGGAAAGGGGAATCGTCATTTCCTGTTCCAAAGTTGTCCTGCCACTCTGGAAACCACTGTGGAAAATCCTCAAAAAGCTAAAATTAAATCTGTTACATGACCCAGTGCCTCATTCCTTGGCATATGCCCAAGAGACTTGACATCCTGTTGCACAGATACTTGCTCAGCCACGGTCATTGTTGCTCCAAGAAATAGCTAAGAAATAGAAACAATCTAAATGTCCTTCAGCTGACAAACTGACAACAATGTCAGGATTTTAGTGATGATTTATGATGAGGTCTTGAATTCTTAAAAAATATTTGACTTAAGTTTTTCTATATTTACTTTTGTGTTCTTTAATTTTCTTTTAAATACATTTACATGAAAATAAAGTGTTTATGAAAAATTCATTCATCTCTTTACTTAAATCTATAATCTCAGGGTACTATAAAAACTGTGTTTCAAGTTTTATTAACTTTAAAAGTTTTAAATTTTAAATGTTCTGTGCATTTTCAAAGCTGATAATTTGGTATTGGATAACTGATTGGTATGCCCTTCTCTGGGGAAGACTATTTCTCCCCATTTCAGCATTCCATTGTTTAGTGGTTCTTAACCTACCTGAAACTATGACTCTTTAATATAGTTCCTCGTGTTGTGGTGATCCCTAACCATAGAACTATTTTTGTTGCTGCTTCATAACTCTAACTTGCTACTTTTGTGAGTCATAAATGTTCGTGTTTTCTGATATTCTTAGGTGAAAGATCAGTGATTCTGTGAAAGATCAGTTTATGCCCAAAGGGGTTGTGACACATAAGTTGCTTATAGTTCTTTCTGTAGAAGCCTCCTGGGCTTTCTCTGTCCATTTTAGCCTGTCTTTTGCTCTTATTCTTTTACTTCATATTTAGATAGTCATGTTGATGAGACTTTGTAGGTATATTATATGACACAACCTTATAACTAAATCTCTGATCCTCTAGTATTTATATTTGTGCTGTCTCTTCCGAAATGATCCCTGAACTTTAGGTGTAGGAGTTGTACAGTAGATGATCTGTAGACTTTTATTTTGATCAGTTGTGGCTTTCTGTACTTGTCTCTGTCTGTTGCAAAGAGTTTTCTTGATGAAGGGGAAAGGACAACACACTCTAAACCACATTAAAATTTAATAAAATGACTAAAATGATAGCATACAGGCATCTTCATCGTGGGATTTTGTTGTTATGTGGTCTTTGGATTTTGGAAGGAACATTGTCAGCCCAAATAGGTCCATACTGGGCAGTGGGGACAGGAGAGCAATAGAGAGGGGAATAGCAGGATACTTGTGATCTAATGAGAGAAACGGAAGAAGTAGGGGACTCTAATTAGGAGGGAGAGGGAGAGATGATGGTAAGTATCATACTACTAACTATCTACCTAAAATGCCTACAATACATATAAATCTGTGATATATATATATAGTATATATGTACATAGAACCTAGAATTGCTCAACATATAATAAATATGTAATACAATTTTCTAAATAAAAGATAAAAAAACAAAGGGCATGTTACTTATTTTCTGGATGAAAAAGCATCTGATGAAAATCATTGTCTCTTTCTAATAAGGTTATTTTATGATAGTACAATGCATTGTATTAAGTTTCTTAACATAATAAAAATCTGCTGTTCCCAGCCTTATTTATAATAGCCAGAAGCTGGAAAGAACCCAGATGCCCTTCAACAGAGGAATGGATACAGAAAATGTGGTACATTTACACAATGGAATATTACTCAGCTATCAAAAACAATGACTTTATGAAATTCATAGACAAAAGGTTGGAACTGGAAAATATCATCCTGAGTGAGGTAACCCAATCACAGAAAAACACACATGGTACGCACTCATTGATAAGTGGCTATTAGCCCAAATGCTTGAACTACCTAGATGCATAGAACACATGAAACTCAAGACGGATGATCAAAATGTGAATGCTTCACTCCTT
This sequence comes from Rattus norvegicus, assembly GCF_021556685.1. NCBI lineage: Eukaryota > Metazoa > Chordata > Mammalia > Rodentia > Muridae > Rattus > Rattus norvegicus. The sequence goes on along the minus strand of NC_141542.1, from coordinate 127,952,993 downwards.
CTTTAAAAGGGGGAACAAGAATATCCTTGCCAGGGAATAGAGAGGCAAAGATTAAAACAGAGACTGAAGGAACACCCATTCAGAGCCTGCCCCACATGTGGCCCATACATATACAGCCACCCAATTAGACAAGATGGATGAAGCAAAGAAGTGCAGGCTGACAGGAACCGGATGTAGATCGCTCCTGAGAGACACATCCAGAATACAGCAAATACAGAGGCGAATGCCAGGAGCAAACCACTGAACTGAGAATAGGACCCCCGTTGAAGGAATCAGAGAAAGAACTGGAAGAGCTTGAAGGGGCTCAAGACCCCATATGTACAACAATGTCAAGCAACCAGAGCTTCCAGGGACTAAGCCACTACCTAAAGACTATACATGGACTGACCCTGGACTCTGACCTCATAGGTAGCATTGAATATCCTAGTAAGATCACCAGTGGAAGGGGAAGCCCTTGGTCCTGCTAAGACTGAACCCCCAGTGAACGTGATTGTTGGGGGGAGGGCGGCAATGGGGGGAGGATGGGGAGGGGAACACCCATCAAGAAGAGGAGGGGGTGGGGTTAGGGGGATGTTGGCCTGGAATCCGGGAAAGGGAATAACACTCGAAATGTAAATAAGAATTACTCAAGTTAATAAAAGAAAAAAAAAAAAAACAAAACAAAAAACAAAAACAAACCTGCTGTTCCACAGCTACAGATAAAGGTATTTAGCAGTCTGGGAAGCATTTTCTTGATTTTGTTTTAGATGAGAAATATGTTTACCGTGATACCATACTTTAATGATGTAATCAAAAAGGCAAGGGCTGGGGAGACAGCTCTGTGGATATATGAGGACCTGAATGTGGCTCTACAGCAGCCATGCAAATGCTGGGCAGAGCATGTGGGCCCCTAAACCCCAGTACTCAAGACATGGAATCAGGATATCCGTGGAACAAGCTTCCTAGTGAGAGTGGTTGAATTGGCAAATTTTGGGTTCTAGTGAGAGACCGTGAGTCAACATACAAGATGGAAAGAGATGTCAGCCTTTGGCTACCACACGCATGTGTGCAAGCTCCTGTATACAGACATGAATCTCTGCATGGGAATATGCATATACTGCCTACAGAGCAAGATAAAGAGAGAAGGGGAAAAGGGAAGACAGGGAAGGGAGGAAGGGAGGGAAGAAGATAAAGAAGAGGAGGAGGAGGAGAGAAAAAGCAAAATAAAGCTTTTCATTGAGGGTGATATATGAAATATCCAAGTGGTTATCTGAAAAGTTAACAAAATAATAAAATCAACATGTTATTATGAAAAAGTAGTCTTCCAATATACAAGAGAAAATGAAAAATACAATTGAGAAGAAGCACTTATTAAGTCTTAAAAGGAACGAACAGGAATCTAATTAGAAGTAGAAAATTAATGCATAAAAATTAAGAACATTGTTGAAATACTCAAGAACTATTAAGACTTTCCCTCTCCATAGGCATCATTGGTAAAAATAAACCTATCTTAATTCTTGAAAAATCTGAAAAATTATTGCTTTGTAAATGTCTTCACCAAGTGGATTGGTGAGTAATTTTATGGAATATTAAGCATCTTATAAAATATAAAAATGCAGAGACTCATAAGGAGGGACATTTACATGAACTATATATAGAGTTAAGAAAGTAGTAAAGAGTCCAGAAATTGACTCAATTATATGTTTAAATGTGGTATGTATAAAGGAAGCATCAGAAAAACACTGGGATGTTAAAACAACTGCACAGCCATCTAGAAATAATAAAATTGGATCCAATCACAATGTTATATAGAGCAAAGCGTTTAGTGCAAAAATTGATCTGCAAAGTGCTAGAATTAAACAGAAGAAAAAGGAAAATTTCTGAAATAAGAAAGCATTTCTAGTCTCTGCACCCAAATCCCGTGGGAGGGAGAGCTAAACCTTCAGAGAGGCAGACAAGCCTGGGAAACCAGAAGAGACTGCTCCCTGCACACACATCTCGGACGCCAGAGGAAAAAGCCAAAGACCATCTGGAACCCTGGTGCACTGAAGCTCCCGGAAGGGGCTGCACAGGTCTTCCTGGTTGCTGCCGCTGCAGAGAGCCCGTGGGGAGCACCCCACGAGCGAACCTGAGCCTCGGGACCACAGGTAAGACCAAATTTTCTGCTGCAAGAAAGCTGCCTGGTGAGCTTGGGACACAGGAAAGCAGAATCTCTCTAGGACCGGGCACGTTCTGTGTTTACCGGAAGTCCCACACCCGCGGATCCTGGCCCGCAGCAGCTCTCTGCTCCCAGACCCGGTGAGAGAGAGACCCAACCGCCTGGTCAGGTGGGCACTCCTGAGGCTGCAGAGCGGAAGAGACCACCAACTCTGCTCACCCCTGCCCACATCCCTGGCCCAAGAGGAAACTGTATAAGGCCTCTGGGCTCCCGTGGGGAAGGGCCCAGGAGCGGCAGGACCCCTGTGCCTGAGACACCGCCGGAACCTGAAAGAAACAGACCGGATAAACAGTTCTCTGCACCCAAATCCCGTGGGAGGGAGAGCTAAACCTTCAGAGAGGCAGACAAGCCTGGGAAACCAGAAGTGACTGCTCCCTGCACACACATCTCGGACGTCAGAGGAAAAAGCCAAAGACCATCTGGAACCCTGGTGCACTGAAGTTCCCGGAAGGGGCGGCACAGGTCTTCCTGGTTGCTGCCGCTGCAGAGAGCCCCTGGGCAGCACCCCACGAGCGAACCTGAGCCTCGGGACCACAGGTAAGACCAAATTTTCTGCTGCAAGAAAGCTGCCTGGTGAACTCAAGACACAGGCCCACAGGAACAGCTGAAGACCTGTAGAGAGGAAAAACTACACGCCAGAAAGCAGAACACTCTGTCCCCATAACTGACTGAAAGAGAGGAAAACAGGTCTACAGCACTCCTGTCACACAGGCTTATAGGACAGTCTAGCCACTGTCAGAAATAGCAGAACAAAGTAACACTAGAGATAATCTGATGGCGAGAGGCAAGCGCAGGAACCCAAGCAACAGAAACCAAGACTACATGCCATCATCGGAGCCCAATTCTCCCACCAAAACAAACATGGAATATCCAAACACACCAGAAAAGCAAGATCTAGTTACAAAATCATATTTGATCATGATGCTGGAGGACTTCAAGAAAGACATGAACACACTTAGGGAAGCACAGGAAAACATTAATAAACACGTAAAAGCCTACAGAGAGGAATCGCAAAAATCCCTGAAAGAATTCCAGGAAAACATAATCAAACAGTTGAAGGAATTAAAAATGGAAATAGAAGCAATCAAGAAAGAACACATGGAAACAACCCTGGATATAGAAAACCAAAAGAAGAGACAAGGAGCTGTAGATACAAGCCTCACCAACAGAATTCAAGAGATGGAAGAGAGAATCTCAGGAGCAGAAGATTCCATAGAAATCATTGACTCAACTGTCAAAGATAATGTAAAGCGGAAAAAGCTACTGGTCCAAAACATACAGGAAATCCAGGACTAAATGAGAAGATCAAACCTAAGGATAATAGGTATAGAAGAGAGTGAAGACTCCCAGCTCAAAGGACCAGTAAATATCTTCAACAAAATCATAGAAGAAAACTTCCCTAACCTAAAAAAAGAGATACCCATAGACATACAAGAAGCCTACAGAACTCCAAATAGATTGGACCAGAAAAGAAACACCTCCCGTCACATAATTGTCAAAACACCAAACGCACAAAATAAAGAAAGAATATTAAAAGCAGTAAGGGAAAAAGGTCAAGTAACATATAAAGGGAGACCTATCAGAATCACACCAGACTTCTCGCCAGAAACTATGAAGGCCAGAAGATCCTGGACTGATGTCATACAGACCCTAAGAGAACACAAATGCCAGCCCAGGTTACTGTATCCAGCAAAACTCTCAATTAACATTGATGGAGAAACCAAGATATTCCATGACAAAACCAAATTTACACAATATCTTTCTACAAATCCAGCACTACAAAGGATAATAAATGGTAAAGCCCAACATAAGGAGGCAAGCTATACCCTAGAAGAAGCAAGAAACTAATCGTCTTGGCAACAAAACAAAGAGAATGAAAGCACACAAACATAACCTCACATCCAAATATGAATATAACGGGAAGCAATAATCACTATTCCTTAATATCTCTCAATATCAATGGCCTCAACTCCCCAATAAAAAGACATAGATTAACAAACTGGATACGCAATGAGGACCCTGCATTCTGCTGCCTACAGGAAACACACCTCAGAGACAAAGACAGACACTACCTCAGAGTGAAAGGCTGGAAAAAAACTTTCCAAGCAAATGGTCAGAAGAAGCAAGCTGGAGTAGCCATTCTAATATCAAATAAAATCAATTTCCAACTAAAAGTCATCAAAAAAGATAAGGAAGGACACTTCATATTCATCAAAGGAAAAATCCACCAAGATGAACTCTCAATCCTAAATATCTATGCCCCAAATACAAGGGCACCTACATACGTAAAAGAAACCTTACTAAAGCTCAAAACACACATTGCACCTCACACAATAATAGTGGGAGACTTCAACACCCCACTCTCAACAATGGACAGATCATGGAAACAGAAATTAAACAGTGATGTCGACAGACTAAGAGAAGTCATGAGCCAAATGGACTTAACGGATATTTATAGAACATTCTATCCTAAAGCAAAAGGATATACCTTCTTCTCAGCTCCTCATGGTACTTTCTCCAAAATTGACCATATAATTGGTCAAAAAACGGGCCTCAACAGGTACAGAAAGATAGAGATAATCCCATGCATGCTATCGGACCACCACGGCCTAAAACTGGTCTTCAATAACTATAAGGGAAGAATGCCCACATATACGTGGAAATTGAACAATGCTCTACTCAATGATAACCTGGTCAAGGAAGAAATAAAGAAAGAAATTAAAAACTGTTTAGAATTTAATGAAAATGAAGATACAACATACCCAAACTTATGGGACACAATGAAAGCTGTGCTAAGAGGAAAACTCATAGCGCTGAGTGCCTGCAGAAAGAAACAGGAAAGAGCATATGTCAGCAGCTTGACAGCACACCTAAAAGCTCTAGAACAAAAAGAAGCAAATACACCCAGGAGGAGTAGAAGGCAGGAAATAATCAAACTCAGAGCTGAAATCAACCAAGTAGAAACAAAAAGGACCATAGAAAGAATCAACAGAACCAAAAGTTGGTTCTTTGAGAAAATCAACAAGATAGATAAACCCTTAGGCAGACTAACGAGAGGACACAGAGAGTGCGTCCAAATTAACAAAATTAGAAATGAAAAGGGAGACATAACTACAGATTCAGAGGAAATTCAAAAAATCATCAGATCTTACTATAAAAACCTATATTCAACAAAATTTGAAAATCTTCAGGAAATGTACAATTTCCTAGACAGATACCAGGTATCGAAGTTAAATCAGGAACAGATAAACCAGTTAAACAACCCCATAACTCCTAAGGAAATAGAAGCAGTCATTAAAGGTCTTCCAACCAAAAAGAGCCCAGGTCCAGACGGGTTTAGTGCAGAATTCTATCAAACCTTCATAGAAGACCTCATACCAATATTATCCAAACTATTCCACAAAATTGAAACAGATGGAGCACTAACGAATTCGTTCTACGAAGCCACAATTACTCTTATACCTAAACCACACAAAGACACAACAAAGAAAGAGAACTTCAGACCAATTTCCCTTATGAATATCGACGCAAAAATAGTCAATAAAATTCTGGCAAACCGAATTCAAGAGCACATCAAAACAATCATCCACCATGATCAAGTAGGCTTCATCCCAGGCATGCAGGGATGGTTTAATATACAGAAAACCATCAACGTGATCCATCATATAAACAAACTGAAAGAACAAAACCACATGATCATTTCATTAGATGCTGAGAAAGCATTTGACAAAATTCAACACCCCTTCATGATAAAAGTCCTGGAAAGACTAGGAATTCAAGGCCCATACCTAAACATAGTAAAAGCCATATACAGCAAACCAGTTGCTAACATTAAACTAAATGGAGAGAAACTCGAAGCAATCCCACTAAAATCAGGGACTAGACAAGGCTGCCCACTCTCTCCCTACTTATTCAATATAGTTCTTGAAGTTCTAGCCAGAGCAATCAGACAACAAAAGGAGATAAAGGGGATACAGATCGGAAAAGAAGAGGTCAAAATATCACTATTTGCAGATGACATTATAGTATATTTAAGTGATCCCAAAAGTTCCACCAGAGAACTACTAAAGCTGATAAACAACTTCAGCAAAGTGGCTGGGTATAAAATTAACTGAAATAAATCAGTTGCCTTCCTCTATACAAAAGAGAAACAAGCCGAGAAAGAAATTAGGGAAACGACACCCTTCATAATAGACCCAAATAATATAAAGTACCTCGGTGTGACTTTAATCAAGCAAGTAAAAGATCTGTACAATAACAACTTCAAGACACTGAGGAAAGAAATTGAAGAAGACCTCTGAAGATGGAAAGATCTCCCATGCTCATGGATTGGCAGGATTAATATAGTAAAAATGGCCATTTTACCAAAAGCAATCTACAGATTCAATGCAATCCCCATCAAAATTCCAATCCAATTCTTCAAAGAGTTAGACAGAACAATTTGCAAATTCATCTGGAATAACAAAAAACCCAGGATAGCTAAAGCTATCCTCAACAATAAAAGGACTTCAGGGGGAATCACTATCCCTGAACTCAAGCAGTATTACAGAGCAATAGTGATAAAAACTGCATGGTATTGGTACAGAGACAGACAGATAGACCAATGGAATAGAATTGAAGACCCAGAAATGAACCCACACACCTATGGGCACTTGATTTTTGACAAAGGAGCCAAAACCATCCAATGGAAAAAAGATAGCATTTTCAGCAAATGGTGCTGGTTCAACTGGAGGGCAACATGTAGAAGAATGCAGATCGATCCATGCTTATCACCCTGTACAAAGCTTAAGTCCAAGTGGATCAAGGACCTCCACATCAAACCAGACACACTCTAACTAATAGAAGAAAAACTAGGGAAGCATCTGGAACACATGGGCACTGGAAAAAATTTCCTGAACAAAACACCAATGGCTTATGCTCTAAGATCAAGAATCGACAAATGGGATCTCATAAAACTGCAAAGCTTCTGTAAGGCAAAGGACACGGTGGTTAGGACAAAACGGCAACCAACAGATTGGGAAAAGATCTTTACCAATCCTACAACAGATAGAGGCCTTATATCCAAAATATACAAAGAACTCAAGAAGTTAGACCGCAGGGAAACAAATAACCCTATTAAAAAATGGGGTTCAGAGCTAAACAAAGAATTCACAGCTGAGGAATGCCGAATGGCTGAGAAACACCTAAAGAAATGTTCAACATCTTTAGTCATAAGGGAAATGCAAATCAAAACAACCCTGAGATTTCAGCTCACACCAGTGAGAATGGCTAAGATCAAAAACTCAGGTGACAGCAGATGCTGGCGAGGATGTGGAGAAAGAGGAACACTCCTCCATTGTTGGTGGGATTGCAGACTGGTAAAACCATTCTGGAAATCAGTCTGGAGGTTCCTCAGAAAATTGGACATTGAACTGCCTGAGGATCCAGCTATACCTCTCTTGGGCATATACCCAAAAGATGCCTCAACATATAAAAGAGACACGTGCTCCACTATGTTCATAGCAGCCTTATTTATAATAGCCAGAAAATGGAAAGAACCGAGATGCCCTTCAACAGAGGAATGGATACAGAAAATGTGGTACATCTACACAATGGAATATTACTCAGCTATCAAAAACAACGAGTCTATGAAATTCGTAGGCAAATGGTTGGAACTGGAAAATATCATCCTGAGTGAGCTAACCCAATCACAGAAAGACATACATGGTATGCACTCATTGATAAGTGGCTATTAGCCCAAATGCTTGAATTACCCTAGATCCCTAGAACAAACGAAACTCAAGACGGATGATCAAAATGTGAATGCTTCACTCCTTCTTTAAATGAGGAAAAAGAATACCCTTGGCAGGGAAGGGAGAGGCAAAGATTAAAACAGAGACTGAAGGAACACCCATTCAGAGCCTGCCCCACAGGTGGCCCATACATATACAGCCACCCAATTGGACAAGATGGATGAAGCAAAGAAGTGCAGACTGACAGGAGCCGGATGTAGATCGCTCCTGAGAGACACAGCCAGAATACAGCAAATACAGAGGCGAATGCCAGCAGCAAACCACTGAGCTGAGAATAGGTCCCCCGTTGAAGGAATCAGAGAAAGAACTGGAAGAGCTTGAAGGGGCTCGAGACCCCAAAAGTACAACAATGCCAAGCAACCAGAGCTTCCAGGGACTAAGCCACTACCTAAAGACTATATATGGACTGACCCTGGACTCTGACCCCATAGGTAGCAATGAATATCCTAGTAAGAGCACCAGTGGAAGGGGAAGCCCTGGGTCCTGCTAAGACTGAACCCCCAGTGAACTAGACTGTTGGGGGGAGGGCGGCAATGGGGGGAGGGTTGGGAGGGGAACACCCATAAAGAAGGGGAGGGGGGAGGGGGATTTGCCCGGAAACCGGGAAAGGGAATAATACTTGAAATGTATATAAGAAATACTCAAGTTAATAAAAAAAAAAAAAGCATTTCTAAATGTCATATAGAATTAGGAGTAATAAGGCATTATTCACAAATTTGACTAAACAAAATATTTGTGTGGCAGTAATTATAAATAAAATAAAGATACAAGAAGCTTAAAAGAAATATTTGTGACTTACAGTTAGAAGCACATTGTTTAACCTGTAAATATTTCCTATTTATCAAAAAGAAAATAACAAAATGCAGAGCAAAGGCTACACACAGTTGCCATGGTAAAATTACTGCAATTTATGAGCATGTACCTTATTACAGTCAAAATAAAGCCTAAATATTAAAAAAAAACGGCAGTGAATTAGGATACCACACATTAAAAATTAGGTAATTCAAGTTTGTATTTCTGTACTATATGGATTGACAACAGAATTGTTCAGAGTGGCTAATGAACTCTGAATGCATCAGTTATGTCAGGTATTGCTCTAGGAATTCTCCATTCATTTGTGGATTAATTCCTTACAACATTCCTATAAAGAAAATGCTTATCTGAATTTTTGCATGGCAAAGTTGAAGTCTAGAGAGATAAGCAGCTTTCCCTGTCACAAGGGAAGTAAGTGGCAAGAGAATTAAGCCCAGGAGTTTTGTCCAGAAAAGAGATGTGATTGTTATACTTGACTATTGTTCTCCAAAATGGATGGCAATAAAGACACAAGTACACTGTCTCTTGAATCCTAAAATTGCACCCTGGGGATTTTATTCTAAAGAAATACTCACATGCGTGCAAACAGTGAATATGCATATATTTATTACATACTGTTGTGGTAAATATCAGAGTCATCACCCAGATTCTCTGAACTTTGGGAGGCTGGAGGTGGTTATTCTAAGGTTTTCTGTCTTTCTGGAGAATTTAGAAATAATGATAATTTAACAGGGAGGAATTGGCCCAAATTGATTACACAGCCATAATCTCATTTGGTAGAAGTCCTTATATTCGTTACTAAGCTCAAGTTATAATCTTTTACATTGGTACAGAATTTATTTGATACAAATTTAAAGTTTTCTTGGTATAAATTTCTTATTGATTTAAAATTGAGATTAATATTGTTACTTTCATATATAGGCATTGTGCCTATACAAAACATTTAAGTACACAAGGCTTAGACCCAGTCCCTTAACTGCTATTGAAAACTAATCTGAGATGATTAAACATAAAAATTAAGGGCCAGATAACAAATTCATGGCTCTGGGTTTACTGTTAGGGTGTTTTCAAGATAATTTATTAAGAGTAGTTAATAGACAACAGTCCAGATTACTTTATATAGATCGTTTTCAAAAACGTCAGAAATCTACAAAATGTGTCATTTAATATTATTTATTCTTTTGTTGTTGAAACGTATCAGTTCCTAACAGCTTCTCTTTTGTGGATTCAAAGGAATTGAGCATCTCTACTGCCAGGTGAGGTAATACATTGTGGCTAGGCAGCCACTGGACAGAAATTTCTAATTTCATCTACAGACAAATACTATCCAGAAAAGGACACTTGCAGAATAGTCTACTGATAATCTTTGCCAAATCAGAATAATCAGTCCCTCATAATTCTGTGTTATAAAGGTCTCTCAGATGATACTGGGCCAGAAGGCTGAAGACTGATGCTCTTATATGTAGCTAACCAGGGACTGTACCAGTAGACAGTTATCTCTTCAACTTGCCTCAGTTCGGGAAGCCATGTTAGGCTTCCTATATTTTCAGATAATATTGGTTGTTCTCAGATTTCTGACTGGGTTGAATACTAGTTATAGTCTCATAGCCTACCCAGGCTATTAAACATTGAAAATACATATTTAATTGGCTAGTTTTCAGATACTTTACAAGCTTGTCATGACATAACATATAGATGTTAAGCCTTTCTTAAGCAAGAATAGATAACAAAATGTTCTATTTTATTGACATAAATGATGGACTGGATGTTAGGTATATTTTATACTTTTTAAATTACAAAATCATAATAGTTATACTCAGCTTACATTTGAGAGAAAAGGTTTTTTTTAATTAGATAGAAAGGGTGAAGTATAGGCTGATGTCTATGTGTAGGTGAAGGCTGGTACAAGTTAAGGGGAGGTCTGTAATTGGACAGTAAAAGGTAAGGCGGGGACGAAATTTTTGTAAGGTGTGGGGAGAAGAGGAAAAGGGAAAGGAACCAAGATAGAGGCAGAGAAGGATGACCCAGACCCATGTGTCCTTAAATGGCCACAGGAAGTTATGAATATTTCTTAAGGGATGGATTTTTAAAGGACAATTTATCTTATTTAGGTGGGCAGTTCATATTATTATCAATTGGTTGTGAGTTTATTGTGTGGGCATTTTGTGGAATGTAAATTTACTGAGATAAATTACTGAGATAAATCTGATTGTTAAATTACAAGCATCTGGAGTTTTGATTTTAACGGGTTGCTGGGAGTTGATACTAACCATAAGGGAGCAGTTACTGGGAGTCGGGGCAGAGTCCACACGAGGAAATTGCAATAGGGCAGGCGCTGCTATGACTAGAGCAGGTCACAGAGCTGCAGCTGCTGCAACCTCTAGATTCGTGATTTTACCAAGTGGCAGGGAATGTGAGCAGAGTTCGAGGCAGAGAGTCAGCTGGGTGAGGGCAGCCACAGAATGCAGCTAGCAACAGGGGCGGAGAGACCACTGGGTTCAGAGAATAGCTGAGGGTAGCGTGGTGTGGTGTCCTAGAACTGGCCGCAGCTGAGATAAATGTACCTGCTAATGCCTTATGTATTGGATGATGCTGGCAATAGCAAGGGTTTGAGGTCATTTTTTATATTTATTGAAACAACAAACTTGTCTGTGACAGCAATAGATCGGGAAGACATGTTTATTAATAGGGCTGTTATACACAATGGTGCAGTCATACTATGGGCTCCTCAGAAGCTGAAAGAAAAATGGAGAATCTTCTCAATATCTTTATCGGTACCTACATAATCATGTGTGTAATCCCAAATGGATCAGACTATATTCATAATCTGGGTATATATGTGCCCATGTTATATCAGAATTTCTTTGGAAATATTTATAGGATTTGGTAGCTATATCTGTCTTTGGGAGAGAAATTAGGAAGAGGGAGATGCCTTTCTTTTCAATTGTGTGTGTGTGTGTGTGTGTGTGTGTGTGTGTGTGTGATGTATGCATGTATATGCATATATATGTATATATAATGTATATATGGTATAAAATGTGCCTTTTAAAAGGGCTACATAGTTCTAGTTGGCCTAGGACTCACTACATAGCCCATGCTGACCTTGGACTACGAAGTCCCTTTCTCAGCACCTTAGTTTGAGATCACAGATATGCCATTGTGCCAGTGTCATAGTTTGATATATTCCTATGTAAGTAGCTATGATTGTAATTAGTATCTTTCTAATACTTTGTCCTCTGGTATGGAACTTCAGAGCACATTTTTTTCTTTAGTGATAGAGAGTTTTATTTTTCAGTTCTCTCTAGTCAGGTAGAACTTGTCTGGTGTTTCCCAGATGCCTCTGGTCTAGCTCTTTCCTGGATGGGTTGGCTCCATCTAATGGAACTGAGATAAGTTCTCAATCCTTTTAGATAGGAAGATTTTATGGTGTAGAAAAACGATGGATTGGATGAGCAAGTGAAGTCCAGCCGGCGATGTCAATACTTACTTATTCTTCTCATCCATTCCATCTAACTTTGGCTCTGAGGCACTTCTGATTCATGTTTGTATTTGTTGCCTTTGAGTAATGCACAGTTGCAGAGGTGTCCTGGGAAAGTCACTCTTCCTGGTCACCTTGCTTGTGATGTCTCCATTTTAATATCTGTGATGCTATGAAGAAAACACAAAGCAAAACAGAGCTTTTGTGTTATTAAGATCTGGGACTTGCCATTGGCATTGGTCAATGGGCAATGCAGATTCAACACACTTGTTCAGGTGAATACCCTCTATGTCGCACGCTTCTTATGTGTGTAGGGTGGCAGGTTCCTCATATTTAAAAATTCATAAATGCCTTATAAATTAATTAAACTTTTAAAATAAGCAACTCATTATTTTAAGTTTAGTTGTCTGGTTGTGATTAATATGTAAGTGAATTTTTAAAAATTAATGAGAAATGACTGAGCCTTGTTATTGTAGCATTTGATTATAAATACCTGAATATAATTAATGAAGAAAATTATTTCCATAACATTGAGGTAACAATGTCAAGAACATTTTATTACTTCGCTAGTCAATTTTTATTCAGCAAATCATTGTGGGGCTCATCACCGCAAAGAGCTGTCAAATGCTACTTTATTAATTGGCTCCATCATTTCATAGCACATGCTTTGTAGCATAAGAGTACAAATGATTTTAGGTTAGCGAAGGGGGACATGGATGAAGAAAACATTGCCAGAAGATTCTCCATATAAAAAGCAGATTCAAATCACCAAATAAGTGTTTGGGAATTTTGACAAAATTAGATTATTATGTTTCAAAATAGTCACATTGAGCCAAATAAAAAAAGAATGAAAAAAATGAAAATTTGTAGAAACAAATGCTAGAGAAAAACTTCATCAGAAGTTTACGTTTCATGACAGTTTGACTGCTGTTGTTCATAATATTGAAATGCATCCTTTTCTAAGTAAAGAAGAGTAAAAACAACGTATGTATAATATTAACCATAATTAGAATCTATGAGAAAGGTAAGAGATTATTGAAAAATAAATCATGTCCATGCATTCTCTATGCAAAACTTTCAAATGCAACCAGAACAAAGACTAAAGTCCTTATTTTTGGTTCTGAAGCCCTTCATATTCAATATACACATCTTTTACCACTGAGCTTTATGCCTAACTCATCTTAGTGGGTTATTAAAAGGTGGGAGGGCACATGTTGGCGGGGGGAGATAAGGGGACTCCAAGAGAGGAAATTGGGAGGGTATATATTTTCTCAGATATATGCCTGAAATTCTCAAGAATAAAAAGGTCTAAAAAATGAATGAATATTAGAAGCTTTGTTTGGTCACAAGAGATGATCAATTGGGACTCTGTCTCTCTCATTATTTGGAAACTCAAGTTTCCAATGAACTAGGTTTCTAAACCACCCCTCACATTCCCTTTCTCAACTTCCTCTCACCTTCCCCTCACCACCTGACTCTCACTTTTTAGTCACTTCCACCCCAGGTCTATTCATAATATCTATTCTACTCTCCCCAGGGAGAACTATGGGCTCCCCCTAGTTCCTTCCTCTATACCTAACCTCTCGAAGTCTACAAAGTATAATCATTATGATCAGTTTGTAAGATTGTTCTCTTTTATATCCCTTTTAAAATATACTATTTTTTCTATAAAAGAACCATCAAAAAATACTCATTGCAATTAGGGAATGTGTCCTTGGTTTCCTGGATGACTGTCTCTAATCTTTGGCCATAAATGGCAGGCTTTCATTACATTTTTCTTCAGTAATACCTTTCTGAATGTTACTTGTTTTTCTGTAATGGATATCCCTCACTTGTTGCATGAGGCTTTTAAATCTAGAAGATTTTGTGCAATCACAGAAAGAATTACTGCAGGTGTATTAATCCACAATGCCCTTTTTCTCACCCCCCCATCTGAAGTCTACCTAATCTTTAAGGTCAAATTAAAATTTTATTCCCTTCAGTCACAAAACCTACTGTGACTCCTTTATTTTTGGAACGGATAGCATGTAGAAATGGTCTTTTCCTAGTGTGAATTCTTTATTACCTCATTGAGACTGTTTTGTATTGCTTAATTTTGATAGGTTGTGTCTTAATTACTTTTCTATTGTCATGACCAAGATAAGATAGAAAATATTAAATTTGGGCTTATTTTTGCCGAAGATTTGAGTTAATCATCATGTCTGGGAGCATTCCTGCAGTCAATCAGACAGGCATGGCATTGGAGTAGTAGTAACTGAGAGCTTACATTTTACTGTACAAGCACAAGGCAGAGAGAGATATCTGGGAATGATATGGGCTTTTAAAACTTTAAAGTCCAGCACTATGACATACCTCCTCTAACAATGCCAAACCTCCTAAATCCTTCCCAAACAGTTCCAGCAACTGGGGACCACACATTCAAAATATATGAAGCTATGGGGCCATTCTTATTAAACCTGCCACATAACGTGATTCATAAAACATCACATGCAGCATTCCTCAACTACATTATTAATTACTTAAAGAGAGTGGGCACTTTTTTGCATGATTTCTGGTTTATTATAGTTTTAGTCTGGAATATGTTTGAGAGATACTGTGCCTTGTCACCATGCTAAATTTCAGAGATAATACAGTGAAACTCATGGCTCCAATATTTAGGCCATTCATAGCAGAACATGCCTGCAATCTCAGTATTTTAGAGGAATAAATAGGAGGAGATCTTTGGTTACATAGTAAGATTATGGTAAATCCAGGGTACCTGAGACACTAAAGGAGGGGAAAGGTTACTAGTACTACACAGAAGCAGACATTCCGCTTTAATGAAAACAATAGTAAGCATATTATTTTAGTTATAACAAAGTACCATGGAAATTGAGAAAGTCATACATCTGACTTGGTATTAAGAAAGAAAACACCTTGCATAAATGTCTTAGAGGAAAGGGTTTCTTTTTTTTAAATAAGGTTGATGGAAGAGAATGAAAGGGTACCTAGGCATATGGTAGTATTGAGATACAAAATGAAAGTACCACTTAGATACAATCAACTATCACTTGGACATTTGTATCAGCATGTTGTGTCCTCCAACATGGTCCTTTTCCTCTATGTTCTGTCTCAGTAAGTGGCTTCCTCAGTTCTTAGTTACTTAAACCTTCCCTTGGAAGTCTTTTAAAATATATTAAAAAATTAAGTGACACACAGTAATTATACATACTTATGGAATATATGACATTTTAGTGTAGGTATGTAATGTATAAAGATGGCATAGGTTACTTAACAGGACTGTCACTTCAGGCATACACTATTTTTTTTTAGTCTGGAGTCCCCATATTGCCCCTGATAGCTGTTTTGAAATAGTTACTTGCTTCCTGTCATAGTCATTTGCTATGTTTCAGAAAAAGTATATATTATTCTACATACATATTCAGCTGCACACCTTTGTCATTCACTCTGAAAGTATCAGCAACTATGGTCTGTCGTGTCTCTTCTCTACTTGCCACTGCTGCTGTTCTAGCTCCAGCCATTGACATGCTATTGGGGTAGAGAAATTTGAAGCAGAAAGATCACATCATTCTTTATGCCACCTCCCCATTCTACATGGTAGTAGGACAATATTGCTAAGTTTAAAAGTGATGACCTAAGCTTTATTGAAGTTATTTCTTTTGTCTGAAATGTCTACAGGATAAAACTGAGTACATTTTGTGAGTTAGACATGGCTCTGTAACATGGTCCCTTTTGCTTTGTTTACTGTGTTGTCTTATCGTTTCTTCTTGTTTCTTGGCTTTTTGTATAGTTAGTGCTTTGAATGTAGCCATATGGGTTTGTGTCCTTATATAAATAACTACCCTTCCTTTTGATTCACTCTAAACACAGTAAGATTAGGTAAGTAAAGAATCAGGAGTCAGATTTCTATTGGGGTCAGATGTAGACAATAAATAATCCTACATATGAATTCATATGAATTCTTTTTTCTTTTTTTTTTTTTTTGATTTGAGGAGTGTTAGACATTTAACTGAGGACTTTTCGCATTCTAGCCATGGCTTCTAAAAGATTATGGTAAGAAAAAGTATCTGTTTTATAATCCTAAGGAGTGAGAAGCTTCTGTGCACTTAGATTCAGAGATATTGCTAAGAACCAGGGAGAAAGATGAAGGAAATGTTTGAATGGATTTCAGAATATTTAGATGAAAAGAACAAAAACATCTAAAAAGTCAACCAAGCTACCTGATTCATATTGCTGTGGCCAGGTACACTTCAAGTAGTGTGTAATCTGCAGCAGACGAGGAAATACTTGGTTATAAGATTGATAGTGTTGGCCCTGTGCCCTTTCTCAGCCAATTCCCAGTATCTGGTTGCTGAAAGTAGGTAGGACATTTGATTGTGATAGGTACATGTCAGGGCAGAGAATACTTTTATGAAGGGAATCTTTTGGTTAGAAAAGATTTCCCCTCCTCCTTGTGATACACTGATATTAAACAACAGGTTTCCCCACATGTCTGTACATCATGACCTTAGTGAGCTTCAGTCTTTACTTTTTAGACTTCTTTTTGTCTTTTTTAGTTTCTGCAAACTCTATTCTATACTCTGTTAGAATGTCTCCTTTCTGGTCTTCTTTATCAATCACTTTGTTTTTATTACTTCTGAAAACTTGTTAGTTTATAGATTCAAGTAGGAGATTTTAAGGACAGTGAATGTATTTCATGTATCTTTATATCTGTTAACACTATCAAGCATAGTGCCTCAATAAAGCACTGTCCTAACAACTGTTAATTGAGCAGAATAGTGAGTTCAAACATTAGGATGATTGAATGGTCAAGTGATCAAGGGGCTTGGGTAGAACAGAAGGACAAGTGGAAGGGCAAACAGGTAATGAGAAGCTTTGAAGTAAACAGCAAGTGCAGAGAAGGGAGGTAAACATATTCCTGAACTGACAGTAGAGACACTTTAGCGATGGTCATGACTTACTATACCTAGATTCGTTAAAGATCCACATTAGCTCCATGTCTCCAGGAGGGCATTTCAAAGCCTATTGTCACTATAGTATGACTATTGGGTTGTTGAAGTTTGTGATATGTGGTGCTTATGAAGCTAAATAACTACAAAAGGCTTCCACACAGACAAAGCTCTTGAATGTGTGTAGCACTTTATATCATTGTATTTTATATTGGTGTTTTGTTACAGGACATTTTGAACCATACAGTTCGAACCTTGTTACATACAGGGTTTGTTGGAAATTTTCTAAAGACTATTTTGATGAACTAGAATGTTTATTTACTGTAGTGATACAGTTTGGTGCTATGGAGGGTATCATCTATCAGGAAGCCTGAGTTCAAAGTGTGTCTGTGCTACTAATTAGCCTGATTGGGAGGACTTGTTAGTCATCTGGAACCTTCCCTTGTTTACCTTGTGAGGTAAGAATGTTGAATGAAGGTAGCCCTGCAGGTCATCCATGTTCTGTTGTCTTATCTATGTTCAAATTTGGAAAGATCAAAGATAGCCATTTCTACAAATCTGTCAATGGTGCTCTGTGTTTGCTTTCAGAAGGACAGATGACCAAGTATAAAAGGGGTTTTTAAATGAAGGCTAGTAGGTTGTGATAGTAACAAACACATGTGTATTTAGAAATATATAAATAAAAACATGTTATAAGGAAAATAACAACTGTTATTGTTTATTACACAGGAGTCTATCAGAATTTCTTTTACCACATTAAGCAGAATTTCCATAGTAATGTGTATAGTCTGAGAAGCAGTTACATGCTAGATAGTTACTAAATGATTGCATAAAACAGCCCTGCAGTGCTCCATCACAGCACCCATCTTCTGTTCTAGGTTACATATCAGATTTCAGAATTCAGAAATAATTGTCTTTATGCTGCTTCCTTCTCTTTAACTTTTTTGCCTGTTAAAACTCATAGAGAACGGCCTTTGACAGTTCAAACTTTTAATTAGGATGGCTCTCTAACCACAGTGGGGTGCAGCAAATATTTCCCTCTGACTTTTGGAAAATATGTGAAAGAAACATGGAGAAATCTGAGAGACATGTAGGTGTGCATTTTGGGGGGGGTAGGTGTGGAGGGAGACAGAGGAGAGAGAAATTTTCTTACCTTCAGAAAACTAGAATTGCCAAAACACTGTATTACAAAACAGGTAGAAGATTGCCAAAATAATGAAAACAAAGTAGATTTTAGGGGCTGAGGGCATAGCTGAGTGGTAGCTGAGTGGTATGTAGGCCCTGCGTTTAATCCCCAGAGCTACAACAACAACAACAAAGTAAAAACTGTAGGGTAAATTGTTGGAAGTGTACACATGTCCCCAAGCCTAGCAAAAGGCCCACACAGTGCCGTTCTCCAAGATGATGAAGTCACTAAATTGCAAAGTTAAATGTCATGTTCTCAGCACTGTGAACAGTCTTCATGGTTGTAGCTTCTTGTGACTTTTGATTTCAAGGAAGCAAGAAGGAGAGGGAAATGAAAAATCAAAGAGTGATGTCAGACTGCAGTTTGCAAAGGGCCAAAAAGCAGCTTATATGTCTCATCTCTTTAAGAGCTCTTTTACGGTAACAGGTCCAATACAACCTAGCTCATTAAAAACCAGGAGATCAAAATATTAGCCAAGGAGACAACATAGAAAGAAGAAAGCAGAAAACAAAGAAACAGGTTAGGAAAATGCAGCTGCATTTGCTTTGTGAGTTAAAAAAAAAAACCTCTCTCAATAAACTGGAACCCAGAGTAGAACAGAAGATAGAATATGAGTGGACAGCACCAAGGAAAAGTTGTTTAAACCTTTAAAGTTCCATTAGACAATAGAACTAGGAAGCATATAGGGCACATAGAGGACCTTATTGAGATGTCAGGGTTAACTGTTAATGTAAACATGAAACTAAAATAAATAAGACAGGGTGCACATGGAGCCACTGAAGCAGAAAACTGAAATATTGAGGAAAAAACCCCAAATATTGAATGACTTCTGTAAACTCTTTGCACTAAGAAAACCATTCATCCACAGATTGAATATGAGTACCAGATCTTGGAACAGTGATGACAGGGGCTACTGGAAGTCTTCCAAAATCAAGTCTTACTACTCCTGAGTGTAGGGCTGGCTTGTTCTTGACCGCTCAGCTAATGAGTGACCATGTGGCAGTTAAGCCCATTGGCATGGAGTACCCAATGGTTGTCAGGACTGTGATGTATGTTTCTCTGTCACCTGCTTTCCAAATACTGAACTATACATATCTTTATTGGAATTGCAACATTATTTCAGCAGAGTTCTTTATCTTTATGCTAGAGAATATTTCACAACTGCAACAAATATTCAAAATATATTGGGTCAAAACACATGATTTGATTGATTTTTGATTGCTGTAATGGTCCAGGACAAATGTAACAGGTTTCTGAAATGATAGCCCTTTCCTCACAATAATTCAAACCTGCCCTGCCATCACAGGTCACTGTCCTATCTGTTCCATGGTTATTGTCCTTAGTCCTTTGCTCACTTTCCTCTGCTTAGTTGTCATTGCACTCCACAAACGGTGTTCTAAGTTCTCTTATGAGCTGGACCTGGAAGTACACCATCTATGCATGGTGCAATTGTTATTTTCTAGGGTCCACTTGGTACACAGAAATAGATAAGGAGGAGGAATCTCAGAGGGTGGAGCAGGAGCTGTGGAAAACAGCAATTCCCCTTAGACAGCTGATGCATGATAGCATTGAGAAATTTGCCACTTTGCCACACCTCATGATGCTTGTCCAGCTGGATTCCACCAATGCCTTGACTGACATTTCCAATCCTTTCATTTTATGGATTGTAGAGAGACTCTTACAAGTACTATATAAAAACATTGCCTGTCAATAAAAATCCAATGGTCAATGAGCTGAGGCAGGATGAGAAGGTGAGTTATCTACCAGAGAGAGAGATAGGAATTCTGGGAAAAAGTCAGACCAGGAGGAATTTTGTTCAATTCAGAGGATATAGAGCAATGGTAACTGATCATGTGGCACACATAAAATAGAATAAACAGGTTGAATAAATTAGGAGTTAGTTGAGAAATAAGCCCACACTTATAGCCTAAGCATTTATTAATAAAGTTTTTTAGTCTTTGATTACATTTTGTATGATTATATTCTAATCGATAGAATGTGAGCAGAGTGATGTGTCTTTATTTTCTGTATGGTCAATAGATCATCTCATGAACGCTCCTCCATGTTCATGCTTTTAATGTGTTGTTGCTATAATACCACCAACATTACAGGATGTAGAGTTGAATGATCACGTGAACTAGAATCCCCCTGAATTTTAACTTGGCATATTAATTCTCTGAACAAGAACTGTTTTTCCTTTCTTTTCATTTTTTTTAAATTTAGAGAATACTTTATTAGTTTTTGTAATCAAACGCACGTAGATAAGACCTTACATATTTAATACAGTGTGTTACCCCTGTACAAATGGAAAAAACTTAAGTTCAACATTTCTAGACCAATATGGCTGTTAATTTCTGTACAGTGCCAACTCAACACAGTAAACGGGGATACTTTTTTTCCAAAGTTGACAGCAGAGCTAAAGTTTCCAAAAATTCAAATTATATATCTGTATATGTATATTTATATTTATATAAAAAGACCAATAATAGCAGTGTGTTATGCATCAACAGCAGCAACAGCTTTTCCAGGTTCTGCAGTCATCTGAACAAAACTGTAGAGACATCCAGCACACTCCATTAAAAAAAAAGTAAAAAAAACAAAACCTGAGAAAACAGCACAGTTCTGTTACTCTTGTGGTACCTGGCACCATTTTTTTTTTAAATTAGCTTCTCAATCATCATCTGGAAAGAAAACATTCTGAGCAACATCATTAAAAACAGCTCTGATAAAGCACGGTCACTACTACGTATCATAAAGCAGGTACAAGCTATTTTACATCCACAGAGGTATGATACAGTACTGTCCTACATCTATAATACTAGAGGATACAATTTAAAAGGCATTATTTGAGACTTGATTCTACTTTTCCAGCAGAGGGCCCAAAGGATGGTGTGACACAGCTTTGTAAAGAAATATACTCTAGACAGGATTTCCTTTCACTAGTGGCACAGTTCTAAGGATTCATTCTCTCCATGAATGTCAGCTAAAACCGTTATTTAAAAAATGAAATATCCCTAGAACAAAACCGTATAACCACCGGATTCACATGAAGATGACCTAGTGGAGACAAGCTGGACCTCACCTTACCAACAAGCTATCAAATCTGTTATGTTTAAACAGTGAGACCTCCAAGGAAGGAGATGCCAAGTAGTGCTTCAAAGCTTCGGACCACAATCAAATACAGCATCTGTATCAACAGAAGCAGAAGCTCATCTGAATATGCTCAAGGATGCTGACATCAACATTTAATCATCTACTCACTCATCCAGGAAGAAGGGGAGATCAGTTACTACTGTACTTTATTGTCTTCAACCAAATCACCATGTTACAAAAATAGCAAGCTGCCATAATAAAAAGTAAGGCTCCTCTATCCAGCACCAGATAGCATCATTTTACTTTCAAGCCTAGAAATTGCACACTTGTATATAAACCAACCGAAGATGAGGATTGAGAGTTCATCTTGGTGGATTTTTCCTTTGATGAATATGAAGTGTCCTTCCTTATCTTTTTTGATGACTTTTAATTGAAAATTGATTTTATTTGATATTAGAATGGCTACTCCAGCTTGCTTCTTCTGACCATTTGCTTGGAAAGTTGTTTTCCAGCCTTTCACTCTGAGGTAGTGTCTGTCTTTGTCTCTGAGGTGTGTTTCCTGTAGGCAACAGAATGCAGGGTCCTCATTGCATATCCAGTTTGTTAATCTATGTCTTTTTATTGGGGAGTTGAGGCCATTGATGTTAAGAGATATTAAGGAATAGTGATTATTGCTTCCTGTTATATTCATATTTGGATGTGAGGTTATGTTTGTGTGCTTTTCTTCTCTTTGTTTTGTTGCCAAGACGATTAGTTTCTTGCTTCTTCTAGGGTATAGCTTGCCTCCTTATGTTGGGCTTTACCATTTATTATCCTTTGTAGTGCTGGATTTGTAGAAAGATATTGTGTAAATTTGGTTTTGTCATGGAATATCTTGGTTTCTCCATCTATGTTAATTGAGAGTTTTGCAGGATACAGTAACCTGGGCTGGCATTTGTGTTCTCTTAGGGTCTGTATGACATCTGTCCAGGATCTTCTGGCCTTCATAGTTTCTGGCGAAAAGTCTGGTGTGATTCTGATAGGTCTGCCTTTATATGTTACTTGATCTTTTTCCCTTACTGATTTTAATATTCTTTCTTTATTTTGTGCGTTTGGTGTTTTGACAATTATGTGACGGGAGGTGTTTCTTTTCTGGTCCAATCTATTTGGAGTTCTGTAGGCTTCTTGTATGCCTATGGGTATCTCTTTTTTTAGGTTAGGGAAGTATTCTTCTATGATTTTGTTGAAGATATTTACTGATCCTTTGAGCTGGGAGTCTTCACTCTCTTCTATTCCTATTATCCTTAGGTTTGATCTTCTCATTGAGTCCTGGATTTCCTGTATGTTTTGGACCAGTAGCTTTTCCTGCTTTACATTATCTTTGACAGTTGAGTCAATGATTTCTATGGAATCTTCTGCTCCCGAGATTCTCTCTTCCATCTCTTGTATTCTGTTGGTGAAGCTTGTATCTACAGCTCCTTGTCTTTTCTTTTGATTTTCTATGTCCAGGGTTGTTTCCATGTGTTCTTTCTTGATTGCTTCTATTTCCATTTTTAATTCCTTCAACTGTTTGATTGTATTTTCCTGGAATTCTTTCAGGGATTTTTGCAATTCCTCTCTGTAGGCTTCTACTTGTTCTCTAAGGGAGTTCTTTATGTCTTTCTTGAAGTCCCCCAGCATCATGATCAAATATGATTTTGAAACTAGATCTTGCTTTTCTGGTGTGTTTGGATATTCCGTGTTTGCTTTGGTGAGAGAATTGGGCTCCGATGATGCCATGTAGTCTTGGTTTCTGTTGCTTGGGTTCCTGCGCTTGCCTCTCGCCATCAGATTATCTCTAGTGTTACTTTGTTCTGCTATTTCTGACAGTGGCTAGACTGTCCTATAAGCCTGTGTGTCAGGAGTGCTGTAGACCTGTTTTCCTGTTTTCTTTCAGCCAGTTATGGGGACAGAGTGTTCTGCTTTCAGGCATGTGGTTTTTCCTCTCTACAGGTCTTCAGCTGTTCCTGTGGGGCTGTGTCTTGAGTTCACCAGGCAGGTTTCTTGCAGGGGAAAAGTTGGTCCTACCTGTGGTTCCAAGGCTCAAGTTTGCTCGTGGGGTACTGCCTAAGTCCTCTCCGCGGCGGCAGCAACCGGAAAGATCTGCGCTGCTCTTTCCGGGAGCCTCCGTGCACCAGGGTTCCAGATGACATTTGGTGTTTTCCTCTGGCGTCTGGATGTGCACAGATGCAGTCTCTTCTTTTTTCCCAGGCGTGTCTGCCTCTCTGAAGGTTCAGCTCTCCCTCCCACGGGATTTGGGTGCAGAGAACTGTTTATCCGGTCTGTTTCCTTCAGGTTCTGGCGGTGTCTCAGGCGCAGGGGTCCTGCCGCTCCCGGGCCCTCCCCTACGGGAACCCAGAGGCCTTATACAGTTCCCTCTTGGGCCAGGGATGTGGGCAGGGGTGGGCAGTGTTGGTGGTCTCCTCCGCTCTGCAGCCTCAGGAGTGCCCACCTGATCAGGCGGTGAGGTCTCCTCTTTTCATTTTTTTTTTTATATTTTTTTATTTTTTTTTTTATTAACTTGAGTATTTCTTATATACATTTCGAGTGTTATTCCCTTTCCCGGTTTCCGGGCAAACATCCCCCTCCCCCCTCCCCTTCCTTATGGGTGTCCCCCTCCCAGCCCTCCCCCCATTGCCACCCTCCCCCCATAGACTAGTTCACGGGGGGTTCAGTCTTAGCAGGACCCAGGGCTTCCCCTTCCACTGGTGCTCTTACTAGGATATTCATTGCTACCTATGGGGTCAGAGTCCAGGGTCAGTCCATGTATAGTCTTTAGGTAGTGGCTTAGTCCCTGGAAGCTCTGGTTGCTTGGCATTGTTGTACTTTTGGGGTCTCGAGCCCCTTCAAGCTCTTCCAGTTCTTTCCCTGATTCCTTCAATAGGGGACCTATTCTCAGTTCAGTGGTTTGCTGCTGGCATTCGCCTCTGTATTTGCTATATTCTGGCTGTGTCTCTCAGGAGCGATCTACATCCGGCTCCTGTCGGTCTGCACTTCTTTGCTTCATCCATCTTGTCTAATTGGGTGGCTGTATATGTATGGGCCACATGTGGGGCAGGCTCTGAATGGGTGTTCCTTCAGTCTCTGTTTTAATCTTTGCCTCTCCCTTCCCTGCCAAGGGTATTCTTTTTCCTCATTTAAAGAAGGAGTGAAGCATTCACATTTTGATCATCCGTCTTGAGTTTCGTTTGTTCTAGTGATCTAGGGTAATTCAAGCATTTGGGCTAATAGCCACTTATCAATGAGTGCATACCATTTATGTCTTTCTGTGATTGGGTTAGCTCACTCAGGATGATATTTTCCAGTTCCAACCATTTGCCTACGAATTTCATAAACTCGTTGTTTTTGATAGCTGAGTAATATTCCATTGTGTAGATGTACCACATTTTCTGTATCCATTCCTCTGTTGAAGGGCATCTGGGTTCTTTCCATTTTCTGGCTATTATAAATAAGGCTGCGATGAACATAGTGGAGCACGTGTCTCTTTTATATGTTGAGGCATCTTTTGGGTATATGCCCAAGAGAGGTATAGCTGGATCCTCAGGCAGTTCAATGTCCAATTTTCTGAGGAACCTCCAGACTGATTTCCAGAATGGTTTTACTAGTCTGCAATCCCACCAACAATGGAGGAGTGTTCCTCTTTCTCCACATCCTCGCCAGCATCTGCTGTCACCTGAGTTTTTGATCTTAGCCAATCGCACTGGTGTGAGGTGAAATCTCAGGGTTGTTTTGATTTGCATTTCCCTTATGACTAAAGATGTTGAACATTTCTTTAGGTGTTTCTCAGCCATTCGGCATTCCTCAGCTGTGAATTCTTTGTTTAGCTCTGAACCCCATTTTTTAATAGGGTTATTTGTTTCCCTGTGGTCTAACTTCTTGAGTTCTTTGTATATTTTGGATATAAGGCCTCTATCTGTTGTAGGATTGGTAAAGATCTTTTCCCAATCTGTTGGTTGCCGTTTTGTCCTAAGCACAGTGTCCTTTGCCTTACAGAAGCTTTGCAGTTTTATGAGATCCCATTTGTCGATTCTTGATCTTAGAGCATAAGCCATTGGTGTTTTGTTCAGGAAATTTTTTCCAGTGCCCATGTGTTCCAGATGCTTCCCTAGTTTTTCTTCTATTAGTTTGAGTGTGTCTGGTTTGATGTGGAGGTCCTTGATCCACTTGGACTTAAGCTTTGTACAGGGTGATAAGCATGGATCGATCTGCATTCTTCTACATGTTGCCCTCCAGTTGAACCAGCACCATTTGCTGAAAATGCTATCTTTTTTCCATTGGATGGTTTTGGCTCCTTTGTCAAAAATCAAGTGACCATAGGTGTGTGGGTTCATTTCTGGGTCTTCAATTCTATTCCATTGGTCTATATGTCTGTCTCTGTACCAATACCATGCAGTTTTTATCACTATTGCTCTGTAATACTGCTTGAGTTCAGGGATAGTGATTCCCCCTGAAGTCCTTTTATTGTTGAGGATAGCTTTAGCTATCCTGGGTTTTTTGTTATTCCAGATGAATTTGCAAATTGTTCTGTCTAACTCTTTGAAGAATTGGATTGGTATTTTGATGGGGATTGCATTGAATCTGTAAATTGCTTTTGGTAAAATGGCCATTTTTACTATAATAATCCTGCCAATCCATGAGCATGGGAGATCTTTCCATCTTCTGAGGTCTTCTTCAATTTCTTTCTTCAGAGTCTTGAAGTTCTTATTGTACAGATCTTTTACTTGCTTGGTTAAAGTCACACCGAGGTACTTTATATTATTTGGGTCTATTATGAAGGGTGTCGTTTCCCTAATTTCTTTCTCGGCTTGTTTCTCTTTTGTATAGAGGAAGGCTACTGATTTATTAGAGTTAATTTTATACCCAGCCACTTTGCTGAAGTTGTTTATCAGCTTTAGTAGTTCTCTGGTGGCACTTTTGGGATCACTTAAATATACTATCATGTCATCTGCAAATAGTGATATTTTGACCTCTTCTTTTCCGATCTGTAGCCCCTTGATCTCCTTTTGTTGTCTGATTGCTCTGCCTAGAACTTCAAGAACTATATTGAATAAGTAGGGAGAGAGTGGGCAGCCTTGTCTAGTCCCTGATTTTAGTGGGATTGCTTCAAGTTTCTCTCCATTTAGTTTAATGTTAGCAACTGGTTTGCTGTATATGGCTTTTACTATGTTCAGGTATGGGCCTTGAATTCCTATTCTTTCCAGGACTTTTATCATGAAGGGGTGTTGAATTTTGTCAAATGCTTTCTCAGCATCTAATGAAATGATCATGTGGTTCTGTTCTTTCAGTTTGTTTATATAATGGATCCCGTTGATGGTTTTCCGTATATTAAACCATCCCTGCATGCCTGGGATGAAGCCTACTTGATCATGGTGGATGATTGTTTTGATGTGCTCTTGAATTCGGTTTGCCAGAATTTTATTGAGTATTTTTGCGTCGATATTCATAAGGGAAATTGGTCTGAAGTTCTCTTTCTTTGTTGTGTCTTTGTGTGGTTTAGGTATAAGAGTAATTGTGGCTTCGTAGAAGGAATTCGGTAGGGCTCCATCTGTTTCAATTTTGTGGAATAGTTTGGATAATATTGGTATGAGGTCTTCTATGAAGGTTTGATAGAATTCTGCACTAAACCCGTCTGGACCTGGGCTCTTTTTGGTTGGGAGACCTTTAATGACTGCTTCTATTTCCTTAGGAGTTATGGGGTTGTTTAACTGGTTTATCTGTTCCTGATTTAACTTCGATACCTGGTATCTGTCTAGGAAATTGTCCATTTCCTGAAGATTTTCAAATTTTGTTGAATATAGGTTTTTATAGTAAGATCTGATGATTTTTTGAATTTCCTCTGAATCTGTAGTTATGTCTCCCTTTTCATTTCTGATTTTGTTAATTTGGACGCACTCTCTGTGTCCTCTCGTTAGTCTGGCTAAGGGTTTATCTATCTTGTTGATTTTCTCAAAGAACCAACTTTTGGTTCTGTTGATTCTTTCTATGGTCCTTTTTGTTTCTACTTGGTTGATTTCAGCTCTGAGTTTGATTATTTCCTGCCTTCTGCTCCTCCTGGGTGTATTTGCTTCTTTTTGTTCTAGAGCTTTTAGGTGTGCTGTCAAGCTGCTGACATATGCTCTTTCCTGTTTCTTTCTGCAGGCACTCAGCGCTATGAGTTTTCCTCTTAGCACAGCTTTCATTGTGTCCCATAAGTTTGAGTATGTTGTATCTTCATTTTCATTAAATTCTAAAAAGTTTTTAATTTCTTTCTTTATTTCTTCCTTGACCAGGTTATCATTGAGTAGAGCATTGTTCAATTTCCAAGTATATGTGGGCATTCTTCCCTTATTGTTATTGAAGACCAGTTTTAGGCCGTGGTGGTCCGATAGCACGCATGGGATTATTTCTATCTTTCTGTACCTGTTGAGGCCCGTTTTTTGACCAATTATATGGTCAATTTTGGAGAAAGTACCATGAGGAGCTGAGAAGAAGGTATATCCTTTTGCTTTAGGATAGAATGTTCTATAAATATCCGTTAAGTCCATTTGGCTCATGACTTCTCTTAGTCTGTCGACATCACTGTTTAATTTCTGTTTCCATGATCTGTCCATTGATGAGAGTGGGGTGTTGAAATCTCCCACTATTATTGTGTGAGGTGCAATGTGTGTTTTGAGCTTTAGTAGGGTTTCTTTTACGTATGTAGGTGCCCTTGTATTTGGGGCATAGATATTTAGGATTGAGAGTTCATCTTGGTGGATTTTTCCTTTGATGAATATGAAGTGTCCTTCCTTATCTTTTTTGATGACTTTTAGTTGGAAATTGATTTTATTTGATATTAGAATGGCTACTCCAGCTTGCTTCTTCTGACCATTTGCTTGGAAAGTTGTTTTCCAGCCTTTCACTCTGAGGTAGTGTCTGTCTTTGTCTCTGAGGTGTGTTTCCTGTAGGCAGCAGAATGCAGGGTCCTCGTTGCGTATCCAGTTTGTTAATCTATGTCTTTTTATTGGGGAGTTGAGGCCATTGATATTGAGAGATATTAAGGAATAGTGATTATTGTTTCCCTTTATATTCATATTTGGATGTGAGGTTATGTTTGTGTGCTTTCATTCTCTTTGTTTTGTTGCCAAGACGATTAGTTTCTTGCTCCTTCTAGGGTATAGCTTGCCTCCTTATGGTGGGCTTTACCATTTATTATCCTTTGTAGTGCTGGATTTGTAGAAAGATATTGTGTAAATTTGGTTTTGTCATGGAATATCTTGGTTTCTCCATCAATGTTAATTGCGAGTTTTGCTGGATACAGTAACCTGGGCTGGCATTTGTGTTCTCTTAGGGTCTGTATGACATCAGTCCAGGATCTTCTGGCCTTCATAGTTTCTGGCGAGAAGTCTGGTGTGATTCTGATAGGTCTCCCTTTATATGTTACTTGACCTTTTTCCCTTACTGCTTTTAATATTCTTTCTTTATTTTGTGCGTTTGGTGTTTTGACAATTATGTGACGGGAGGTGTTTCTTTTCTGGTCCAATCTATTTGGAGTTCTGTAGGCTTCTTGTATGTCTATGGGTATCTCTTTTTTTAGGTTAGGGAAGTTTTCTTCTATGATTTTGTTGAAGATATTTACTGGTCCTTTGAGCTGGGAGTCTTCACTCTCTTCTATACCTATGATCCTTAGGTTTGATCTTCTCATTGAGTCCTGGATTTCCTGTATGTTTTGGACCAGTAGCTTTTTCCGCTTTACATTATCTTTGACAGTTGAGTCAATGATTTCTATGGAATCTTCTGCTCCTGAGATTCTCTCTTCCATCTCTTGTATTCTGTTGGTGAAGCTTGTATCTACAGCTCCTTGTCTCTTCTTTTGGTTTTCTATATCCAGGGTTGTTTCCATGTGTTCTTTCTTGATTGCTTCTATTTCCATTTTTAATTCCTTCAACTGTTTGATTGTGTTTTCCTGGAATTCTTTCAGGGATTTTTGCAATTCCTCTCTGTAGGCTTCTACTTGTTTATTAATGTTTTCCTGTGTTTCCCTAAGTGTGTTCATGTCTTTCTTGAAGTCCTCCAGCATCATGATCAAATATGATTTTGAAACTAGATCTTGCTTTTCTGGTATGTTTGGATATTCCATGTTTGTTTTGGTGGGAGAATTGGGCTCCGATGATGCATTGTAGTCTTGGTTTCTGTTGCTTGGGTTCCTGCACTTGCCTCTCGCCATCAGATTATCTCTAGTGTTACTTTGTTCTGCTATTTCTGACAGTGGCTAGACTGTCCTATAAGCCTGTGTGTCAGCAGTGCTGTAGACCTGTTTTCCTCTCTTTCAGTCAGTTATGGGGACAGAGTGTTCTGCTTTCGGGTGTGTAGTTTTTCCTTTCTATAGGTCTTCAGCTGTTCCTGTGGGCCTGTGTCTTGAGTTCACCAGGCAGCTTTCTTGCAGCAGAAAATTTGGTCTTAACTGTGGTCCTGAGGCTCAAGTACGCTCGTGGGGTGCTGCCCAGGGGCTCTCTGCAGCGGCAGCAACCAGGAAGACCTGTGCCGCCCCTTCCGGGAGCTTCAGTGCACCTGGGTTCCAGATGGTCTTTGGCTTTTTCCTCTGGCGTCCGAGATGTGTGTGCAGGGAGCAGTCTCTTCTGGTTTCCCAGGCTTGTCTGCCTCTCTGAAGGTTTAGCTCTCCCTCCCACGGGGTTTGGGTGCAGAGAACTGTTTATCCGGTCTGTTTCTTTCAGGTTCCGGTGGTGTCTCAGGCCGGTGTCCTGCCGTTCCTGGGCCCTCCCCCACGGGAGCCCAGAGGCCTTATACAGTTTCCTCTTGGGCCAGGGATGTGGGCAGGGGTGAGCAGTGTTGGTGGTCTCTTCCGCTCTGCAGCCTCAGGAGTGCCCACCTGACCAGGCGGTTGGGTCTCTCTCTCACCGGGTCTGGGAGCAGAGAGCTGCTGCGGGCCGGGATCCGCGGGTGTGGGACTTCCGGTAAACACAGAACGTGCCCGGTCTTAGAGAAATTCTGCTTCCGTGTGCCCCAAGCTCACCAGGCAGCTTTCTTGCAGCAGAAAATTTGGTCTTACCTGTGGTCCCGAGGCTCAGGTTCGCTCGTGGGGTGCTGCCCAGGGGCTCTCTGCAGCGGCAGCAACCAGGAAGACCTGTGCCGCCCCTTCTGGGAGCTTCAGTGCACCAGGGTTCCAGATGGTCTTTGGCTTTTTCCTCTGGCGTCCGAGATGTGTGTGCAGGGAGCAGTCTCTTCTGGTTTCCCAGGCTTGTCTGCCTCTCTGAAGGTTTAGCTCTCCCTCCCACGGGGTTTGGGTGCAGAGAACTGTTTATCCGGTCTGTTTCTTTCAGGTTCCGGCGGTGTCTCCTCTTTTCATTTTTTTAACAATGATCTCCTAGCTTCTTCTTCTCCCTCTCCCTCCCCACTCCTTCTCCCTTTTCCCCTTCCAATGTGTGTGTGTGTGTGTGTGTGTGTGTGTGTGTGTGTGCACATCTTGGAAATGGTGTTGCATGTGAGCAGAGGACACACTGAGAAGTCAATTTTCTCCTTCCACCTTTATGTGGGTTCCAGAGATCAAATTTAGGTCACTAGCTTGGGCAGCAAGTGCCCTATCCACTGAGCAACTTTTTTTTAACTGGGTATTTTCTTTATGTACACTTCATGTGTTATTCCCTTTTCTAGTTTCCCTTCTGGAAACCACCCATCCAATCCCTCCGCCCCTGCTTTCATGAGGGTACTCCCCTCTACTACCTTTCCCCCACTACCTCCTGCTTCCCTACCCTGGCATTCCCCTATACTAGGGAACCTAGCTTTCACAGGACAAAGGCTTCTCCTTCCAGTGATGCCTGACAAGGCCCATCCTCTGCTACATATGTGGCTGGAGCCATGGGTTATTCCATGTGTACTCTTTGGTTGGTGGTTAGGTCCCTGGGAGCTCTGGGGTGTCTGATATTGTTCTTCTTCCTATGGGGTTGCAAACCCCCTCAGTTACCTCAGTCCTTTCTCTAACTCCTCCATTGGGGACCCTATTCTCAGTCCAATGGTTGGCTGCTAGCCTCTGTATTTTTAACGCTCTGGGAGAGCCTCTCACCAGACAGCTATATCAGGCTCCTGTCAGGAAGCACTTCTTGGCATCCCCAATAGTGACTGGGTTTGGTGACTGCATGTAGGGTGGATCCCCATGTGTAGCAGCCTCTGGATGGCCTTTCCTTCAGTCTCTGCTCCACACTTAATCTCTGTATTTCCTGCTGTGAATATTTTGTTCCCTCTTCTAAGAAGTACTGAATCATTCACTCTTTTGTGTATCTTCTTTTTGAGCTTCTGGTGGTCTTTAGATTGTATCTTGGGTATTCCAAGTTTTTAGGCTAATATTCACTTATCAGTGAGTACATATTCTGTGTGTTCTTTTGTGATTGGGTTACCTCACTCAGAAGTTCCATCCATTTACCTAAGAATTTCATGAAGTCATTGTTTTTAATGGCTAAGTAGTACTGCATTGTGTAAATGTACCACATTTTCTGTATCTGCTCCTCTATTGAAGGATATGGGTTCTTTCCAGCTTCTGGCTATTATAAATATGGCTGCTATGAACATAGTGGAACATGTGTCCTTGTTATATGTTGGAGCATCTTTTGGGTTTATGCCCAGGAGAGGTATAGCTTGGTGCTCAGTTGTACTATGTCTAATTTTCTGAGGAACCTCCAGATTGATTTCCAGAGTGGTTGCACCAGCTTGCAATTCCACCAACAATGCAGGAGTGTTCCTCTTTCTCCATATCCTCACCAACATCTGCTGTCACCTGAGTTTTTGATCTTAGCCATTTTGACTGGTGTGAGGTGGAATCTCAGGGTTGTTTTGATTTGCATACTAACACTAAAAAACCCTTTTACATTACTTCTAATATAATCACAAATAACAACTTTATTTATGCCACTATTGTGCCTTCAATAATTGTCATTAAGTTTAGACAAATTTTATAAGTGTAATAAATTAGAATTAAAAAAAAATAAATCAAAGACTCACATCACAGACATGGAGAAACTTTCTCTTAAACATTTTATAAACAAAAACTCTCAGAGCATACCATTAATTTAGAATACCATGTAATAGACATCTTGGTTTATAGTTAGAGCCGAGGTCAAAGAGTAAATCATAGCCGCATATACTTACAACCATGAGTGAAAAACATAAGTGTAACTTAAGTGTGCTAGCACAAGAGACAAACAAACAAAAAAGCAACAAGAGGAATAAAACCTAACTAGTAAAAGAATAGAAATGAATAGCCTCAAAATTGAAAATGGAGATCTGTTTGTGTGTACAAGGAATTTGTCTTCAGAATAAAGATCTAGACACTAACCAGGCAAGAGGTTGGGAGCAAAGTGCCAAAAAAAAAGTTTTGGAAGGCTTATTTTTCTCCCTATGTAACTACATCTGAAATCTTTTGAAATGTGTACTTTTCTAGCTCAATAAAATCAGGACAAATTCTAGAGAAAGGAGAAAAAATTATGTTAATTATAAGAGAAATTAAGTTAGGAGAGCACTAGTTATGTTTGTGCCCAGAAAGTTTATGGGGAATAAGTCTGATACATTCGCAATGACTCCAGAGCTCAAACGAAGAAGCAGAAAGCATCTGTGGTGGTTTGAATAAGAATGGCTCTCATAGGCTCATATGTTTGAATAAGAATGGCTCTCATAGGCTCATGCTTGAATGCTTGGTTATCAGGGAGTGGAACTCTTTGACAGGATCAGACAGATTAGATGTGGATTTGTTGAAAGAGGTGTGTCACTGGAGGTGGACTTTGAGGTTTCAAAAGCCCACTGCAGGCCCAGGCTCACTCTGCCTGTGAATCAGGATGTGGCTCTTTACTTCTTCTCCAGCCCCCACCTGCCATGCCTGCTACCATACTTCTTTCCTTAATGATAATGGATTAAAGCTCTAAAAACCATAAGCAAGGCCTCAATTAAATGTTTTATTTTATAAGTGTTGCCAAGGTCATGGTGACTCTTCACAGCAATAGAACAGTAACTAAGACAGAATCCAAATCTATTCTAGTCTATTCTTTGGAATGATACATATAACATTGTTACCAATAAATGAGAGACAAATTGGTTTAGAACTCACATATCATTAACAGCAATAATCTAATAATTAAAAGACATCATTTCAATCATTTAAAAATGGTTCTGTACTATAAGGTATATCATATGATTATCTTCAAGTATTTTTGGAAAAATCAATAGAAAATGAAATGTAAGCCTGTCCCCAAAGATCACAAATTGTCTGACCATGTATGAAAATATTCAGAATAAGGAAAGCTACAGAAATAGAAATAGGTCAGTGGTTGCCTATTGTTAAGGATAGGGAAGGATAAGGTCAGGAGTCTAGGTAACTAAATGGTTGAAAAGATCACCAAAATTAGACTGCAGTGATGGCCACACAACTCTGACTATATTGACAGGCAGTAAGTACATGTTTAGCTGTTGAATTGCCATGGTATATAGTCACAGCTCTGACTATACTGATAGGCAGTAAAGTGTATGCCTTTTGCTGCTGAATTGCTATGGTGTCTAGTCTACTTAGTGAAGCTGTAAATGGACACTGAACATTCATGATTTAAATAGTCTTTGTAATAAAAGATCACTTCTGTTATTCTTCCCATATTTGCTCTTCTACTACTCTCTCATCTCACCCCAACTGGACTCTACTTGTCCCATTTATTCCCCACTTCCCCTTTGTGCACACAAAATCAAGGCAGACAGAACTCTACTATGGAGTAGTAGCAAGGTGGTCATCTCCATCCCTACCTGAGATGTTCTTAATAATTGATAACTGGTAGAAGAGAGAGTCAATCTTCTTCAGAGATACAGTCCCTGGGAGGCTACCTATGCTCTAGTAGATGTACCCCCTGGCACCATTAAGTGGATGCCATGAGTTAAAACACACACGTATGCGCGCACACGCGCGCGCGCGCGCGCGCACACACACACACACACACACACACACACACACACACACACACACACACGGAATAGGCAGAGAATAAAAGGGCTGAGGGATAAGAGAGGGATTGGAGAGGATGGAAAAGGGTGGACTTGATCAAAATACATTAAATAGATGTATGAAATTATCAAACAATAAAAAATATTTCTGGTGAGACTTTTTGGAGGTAGTGTGACTAGCTGGAGGGAAATGAGAGACAGAAGAGGGCTAAAGAGGTGAACAGGTTAGAAGGTTATTGTTTATGCACCTATGGAAATGCCATAATAAAAGTCCTTATCTTGTACACATGAAATATTTAAAAATGTATTTCTGGATAAAACCCAAATAATTGGAAGAAGCCGTGGCATTTCCCAAAAGTAACTTGGGACAAAACAAGTGTTCATACTATCTACTTGACACTTCTCAGAGTCCAACCAATTAGACAAAAGTCAGAAGCCAGAAAATGTGTGAAAAGTATTAGACAAATTTTCATGACTTCTTCCTTCTATTATTGTATTGTAGAAGAGAAATAGGAGAAAAGATAAAAAAACTATCAATTAAAACCAGTAAGATGAGTGAATATGAAGTTAATGCACATTAACCAGCAGTTTTCAGTTTTGCATCATGCAGTCTACTTAGCTGGGTAAGATCACTAGCTCTTTGGCCCAAGGTAAGTCCTAATATCTTTTTAATGTCTCCTTTCTTCTTCACTAAAGTCATAAAAATTCCTAGTGTGCCTTATAATCATACAAAAAAATCACCAATGAACGTATAGTTAAAAGTCATTCAGAATGAAAAATAACAATGGTAAAGAAAACAAAAAAAAATCCAAGGATTAAACTTACTAGTCGTCCAATAAACAACACGACCTTGCACTCAGAATAGGATGTTTCTTTAGACTGGTTCACATGCAGGGTCAGAGAGATTTAAACAGCAGAATGATGCCTAGGATGTCTGTTTATCCTGTGTTGTTAAGAGCCAAATACCATCTCCTGATATAGAGGGTGAACTTTGTATGTAGTAGAACTTCCATCTACTAACAGTGGAGTTGGAAATTCCACAATGGTAAGCAGCCTGTAGGGTAGATGAGGAAAACCATCTAAGAACATGGGTGTCTTTCCTGAGATCCACAGGAGGGAATGCATTCATGGGCCAGACTGCATGAACACACCCATCCATGTTTCCACCCATCCACGTTTCCACCAACCTCACATTTCTACCCATCTTAGGATTTTTTATTGCACCATTTTCATAATTTCAGCTAAAATCTTATATTGGTGTCAAAATTGCAGTTATGACAGAAATGCATACTTACCATATGTATAGCCTGTGTGTAAAAATTAATTGGTTTTACTAAAATGACATTTGATTTTTGTTATCCACAGAAGCAAATGTATAAAGGCAAAATGTACAATAATGCTGGTATTATGATCTCTCTCTCTCTTTCTCTCCAGTCACATTTTGGTATTATGATTATTTTTTATCAGATTTCAGAGAGAGTATTTTTTATTTCTTTTGAATTTAACTTTGTATTAAAATCATGAAATGGAACAATGTTATGACTAAACAGAGTATACTATTTGTTAAAAATCTTGAACACCAAGAATGGAGAGATGACTAAGCTGCTAAGCATCCTTGCTGCTCTTGCAGGGGACTTGAGTTCAGCTCCCAGCACTCATATGATGGCTTATAACCATCTGTAACTCCAGTTTACATACATACATACATACATACATACATACATACATACATACATACATACATACAGTGTACAAGCATACATGAAGGGAAACATTCATATAAATAAAATAAAAATTAACAAATCTTTACGTATAATAGAAAACACACATGGGCCTTACTTTTAATAAGTATCATTCTGGAAATTGGAAAGCTAATCACCTATTCCACTCATGCTGTTCTGTTTGAGTCATTTTCTGAACTCTTTGCTTGCAAATTCTCAACATAGCCTATGATACTTTCCTTTGGATATTTATCAAAAGCTAGGAGTATTCACAGACAACTTTTGAGGTGACAGTAGTGGAAATGTATATTTAAGTTGAATTACATTGCTTGGCACCCAGCCAAGAAGTAATTTTAATTATATTATTACATTTTTGAGACATGATCTTATTATACAGTTGGCCATAAACTCCCAAATTCCTTACATCAGTCTCACAAGTAGCCAGCGATAGGCCTGTGCTGTCACATCAATAAGAAAAAATGCCAAGTTTGTCTATATAGTAAGATTAGAATTTTGCTATGTTGCTTGTTCATTTTCTTTGAATTCATTTCTTCACAAAAGTAAGTCAATAAGAAAGAAAAAAATAAAGATAAGAACAACAGAACAGAAAAGAGAAGAGCTATTAAACAAAGCTGAATTGCAAAGATAACTCAGTTGGTAATGTGTGAGTGCAAGCAGGAGAACCTGAGTTGCATCGCTAGAATCCACTTAAAAGGCTGAGAGTTGGTGGTAGAAGCTTGAATTCCCATTGGTGTAGTGGTGAAGACAGGAATGTTCTAGGTCAGCAAGCCTAGTCAGGAAGCTCCAGGCCAAGAAGAAGAAATGGAGGACTGACACCTGAGGTTATCCTTTAGTCTCCACAATCACGTACATATACGTGCACCTATGCATGGGCACATGTGTATGTAGGCTTTCACACACATGCAGAAAAAATGTCAGAATAGGCCAGACAAGTTACTTTGGTTCCTTGAATTTCTGTCAGCAGAATTAGCTCAAGACCAATAGCAACAGAATTTTTCTAGTTTCATGTAAATAAGGTTTTCTAGTAACACTGAATGCATTGAGTGGCAATGGACTGTATCTAACAGATGTGTGTTTCAATTCTGACATCTTTACTGGGTAACAGTCAAGGAAGTTTAGTTGGGATAAGAGAAATACTATCCCAGGTACCGAGAACATGTCAATTTATGGTTTTAGATCAAATTTGAAATTAGCTAGTTTGCAGTACAGTGTTAATTATAATTTCTAGCTTTTTAAAATTACCTAAGAATCACACAATTTCTCTATGAAGTAGATATTCTAGTTTTTGTACATTTTGTATAATATTAGCAATTTTCTTTTGTAGAGCTTTTCTATACTTAACCTCAGAAAAGGGTCTGTTTATGACTCTGGGCCATCAGCCTGAAAGGGGGGGAGGGGACCAAGATGCTGGCTTACTCAGGGAAGGACACCTTCAGAGATGTCTGGGGCAGATGGCTCAAGGGTCCAGTGTTAGCACTCTGAGTCTTATAATTAATGCTGTAACCTTTCATGCTGGCCACAGATTTTAACCGTGAATTCTGGTGACAGAAGCAGGATCAGCCATCAACAGAATAGTTTTTAGAGTGGCTAAAGTTGGGAATACAGATGATAATAGAAATGGATGTTGACTTGGCTCTTACAAAAGAACTTTAGTTTTGATCTAGATTTTGTTCTTTTCTAGATATAATGCTGTCGGAAGCAGGCAAGACTTTTCTTGGGTGACTCGTTTTTCTTCTTTTATTTTAACCAGTAAAAAACATTAGCCTGAGAGATAAGAAGCATCACTGGCATTGACTATATAGAAGATTCAGAAAGTTATAATTACTTGTAATGCTAGGGCTGTAGTCTAGTGCTTTGTATGTGCTAGATTAAGTGCTTCTAAGCATTGAGTGACATATATCTAGCTTGAAAAAATTACTTTTATGCTTAGAAATCTCAATTTCCTTTAAAGTAATAGATTTTTTTATGTACAAGGATTATTTGCTGCTAAACTCATTGGCATACACATCTTGAGCCTTGTGATGATACAATTCACCCCAAATTATATATATATATATATACATACATGTGATATATATACATATATATATCACATAATATATATATATATATCACATAATGATGCCATAATGTGTTTATACATTGTGAAATGATGAACTTGAGCTAATTAACAGATCTGCCATATCACACTCTTATTTTTTTGACAAAAAAAGCATTTATGAGCTACTGTGTTAGCAAATTTCAGACATAGGATACACTGTATTTAAGGTTATTTGTTGTACTCCACAGAAGATTCTAGTTGTTTCAGTTAGAATTAAATATAAGGATACTAGTTGCTTTGGAAGATCCTTGTTTCTGCTGGGAAACTTACTGACAGATTCAGTAACACCAGTTGTCTATATAGAATAAATTTTTGAGATACCACTGTCCCAGAAGCAGTTGTTTGGATTTGTGTGTTGTATACAAATTAATTACAAAAGGAATAAGGCTTCATTACTGTCAGGATCCAAGACTAAATTAAGATGCCTTTGTGAGGACTCTAAGTACTATAGTGAAATGTTGGTGTGATCATTTGGAGTACATTTTAGGAGTTTTTGAGTCTAACAAAAACAAACAAACAAATCGAATGCTTTTCCTAAAATATCAAAAACAAACCACTATGATTAATCTAAGTCTTCTTTATAAAAGAGGCTTACTGTATTGGAATACAGAAACTTCATTCATGCTTATACTGGATGTCTTTGCACCAAACTAGCAGGACTTCATAGCTGCAATAAAGACATGATGGCTTGAAAACATAACACATTTGCTAAATGGCATTTCACTCATCTCTGTCCTAGAAATAAAAAGTTTATTGTTCCTTTTCATGAGGAAAAAATGATGACCCACATGGATAGGCCATTCTATGCTTCTCCTTCCTGTTCCTGGGAGTGAGTTAGAAATTACCTTTTTACTTAATACTTTGTCTGACTTTCATGGGTTGTCCAAGTTGGCAAATGGGTTCTCCAGTTTCAACTTCTTTCCCATCACTTTTAACCTCTAGCTCCTGTCACAGTGGCCTTCTGATTCTTCAGAAACACTGTTGGACCTACTTCAGGACAAGATGTGTCAACAGCTTGGAGGAATTTTGTCCTATATCTTTAACATTTTGTCCTATATCTTTAACATATAGTTCCTTCAACACTATGTTTCAATCCTGTGATCAAAGATGACATTTCTGACCAATAATGTTACAGAATAGTAGTATTTTCCTGTTTCATGAATTGTTAACTTATTTATCTTTCATAGTTTCATCACATAAATAACCACTTGAAATTATATAATGCATTATCTTACTTTTAATCACTATCTGTTTCTCTCATTAGATTTTCTACCCTAATACCTACAGTAGCACCTGGCGCAGGAGATGCTCATCCTGTCTGTTGTGTCTGCTGATATGCCATACTGGGAAATGTTTTGGATAACTTGACCCCCATGTAAATGAACATAGGAAAATGTTCTTGATTTTCCTCACATTGAAAATCCAATTTTACTTATAAAACATACCAGGGAGCTTTAACAAACTTCTCTTTGAAATCACTTTGTATGGTATTTATTAGTTTGTAACACTCAACTTTATAAATAAATACTACTCTACACATTCCCAAGCAGGTATCAAACTCTAATACCTGTTTTTTAGTTTTTTTGTTTGTTTGTTTTTCTGATAGCCATTTTAAGACATGTCACGTTTCAGCTATTATACAAAGTATACAAGTTGAATTATGCAACATTCTCTTCTATTCTGGCTACCTAGCATTGTGGTTTCATTATTTATCAATACAGGAATGTGCAGACTAGAAGTTCTAGATGTTATGGTTAGGTTGTCATTTGTCTTGCTCCAAAAGTTTATGTGTCAATTTAGTCTCCATCATGAAGGTGTTGGAAAGTAACAGGATTCCTTGTGATACTTGACTAAAGTAAAAAGCTAAGTCCCTGGAAGACACTGTGGGATTCCCTGGCTTCCTAACTGGTGAAGTGATTGATTTCTCTCATACATGCTTCATGTGACTCTATCTACCTCCTGCCATGCTCTTATCAGCACTGTCACCTTGCAAAGAAGAAAAAGAAGAAGGGGAGGAGGAGGAAGAGGAGGAGGAGGAGGAGGAGGAGGGGGAGGAGGAGGAGGAGGAAGAGGAAGAGAGGGGAAAATCTCTTTAAGAAAATAAAGCTAACCTCACTTTAGTATTTTGTTATAATAAGGAAAACTGACTAATACAGAGGTCAACCTATACATCTTACATTTTAGTAAGTAGATTTTAATTCTTGCTGTATTTGCAATGACTCACTCCCAGAAATAGGGCTCATTTATGTTTACCGTTTTTATTTCCAGATATTCTCCATGTACAGTATCACACTGTTCTTATTAACTAAACAAACAAAGGTACAGAATTTAGGTGAAAAAGTGTTAGTTGGAAAGACTATCTGACTCCAACTAAAGAGATATGGCTTGACAAACCTTTAATGGTTTCATAGAGTTGATGGGGTAGTTTTAATATTGTCAAACTTATTAACATGGTTAAAGATCCGTATTATAATACAGAATCAACAAAGGGAAAACAAAAACATACTGGCTGGCCCAGTTAGCTTGGCCCTTGCTCAAGATACTTGGACTGAATTATGTTACAAAGTAAGAAGAGTGGAGTCTTTGAAGTTGGTTATTGCTAAACATGCTAAACTCAGGACACTGTTGTTTATCTAGTGTTGTTTACTTATGAGAGATTTGGGGCTCTGTGAATCTAAAGGCATCACTAGAGCTACTCTTTAATTAGTAAGATGCCAGAGTACTATAGTAAATTACTCCTGCTGTGAATTAAATGACCTCTCTGGGGAGGGAAGCACAATTTGTCTCCTCATGAATTTAATTTGTACCTAATTTGTGATAAGCATTGATATAGCACATTCTTTCACTTAATATTGAAATTGTAATTTATTTTGCTTGGATGTTAACTAGACATTAACTAGATTTACAATTACATAGTTCATTTCACTCTTC
The DNA here is from genome assembly GCF_021556685.1 of Rattus norvegicus. Taxonomy (NCBI): domain Eukaryota; kingdom Metazoa; phylum Chordata; class Mammalia; order Rodentia; family Muridae; genus Rattus; species Rattus norvegicus. The sequence continues at coordinate 127,911,745 of NC_141542.1, read as the reverse complement.
TTGTCTGCTAGTATTAGCTGGTGCCATTATTGCCAGCTCATAGTTCACTGGTGTGGGGTTAAGTGGTATTAAATCGATACATTTTTTGTGTGTCTATATGTGTGTATATGTGTACATTTGATGAATAATTGCCTAGGCCAAAATCTTTGGTTTGTTCTCCAAACAGCTCATAACTTAATTACCCATTAATTCTGTTTTATGTCTTCTACATGGTTAATTAACTTTCCTAAGGTTTATGTGACTGTCTCCTCCAAAGGTTAGGGTGACTCTTCCCATTTTTTTCTATTCTGTGAGTGCTATATGGCTGGTCACCTTTTTCTCAGTTTCATGCAACTGTCTCAGCATCCTGGAAGAGTCTCTTGGGCCTGACTTTCCCAGAATTCCTCTCTTTCTCTGCCAGTTCCCCCATCTTCTATTTCCTGCCTGAGCTCACTGGCCATAGGCTCTTTTTTATTGATGCTTCCATATGGTTCACAAGAGATTTTCTCTACATTATATGTGTGCTTGTATCTACACTCCCATGTGGAAGCCAGAAGGGAACATTAGGTATCCTGCCCTATCATTTTCCTCCTTATTCCTTGGAGACTCCTGGGTGAAACTGGAGCAAAGATTGCAGTCAGTAAACTCCTAGCAATCCTTCTGTGTCTCTCACAGTGCTGGGCCTTCCCTGCTGTTTATGTGGATGTTGAGATCACACTCACATCCTCATGTTTGCCTAACCACTTCCCTTACCTACTGAGCCATGTCTCCAGTCTCAGGCATGAAATTGTGTCCCATCCGAATTTGTATGTTCAACCACTCCTAGAATGACAGTATTTGGAAGTTGGGTCTATGTGGAAGTAATTAAGTTATAACAGGGTCATAAGAGTGGAATTCCAACTCAGTGGAACATACATTCTGTTCAGATGAGGAAGAAATACCAGACCTCTCTCTACATGTGCATACAAAGAAGAGGCCAAGCAATTTGACATGAAATATCAGCCAGAAGTTGGAAGAGAGACCTCAGAGAAAGCAATTATGCTGGCCTGCTATCAAAATTGTTTTAATTATCATGTGTTAGTTGTACATATGGAGTAATATGTGATACTTTAATACATATAACATCCATCAATTAAATCCTGTTTCCCTTTACCCAATGGTCCCTTCCCCACCTCTAGTAATCATGAATTTCTGCTCAGGTTGACTGTTTTCAAAAGTCCATGCATGAAAAAGTGTTCATATCTATACCAGTCATTTTTCTTTCTTTCTCTTAGTAACAAACATTCCACCTAGAGTAAAATGATCCATGTTTATGGTTTTGTTTTGCATTTCTCTGATGTCTAATAAATATTAAATGCTATTTCATGAATTTGTTGGCTATTTGTGTTTTTTTTCATCTGAGAAGTATCAATTCAGATCCATTTCCTGTTAGATTGAATTTGTTTACCTTTGGTCACTACTTTCTTTTTGTTTCTCATATACTTTTGGATATTAAACCTTTGTCAGTTAAAATTGTCTACTTACTCTACTAATTTCTTTCTTTTCAGGGCACAAGCTTCTTCCATCCTCCCTTTCCCCCTTTGTTTAGAGACAGGTTTAATTATTTAGTTAGTTATGGTTTTGAATGTCCTGAAACTCATTATGCATTTGAAGCTGGTTTTGAACTCACACAGTTCTGCCTGCTTTGCATCCAGTCCAATGTTGGGATTAAAAGCATAAGGCACCACGCCAGGTAAAGCTTTTATCTCTTATATAGGTTTCTTTAACTTAAACCCTACCTCTGTCATTCACTATGATTATTTTGTAGCAAAGACAGGATGATTTTTTTTTACTATAAGACATAATTTTATTCTTTTGATACTAAAGTTAGGCTTCAAATATCTTTTGTTAATTCAACACATTTTAAGAATATTTGTCCATGGAACTTTTATTGGAGGTGCATTTGATGCTCAGGCTTTGTTAGGAAGGGGGTTTGATTCTTCTAGTTCATTTGTACTGCTTATGAGAGGAAAGAAGTTAATGATACAGGTATTCATCATGACCAGTAAATGCCAGTTAAAATGATCTTACCTGATAATTTATAACTACTTACACATTTCAAGTATATGAACTAGCATTGTGAAGACAATTAAAAATAATGAACAATAAACTTTATGGAAACCTCATTTTCCTACTTCTTCTTCAATAAAAGTGATGTTTAAAACTAAAGGATTTTTCATGGCTATCTAGCCATCTCTCCATAAAAAAGAATGGATATCTGAAACTGACAGGAGTGATGACATGGGGGTTATCTCCGGGATGAGACAGAGACCTGGGATAAGGGAGACGCCAAAGAATCAGTGGAGTGACCTTAGCTGTGATTCACCACATTGGGGATATGGAGCCTGAAGAGGCCACTTTCTGTAGCCAGGCAAGAACCCAGTGGATCCATAGAGACACCAACCCACACACACAACTTTCAATCTAAAATTTACCCTGTCTACAAGAAATGCAGGCACAGGGAACGAAGCAGAGACTGAGGGAATGGCCAAGCAATAACCAGCTTAATGTGAGATCCATCCCATGGGCAACCACCAATCCCTAACACTATTAATGAAACTCCGTTATTCTTGCAGACAGGACTATGTCCTTGTAATGGCTCCACCCAGCTGACTCAGACAGATACAAACACACACAGCCAAATAAATAGAGGATGGAGCTTGGGACTCTTACGGAAAAACAGGAGGAAGGACTGTGGTTCTGAAGGGATGGGGACTCCAAAGGAAGACTACAGAGTTAATTAACCTGGACCCTTGGGGGGTCTCAGAGTGTGAACCACCAACCAAAGAACATACATGGGCTGGACCAAGGCCTCCCCTCACATATGTAGCAGATGCTTAGCTTGCCCTTCATGTGGAACCCGAACAATTGAAACAGGAACTATCCCAGAAACAGCTGCCTGTACATGGAGATATGTTCTACTAGCTGGGCTACCTTGTCTGACCTCAGTGGGAGAGGAAGCACCTAGTTTCACAGAGACTTGATATGCCAGGGCAGGATACCCAGGGGCCATCACCTGCTCAGAGGAGAGGGGAGAGGGAATGGGGGAAGGATTGTGGAAGGGGATGACTGGGTACTCAGTGAGCAGGATGTAAAGTAAATAAGTAAAAACAAACAAACAAACAAACAAACAAACAAACAAACAAACCCTGAAAGTATAGAGTTGTTTTAAAAGATAAAAGAAGTAGAGCTTTGAAAAGATTACTTATTTGTATTTTATATTTATGAGTATTTTGCCTAAATGTATGTATGTGTGCTGCATGCATGCCTAGTGTCCTCAGAAGTCAGAGAGTGTATTGGTTCCCTTAATACTGGATTTATAAAGGGTTGTGAAGTACCATGTGAGTGCTAAGAACTGAGCATGGGTTCTCTGCAAGAGAGCAACAAATACTCTAAGCTAACTTTCCCACTCCAGAAGGTGTTTCATTAGGGATTTATATGAGTTTATAACCCAAAGCTAGGAGGTGAGCACTGAAATTCTGTATTCCCACAACATTTGACATTAATGGTTCACCTTTCCAGCTCTTAACAGTGAGAGATAATGTGAGGTCGCAGGACTTGTAATTTGATGTAATTTTACTTGTCAGTCTTTGCTTTTGCTTCCTGTGCTTTTGGGTTTACATTCAGAAATTCCTAACCTATGCCAATATCCCGGAGCTTTTCCTACATTTTGATGTATTGATCTCCTAGCTTCAGGTCTTCCATTTAGCGCCTTGCCGTCATCCATGTTGAATGATTCAGGATAGGAAATAGGAATTAAGTTTCATCTTCACATGAAGCTTTTACAGTTGCAGACTTCCGTGCAGCCCCTCAAATGGCCCTCAGCTTCTTGATACTCCTGTTTGGTGTTAAGAGTAGGGAAGAAAGGGTTTTCTCAGCACCCCTGCTCCTGTGGTGTCAGCTCCTGTTCGTCCAACTTTTGTCTCCCAACACACTCTTCCCGTCTCTCATTAAAATGTCAGTTACCGATGACAATATAGTGATTATTTTCTGAGGCTTTTTGTCTTAAGCAGTGATTCTGGCCCTCTCCAGCTGGACTTCCTGTCATAGGGAGAAGGGTACTTCTCAGCTGTGGCTAATTCCTTGTGAAGGAGCTTGGAACCCTTTCTTTATGTTCTGCAAAATTTCCTACTTTACTTTGCTACTGAAACCAGTGGTTTTTCCCACCATCATTAACAGCTTAGGATAGCCATCTATCCTTAGAATAACCACAATCCATGATTTGTCTCCTGATTTTAGCAGACTATACATGATGCCACTTACCACCTGTGGTCTTACAGTTTTCCGGTCATCCTAAAAGCTCCATCATTGTTTTTCCCACATTCCAAATGGCACATTCTTTTCTTCTCCTACAGTTTGTCTCTTCCAGAACATGACATACATGCATTATGATGTGTAGTCTTTCGTATGTGGACATTTCCACATGTAATGCTTTTGAGATTTCTCCATGGTGTCGTGTATGTGCGTCTTTATTTTGTTTTGGTTCTGAATGGTGGTTCATGGTATAATTATACAACTTGCTTATTCCTTTGCTGACAGACATTTGGCTTGCTTCTAGTTTTGATGATTGCCAATAATTCAACAAATAGTTTCAAAGTTTTTGGTGTAGCTATATTTATTTTTATTGAGTAAATATCTGGGCAAGAGTGATGACTAGCCTGCGCCTGAGACACCGCCGGAACCTGAAGGAACAAACCGGATAAAAAGTTCTCTGCACCCAAATGCCGTGGGAAGGAGAGCTAAACCTCCAGAGAGGCAGACACGCCTGGGAAACCAGAAGAGACTGCACGCTGCACACATTACTGATTCCAGAGGAAAACACCAAACACCATCTGGAACCCTGGTGCACTGAAGCTCCCGGAAACGGAGGCACAGATCTTCCTGGTTGCTGCCGCTGCAGAGAGCTCGTGGGCAGCACCCCACGAGCAAACTTGAGCCTTGGGACCACAGGTAAGACCAACTTTTCTGCTGCAAGTGACCTGCCTGGTGAACTCGGAACACACAGAGGCAGAATTCCTCTAGGACCGGGCACTCCCTGTGTTTACCGGGAGTCCCACACCCGCGGATCCCGGCCCGCAGCAGCTCTCTGCTCCCAGACCCCATGGGAGAGAGATCTCACCACCTGGTCAGGTGGGCACTCCTAAGGCTGCAGAGCGGAAGAGACCACCAACACTGCCCACCCCTTCCCACATCCCTGGCCCAAGAGGAAACTGTATAAGGCCTCTGGGTTCCCGTGGAGGAGGGCCCAGGAGTGGCAGGACCCCTGCGCCTGAGACACCGCCAGAACCTGAAGGAACAGACCTGATAAACAGTCCTCTGCACCCAAATCCCGTGGGAGGGAGAACTAAACTTTCAGAGAGGCAGACAGGCCTGGGAAACCAGAAGAGACTGCATGCTGCACACATTACTGATTCCAGAGGAAAACACCAAACACCATCTGGAACCCTGGGGCACTGAAGCTCCCGGAAACTTGCTGCCGCTGCAGAGAGCTTGTGGGCAGCACCCCACGAGCAAACTTGAGCCTCGGGACCACAGGTAAGACCAAATTTTCTGCTGCAAGTGACCTGCCTGGTGAACTCAAGACACAGGCCCACAGGAACAGTTGAAGACCTGTAGAGAGGAAAAACTACACGCCCAAAAGCAGAACACTCTGTCACCATAACAGGCTGAAAGAAAACAGGAAATCAGGTCTACAGCACTCCTGACACACAGGCTTATAGGACAGTCTAGCCACTGTCAGAAATAGCAGAACAAAGTAACACTAGAGATAATCTGATGGCGAGAGGCAAGCGCAGGAACCCAAGCAACAGAAACCAAGACTACATGGCACCATCGGAGCCCAATTTTCTCATCAAAACAAACATGGAATATCCAAACACACCAGAAAAGCAAGATCTAGTTTCAAATCATATTTGATCATGATGCTGGAGGACTTCAAGAAAGACATGAAGAACTCCCTTAGAGAACAAGTAGAAGCGTACAGAGAGGAATCGCAAAAATCCCTGAAAGAATTCCAGGAAATCATAAGTAAACAAGTAGAAGCCCGTAGAGAGGAGTCACAAAAATCCCTGAAAGAATTCCAGGAAAAAACAATCAAACAGCCGAAGGAATTAAAATTGGAAATAGAAGCAATCAAGAAAGAACACATGGAAACAACCCTGGATATAGAAAACCAAAAGAAGAGACAAGGAGCTGTAGATACCAGCTTCACCAACAGAATACAAGAGATGGAAGAGAGAATCTCAGGAGCAGAAGATTCCTTAGAAATCATTGACTCAACTGTCAAAGATAATGTAAAGCAGAAAAAGCTACTGGTCCAAAACATACAGGAAATCCAGGACTCAATGAGAAGATCAAACCTAAGGATAATAGGTATAGAAGAGAGTGAAGACTCCCAGCTCAAAGGACCAGTAAATATATTCAACAAAGTCATAGAAGAAAACTTCCCTAACCTAAAAAAAGAGATACCCATAGGCATACAAGAAGCCTACAGAACTCCAAATAGATTAGACCAGAAAAGAAACACCTCCCGTCACATAATAGTCAAAACACCAAACACACAAAATAAAGAAAGAATATTGAAAGCAGTAAGGGAAAAAGGTCAAGTAACATATAAAGGCAGACCTATCAGAATCACACCAGACTTTTCTCCAGAAACTATGAAGGCCAGAAGATCCTGGACTGATGTCATACAGACCCTAAGAGAACACAAATGCCAGCCCAGGTTACTGTATCCTGCAAAACTCTCAATTAACATAGATGGAGAAACCAAGATATTCCATGACAAAACCAAATTTACACAATATCTTTCTACAAATCCAGCACTACAAAGGATAATAAATGGTAAAGCCCAACATAAGGAGGCAAGCTATACCCTAGAAGAAGCAAGAAACTAATCGTCTTGGCAACAAACCAAAGAGAAGAAAAGCACACAAACATAACCTTACATCCAAATATGAATATAACGGGAAGCAATAATCACTATTCCTTAATATCTCTCAATATCAATGGCCTCAACTCCCCAATAAAAAGACATAAATTAACAAACTGGATACGCAACGAGGACCCTGCATTCTGCTGCCTACAGGAAACCCACCTCAGAGACAAAGACAGACACTACCTCAGAGTGAAAGGCTGGAAAACAACTTTCCAAGCCAATGGTCGGAAGAAGCAAGCTGGAGTAGCCATTCTAATATCAAATAAAATGAATTTTCAACTAAAAGTCATCAAAAAAGATAAGGAAGGACACTTCATATTCATCAAAGGAAAAATCCACCAAGATGAACTCTCAATCCTAAATATCTATGCCCCAAATACAAGGGCACCTACATACATAAAAGAAACCTTACTAAAGCTCAAAACACATATTCCACCTCACACAATAATAGTAGGAGACTTCAACACCCCACTCTCATCAATGGACAGATCATGGAAACAGAAATTAAACAGAGACGTAGACAGACTAAGAGAAGTCATGAGCCAAATGGACTTAACAGATACTTATAGAACATTCTATCCTAAAGCAAAAGGATATACCTTCTTCTCAGCTCCTCATGGTACTTTCTCCAAAATTGACCATATAATTTGTCAAAAAACGGGCCTCAACAGGTACAGAAAGATAGAAATAATCCCATGCGTGCTATTGGACCACCACGGCCTAAAACTGGTCTTCAATAACAATAAGGGAAGAATGCCCACATATACGTGGAAATTGAACAATGCTCTACTCAATGGTCACCTGGTCAAGGAAGAAATAAAGAAAGAAATTAAAAACTTTTTCGAATTTAATGAAAATGAAGGTACAACATACCCAAACTTATGGGACACAATGAAAGCTGTGCTAAGAGGAAAACTCATAGCGCTGAGTGCCTGCAGAAAGAAACAGGAAAGAGTATATGTCAGCAGCTTGACAGCACACCTAAAAGTTCTAGAACAAAAAGAAACAAATACACCCAGGAGGAGTAGAAGGCAGGAAATAATCAAACTCAGAGCTGAAATCAACCAAGTAGAAACAAAAAGGACCATAGAAAGAATCAACAGAACCAAAAGTTGGTTCTTTGAGAAAATCAACAAGATAGATAAACCTGTAGCCAGACTAATAGGAGGACACAGAGAGTGTGTCCAAATTAACAAAATCAGAAATGAAAAGGGAGACATAACTACAGATTCAGAGGAAATTCAAAAAATCATCAGATCTTACTATAAAAGCCTATATTCAACAAAACTTGAAAATCTGCAGGAAATGGACAATTTCCTAGACAGATACCAGGTACCGAAGTTAAATCAGGAACAGATAAACCAGTTAAACAACCCCATAACTCCTAAGGAAATAGAAGCAGTCATTAAAGGTCTCCCAACCAAAAAGAGCCCAAGTCTAGACGGGTTTAGTGCAGAATTCTATCAGACCTTCATAGAAGACCTCATACCAATATTATCCAAACTATTCCACAAAATTGAAACAGATGGATCACTACCGAATACCTTCTACGAAGCCACAATTACTCTTATACCTAAAGCACACAAAGACCCAACAAAGAAAGAGAACTTCAGACCAATTTCCCTTATGAATATCGACGCAAAAATACTCAATAAAATTCTGGCAAACCAAATCCAAGAGCACGTCAAAACAATCATCCACCATGATCAAGTAGGCTTCATCCCAGGCATGCAGGGATGGTTTAATATACGAAAAACCATCAACGTGATCCATTATATAAACAAACTGAAAGAACAAAACCACATGATCATTTCATTAGATGCTGAGAAAGCATTTGACAAAATTTGACTGAGAAATTTTGCTGAGAAAGCATTTGACAACACCCCTTCATGATAAAAGTCCTGGAAAGTATAGGAATTCAAGGCCCATACCTAAACATAGTAAAAGCCATATACAGCAAACCAGTGGCTAACATTAAACTAAATGGAGAGAAACTTGAAGCAATCCCACTAAAATCAGGGACTAGACAAGGCTGCCCACTCTCTCCCTACTTATTCAATACAGTTCTTGAAGTTCTAGCCAGAGCAATCAGACAACAAAAGGAGGTCAAGGGGATACGGATCGGAAAAGAAGAAGTCAAAATATCACTATTTGCACATGATATGATAGTATATTTATGTGATCACAAAAGTTCCACCAGAGAACTACTAAAGCTGATAAACAACTTCAGCAAAGTGGCTGGGTATAAAATTAACTCAAATAAATCAGTAGCCTTCCTCTACAGAAAAGAGAAACTAGCCGAGAAAGAAATTAGGGAAACGACACCCTTCATAATAGACCCAAATAATATAAAGTACCTCGGTGTGACTTTAACCAAGCAAGTAAAAGATTTGTACAATAAGAACTTCAAGACACTGAAGAAAGAAATTTAAGAAGACCTCAGAAGATGGAAAGATCTCCCATGCTCATGGATTGGCAGGATTAATATAGTAAAAATGGCCATTTTACCAAAAGCAATCTACAGATTCAATGCAATCCCCATCAAAATACCAATCCAATTCTTCAAAGAGTTAGACAGAACAATTTGCAAATTCATCTGGAATAACAAAAAACCCAGGATAGCTAAAGCTATCCTCAACAATAAAAGGACTTCAGGGGGAATCACTCTCCCTGAACTCAAGCAGTATTACAGAGCAATAGTGATCAAAACTGCATGGTATTGGTACAGAGACAGACAGATAGACCAATGGAATAGAATTGAAGACCCAGAAATGAACCCACACACCCATGAGCACTTGATTTTTGACAAAGGAGCCAAAACCATCCAATGGAAAAAAGATAGCATTTTCAGCAAATGGTGCTGGTTCAACTGGAGGTCAGCATGTAGAAGAATGCAGATCGATCCATGCTTATCACCCTGTACAAAGCTTAAGTCCAAGTGGATCAAGGACCTCCACATCAAACCAGACACAGTCAAACTGATAGAAGAAAAACTAGGGAAGCATCTGGAACATATGGGCACTGGAAAAAATTTCCTGAACAAAACACCAATGGCTTATGCTCTAAGATCAAGAATCGACAAATGGGATCTCATAAAACTGCAAAGCTTCTGTAAGGCAAAGGACACTGTGGTTAGGACAAAACGGCAACCAACAGTTTGGGAAAAGATCTTCACCAATCCTACAACAGATAGAGGCCTTATATCCAAAATATACAAAGAACTCATGAAGTTAGACCCCAGGGAGACAAATAACCCTATTAAAAAATGGGGTTCAGAGCTAAACAAAGAATTCACAGCTGAGGAATGCCGAATGGCTGAATAACACCTAAAGAAATGTTCAACATCTTTAGTCATAAGGGAAATGCAAATCAAAACAACCCTGAGATTTCACCTCACACCAGTGAGAATGGCTAAGATCAAAAACTCAAGTGACAGAAAATGCTGGCGAGGATGTGGAGAAAGAGGAACACTCCTCCATTGTTGGTGGGATTGCAGACTGGTACAACCATTCTGGAAATCAGTCTGGAGGTTCCTCAGAAAATTGGACATTGAACTGCCTGAGGATCCAGCTATACCTCTCTTGGGCATATACCCAAAAGATGCCCCAACATATAAAAAAGACACGTGCTCCACTATGTTCATCGCAGCCTTATTTATAATAGGCAGAAGCTGGAAAGAACCCAGATGCCCTTCAACAGAGGAATGGATACAGAAAATGTGGTACATCTACACAATGGAATATTACTCAGCTATCAAAAACAATGACTTTATGAAATTCGTAGGCAAATGGTTGGAAGTGGAAAATATCACCCTGAGTGAGCTAACCCAATCACAGAAAGACATACATGGTATGCACTCATTGATAAGTGGCTATTAGCCTAAATGCTTGAATTACCCTAGATGCCTAGAAAAAATGAAATTCAAGACGGATGATCAAAATGTGAATGCGTCACTCCTTCTTTAAAAGGGGAACAAGAATACCCTTGGCAGGGAATAGAGAGGCAAAGATTAAAACAGAGACTGAAGGAACACCCATTCAGAGCCTGCCCCACATGTGGCCCATACATATACAGCCACCCAATTAGACAAGATGGATGAAGCAAAGAAGTGCAGACCGACAGGAGCCGGATGTAGATCGCTCCTGAGAGACACAGCCAAAATACAGCAAATACAGAGGCGAATGCCAGCAGCAAACCACTGAACTGAGAATAGGACCCCCTTTGAAGGAATCAGAGAAAGAACTGGAAGAGTTTGAAGGGGCTCGAGACCCCATATGTACAACAATGCCAAGCAACCAGAGCTTCCAGGGACTAAGCCACTACCTAAAGACTATACATGGACTGACCGTGGACTCTGACCTCATAGGTAGCAATGAATATCCTAGTAAGAGCACCAGTGGAAGGGGAAGCCCTGGGTCCTGCTAAGACTGAACCCCCAGTGAACTAGATGTTGGGGGGAGGGCGGCGGTGGTGGGGTGGGGAGGGGAGCACCCATAAGTAAGGGGAGGAGGGAGGGGGATGTTTGCCCGGAAACCGGGAGGGGGGATAGCATTCGAAATGTATATAAGAGATACTCAAGTTAATAAAAAAAGAAAAAAAGAAACAAATTATATCTAGCAGATGCGTGAAGGTAACAGACGCCTTCTTTACTTGCAAAGAAGATTGAAAGAGGTTGCTTTTGTGGCTCACCTTATCGTCATAGTGAGGCTCTGCATGATGGTTGGCTTTCATCAACTTGACCTTTGAGATTGGCCCATGAGCCCGTCTGTGGGCATTTTCTTAATTACCAA